>NC_041391.1:376200560-376280198 GCF_002162155.2 Triticum dicoccoides | reverse complement strand
GGGGGGGTAGTTAGTTTAACTGATTCGGTTAGTGCTAATCCTAATTAGCTACAGGGCTGGGCCCACCTGTCAGGGACACAGGGGGGTTCCTGCCGTGGTCAAGGTGGGTCAAACCCACCGGCGACATGACGCCGGCGAGGCCCGAGACGGCGGCGCGATGCGGAATCGCGCTACAGGGCACGGGCGAGGCCGTGCTTGGGCTCGTTGGAGAGCTCTTGCTCCCGCGCGTCGAACGGTGGTGGTGGCCGTGCCTGGGGTGGCCTGTACCGTCGACGGCGACGACCGTGGCGGCTGCCGGAGCTCGGTTGAGCTCGGGGTCGAGGCTACAACGGCTGCGGGGATGCGGGGTTGGCACCTACGGCTTCTACGCGGTGCGGTGAGGGCGTGGGTGTGCTCGGTTGGGCGCTACGGTGACCGTGGCCACGACAGCGACATCGCCGGCGGCATCGAGCTTCGGAGCTCAAGGGGGCGGCAGCTACAGAAGGCTAGGGACGACGGGGCAAGGGGGAATCGAATCAGTGGCTCACCACGGAGCTGCAGGGATGGTTAGCGGGCTCGGGGACGGCCGGAGTGCAGCGAATCGACGGCGATGACCTCCGGTGGCCGAGGAGGGGAACGGCGACGTAGGCGGCGATGCAGGGCTTCCGGAGTCCCGTGGATCGGTGGGGAGGAAGAGGGGGTCGAGGCGGAGCCTCTGGGCTAGTCGGGGGAACGAGGGGTGGCCGGTGACGGCTGCTATGGCGAACGGCGGCGATGGTGGTGTTCGGCCGTGTGAGAGAGAGAGCGAGGGAGAGGAGGGAGGAACTGAGGGAGAGTGAGAGAGAGCAGGGGGGAGGCGTGGCGTCGTCCGGGGCATCGAGCGAGGAGGGGAGGGCAGGCAGGCAGCCGAGCAGGTGGCGTGGCGCGGTGGCGCGCGCGCGCGCCGGCCACACTCCCCTCCCTCTGTCGAGGACGAAGACGACAGAGGAGGGAGGCGGGCTGGGCCGCCTGCTGGCTGGGCCGGCCAGCTGGCTGGGCTGCACAGGGAGGAGCCCAGGTAAGCTTCTCCCTTTTTAATTATTTCTGTTTTCTAATTTCTGACATTTGTTTTGATTTAAATAAAATATTAAATCATTTATATACCTTATGCCAATTTTTGCAGGAGCTAAATATATTATTCCAGAGCTCCTTTATAATTGGCATAATATTTGGACATATATTAATATATATAAATAATATATTTCCAATGCAAATATTTATGCATTAATTCCAAATGCCCAAAATAAATACCTATGAGCTCTTAAAAATATTGGTTTGATTTTTTATCTCTGTCCAATATTTTCAGAGAGCAACATGAGCATTTTCTTGGACCCTTTTGGAGAAATTTTTATTTGGATCATTTTCAGGAATGATTCTGAGGGTTTCACAATCCCCATTTCAAGTTAAATGGAAATTTTAAACATGATGCACACACTCTGATGCATGACTAGCTAAGGTGTGACAGAAAGCAATCAATCAAAGCAACAAGTGGATGTCCTTGAATGAGTAAAATATGCAACCAACATGCTCACACAATAAAATGGCAAATGAAATATGTGGCAAAGCATGCACAACCAATTCTAGCATCTATCAAACAATTGGCGATGACTAGGTCATCTATATATGAGTATATTGACTTAGGAGTCAAATGAGAACATTTGATCATAGGTCATACTCATCGTTTACCACTTTTACATAATGCATTAATGTGTTCACACCATTAGAGTTGCTTTGACTCAATTCTTAGAGTTAAGCTCCCCCTAGATGTGAGATCCCCCCTTAGAGGGATAAACTAACCTTGGGTTTTGTCGATGATGACTTCATGTAGGTGTTGAAGATGTGGATGCTCAATGTTGATGTAGATCATTTGGAGCAATCCCTTGGAGTGAGTTGCACTTTCAATACCTACACGGGTTGGTCCCACAAGGAACAAACAAGGATATCCATAGACATAGAGTGAAGCACACACAAGATGATGTCTATGAAAGCATTAGGTTACCTTGTCCCTTGTCTTACCAACAAGAGGGTTTGGGACTCCTTGAACTAGTGCAAGATGTGGAAGTTGATTGCACTTGTTGTTGCCAAAATTATATGAGTGAAATATGTTGGCGGAGTCACCCTCAAGAACTCTCTAGTTCTTCTTCTTCGGGATCCACATCATCTTGATGGGAATCCTTGGAGTTGTAGTTGTACTTGATGAAGTAGAACTTGACGTAGTCTTGGGAACCCACTTGACCAAGGCCTTAGGAGCTTCTTCAAATGCATCAATCTCCTCTTGAAGCTTATCCTTGCCCTTTTGCTTGTGGTCTTGTGGTGGAAGATCATCTTGAGCTTGTGTTCCCTTGAAGGAAGTAGGATCATACTTCTCTTGTTGAGGAACAAACTTCGTCTTGGGATATTGATCTTCTTCCCACTCAACTCCATTGGCATTGAACATTCGTTCAAAACCAACACATTGGTTCTTCCGGTGCCTTCCTTGCTTGCGTACAATTTCCTCAAATTGCTTACTCCCGGCAAGGCTCTTGTAAACACCTTTCTCTATAATTCTCTTCAATAAGCTATTTTCTTGCTCAAGTGTAACTTGGCTAAGAGAATCATTAGTGGAATCAAGAGAACTACTAGAAGCAACAACATTGGATTTAGCATGATTATTGTTACTACTAGAGGAAGAATCCTTCTTGTTCTTGTTAATGGACTTGACTTGAGGCATGTAAGTAGATAAGAGTAAACGCTTGGCAATGTAAGAAGAACTTTTCTTACGGAGATCATCATTGATTTCCTTTAAGAACTCATGCTCTTGCTCAAGGTTGAGCTTTTCAAAGCGTAACTTCTCATGAGTCCTTAAAAGTTCCCGATGATCTTCTAAGATAGTTTCATGAGCTAACTTAAGAGTGTTTAGTTCTTTAGTTAGAAGCTCAATCTTCTCCTTATCATTGTCATTCGTTTTATCTTGATTAGCATGATTAATTGCGTTTCATCATAGTATTCATCACTAGAGTTGTCAACAAGTAAATCATCATCACCTAGCAAGTCATCTTCATCACTATTGAAATCAACATACTCGGGGTGTGTTACCTTTGGGCCTTTTGCCATGAAGCATGTTCCAAGTCCTTCATTTGGTGAATCAAATATGTCGTAGGAGTTGGTTGACACAAGTGCTAGACCAGCAACACCTTCATCTTGAGTATATTCGGAGTCGGAGTGATAGCTTCTCTCGGAGTGATTGTCGGAGTCGGAGCCGGATACCCATTCACCAACATGAGCTTGATGTTTTCGTTTTGTGTAGATCCTTGATTACTTGTCCTTCCTTTCCGAATCCTTGCTTCTCCGGGATAATCTTCGTTCATAACGATCATCTCTACTCCTCCTCTCTCTTGGTGGTGATTCTTCTCTTCTACTTCTCCTCTTGGGTGATTCTTCTCTTCTTTTGTGGGGTACCATACACTCATTGGAATAGTGTCCGGGTCTCCCACAATTATAGCAATTGCGCTCTCGACTAGAAGATCTTTTGTCATTGTAGGACCTTGACTTGGAGCTTCTTTCTTTGCTTCTACTCTTGTAGAACTTGTTGAAGTTCTTCACCATTAAGCTCAATTCTTCATTGAAGGTTTGTTTCTCACTTGATGATGTGGGGGCTTCACATGAGGCTTTGTAAGCACCACTTGACTTGTCATGAAGTTCCTCCTTATCCTTGAGTGACATCTCATGAGCAACAATTCTTCCAATGACTTCCGTTGGCTTGAGATCTTTGTAATTGGGCATCATTTGGATCAATGTGCACACGGTATCATATTTTCCGTCCAAAGCTCTTAGGATCTTCTTGATGATGAATTTGTCGGTCATCTCTTCACTTCCTAAGCCGGCAATCTCATTTGTGATAAGAGCAAGCCTAGAGTACATTTTAGTGACACCTTCACCATCCTTCATTTTGAACTTGTCAAGTTGACTTTGGAGCACATCCAACTTGGATTCCTTGACGGAGTCGGTACCTTCATGCATATCAATCAAAGTATCCCAAATTTCCTTTGCATTCTCAAGACGGCTGATTTTGTTGAATTCTTCGGGGCACAATCCGTTGAAGAGGATATCACAAGCTTGAGCGTTGTATTGCAGCATCTTCAACTCTTCTGCACTAGCTTCACGGTTTGGTTCTCCCCCATCAAAGAATTCACGTTGCAAGCCAATACACACAATAGCCCAAACGGCGGGGTTATGTCCAAGAATATGCATTTTCATCTTATGCTTCCAACTAGCAAAATTAGTACCATCAAAGTAAGGACCTCTACGGTGATAATTTCCCTCGCTAGATGCCATACTCTCCTAGGTTGTGAAACCAAGGCTATGACCACCAAAAGCTATGGAAATCAAAGCAAATGGAGACCAAAGCTCTGATACCACTGGTAGGATTGAAAGTATGTCTAGAGGGGGGGTGATTAGACTACTTGACCAAATAAAAACTTATCCTTTTCCCAATTTTAGTCTTTGGCAGATTTTAGCTATCTTAGCACAAGTCAAGCAATCTTAACATAATTCAAGCAAGCATGCAAAGAGTATATAAGTAGCGGAAAGTAAAGCATGCAACTTGCAAGAATGTAAAGGGAAGGGATTGGAGAATTCAAACGCAATTTGGAGACACGGTGATTTTTGAGCCGTGGTTCCGATAGGTGGTGCTATCGTACATACACGTTGATGGAGACTTCAACCCATGAAGGGTAACGATTGCGCGAGTCCACGGAGGGCTCCACCCACGAAGGGTCCACGAAGAAGCAACCTTGTCTATCCCACCATGGCCGTCGCCCATGAAGGACTTGCCTCACTAACGGTAGATCTTCATGAAGTAGGCGATCTCCTTGCCCTTACAAAATCCTTGGTTCAATTCCACAATCTTGTCGCAGGCTCCCAAGTGACACCTAGCCAATCTAGGAGACACCACTCTCAAAGAAGTAACAAATGGTGTGTTGATGATGAACTCCTTGCTCTTGTGCTTCAAATGATAGTCTCCCCAACACTCAACTCTCTCTCATAGGATTTGGATTTGGTGGAAAGAAGATTTGAGTGGAAAGCAACTTGGGAAGGCTAGAGATCAAGATTCATATGGTAGGAATGGAATATGTTGGCCTCAACACATGAGTAGGTGGTTCTCTCTCAGAAATAGCAAGTTGGAAGTGTAGGTTTGTTCTGATGGCTCTCTCCATGAATGAAGAGGAGGTGGAGGGGTATATATAGCCTCCACACAAAATCTAACCGTTACACACAACTTGCCAAACTCGGTGGGACCGAATTGGTAAACTCGGTCGGACCGATTTGCCTAGGGTTTGTGGCAGTGGCTATGACATCTGAACTCGATGGCGCCGGGTAGAAATAATCAGTGGGACCGAGTTTGACTTTTGGTTTAGGTCATATGTGGATATGAGAAAGTAGGTGAGGGTTTTGGAGCATATCACTAAGAACCGTGGAGCAAGAAACTCATTAAGCAACACCTCGTCCCTCCTTGATAGTATTGGCTTTTCCTATAGACTCAATGTGATCTTGGATCACTAAAATATAAAATGTAGAGTCTTGAGCTTTTGAGCTTGAGCCAATCCTTTTATCCTTAGCATTTTGAGGGACCCACTTTTCTCATCCATGCCATGCCATTCATTGAGCTTTTCCTGAAATATTCATCTTGGAATGATGTTAGCTCAATGAGCTATATGTTGTTCGGAATTACCAAAACCACCTAGGGATAGTTGCACTTTCAGGCACTCAAGACCCTCGCGAGGGGCCAAGCCTCATGGGGCGGACAGCACAAGGCCTCCTCAGGAGCGGCCTCACCAGGCAAGGGGTACCTCGTGAGGTTCCCATGACACAAGCCATGACGACCAAGGCCAGGCCGGCGCCGCTGCGCGTAGTGTTCCTCGTTTCCCCTTTGGTGCTAAGGGGGAAAGCGCAGGCGTGGAGTACCGAGGCATCAGGCAAAGGTTTCCATATCGGTGCAACAAGACCAAGACAAGCAGGACGGCAGGACGGAGGTGACCGTGGAGCCCAAGACAGCGTCACCGCTAGTGCCTTTGACAGGCGAAGACCACCTTTAGTCAGGATAGCTCGTACTAGCTGTCCCCTTTCAAATTGGCCGTTGTTGGATCCCTTCCCGCTCAATATTTGGGGAGAGGACCAGGGCCTCTATAAATAGGACTAGCCACTATAGTAGAAAGGATACGGGAACGAATTCAGTTCATCCTCGCACCCACCAAGCACAAGAACACCTCTCCTCAGGAGGCTGTTCTTCCGTTGTACTGTTCATCATCAGCCCAAGAGGCAATCCACCACCACCACACTGGAGTAGGGTATTACACCACAACGGTGGACCGAACCAGTATAAATCTTGTGTCTCTTGTGTTGTGAGTTCATCGAGCTAAGCTTAGAGATCGCGGCGAGGCTGATGGCGAGATTCGGTAGGGGGAAATCTTCGTGCGCACCCCAGTGTTCGAACCTCAAGGGTTTTGCCGGAACCCTAAATCCGACATTTGGCGCGCCAGGTAGGGGTGCACCGAAGTCTTCCTTCCGCTGATCCGCGTCCCATCGCTTCATCGCATCCATGTCTGATGCCTGCCGATCCCGCGCTGGGCACCGGGCCGCTCTCGCCGCACGCGTCACCCAGACGGCTCCTGTCAGCGGACCTCCCCGTCGTTCTCCGTCGCCTGCAGCCAACGCCGCCACTGGCCCGACGGGGAACGAGCAGCAAGCATCCTTGCTGCACCCCTCGGTGCGGCGGGACGGCCGCACCGCCACTCCATCGCTGACCCCAGCCGGCTCATCGTCCCACGCTCGTCGCGCCCCCACGGAGGCGCAGGCCGCGCTGCTCATGGCGCGCGAGCTCCTGTATTACCGCCGCATCGACGACCTCTACGAGGAATGGCTCGCTCGCATCACCGAGCTCGTCAGCATCGCAGGGGGCTCTCCCACGCCATCCCTCTTGTTGCCTCACCCTCCGCCAGGTACAGGCGACGTGGCTCACGGAGCGCCTCCACCATCTCGACGCCAAGGCGCGCGGCCCCTGGGCGTGGGCCATCGTGTCCGGCGCCCGCGAGAGAAGAAGGAAGCTGTTAAGAAATCCCTTGGCCTCAAGAAGGCGCACCCGTGCTCCCTGCACCGGCGTGACAAGACCGCGTACTTCCTACGGCAGCGGTGCGCGGGTACCATCAAGAGCAAGCTCTGCGTCAGCAAAGGGCCCCGGTGACCATAGCAGGCTGTCGCACCTTCACCCCCGAGCTGCGTAGCGTCGCCTGGCCGGGCAAGTTCAAGCCGAACCTGCCTCCTCGCTATGACGGCACCCCGACCCCGTGGAGTTCTTGCAGCTCTACGAGCTAAGCATCGAGGCGGCCAACAACGATGAGAAAGTCATGGCGAATTGGTTTCCCATGGCACTCAAGGACGGTGCCCGCTCGTGGCTCCTGAACCTGCCTCCCAGCTCATTTTCCTCCTGGGACAAGATGCGCAGCCGCTTCATCGCCAACTTCTAGTGCACTCGTGACCGCCCCCCGGCCGTTGGTGACCTGCGCCGCATCAGGCAGCAGCCCGGGGCGACCGTGTAGAAATACATCCAGCGCTTCAACAGCGACGGCCTCAAGATCCCCAAGGTGACGGACGAGGCCATCATCTTAGCGTTCTCTGATGGCGTCCATGGCGTCAAGATGAAGGAGGATCTCGCCATCCACGAGGAGTTGTGCACATCCGTGGAGCTGTTCAACCTGGCGACCAAGTGCGCAAGAGCTGAAGAGAGACGCCTCCCCCTCCTCGAGCTCCCAGCTGCCGACCCAGAAGAAATGAAGTCCAAGGCCAAGGACGTGAAGCGCAAGGGAGTGGCCGTGCTCACGGTGGAACCAGACACGAAGCACAGCAGGGAGCAGTCGGAGTCGTCCAAGGGCAGCCGACCGTTCTGTGCCTACCACAACCTCCACACGCACAACACCAACGATTGCCAGGAGGTTAGGGCCGTGCGAGAAGGACGCTTCGGTCGATGCCCCAAGCGAACTACCGGGGCTATGACCGAGGAGGAGGACGTGGCAGAGGACGATGGGACGACCGTGGCCCTTGCCAGGAGTGGCGTGACCGACCTCGCGAGGATCGCTGGCAGGACCAGCCTCGCGAGGGCGCCTGGAGGGATTAGCCTCGCGAGGACCGCCCCCAGGGGAACGCAGGCCTTCCTCCGCTGCCGCCACCGCCAAGGAATGACGACCATCATCAGGACGAGGGGGCTGGGGGCTTTCAGGAGCCACGTGCTATTGCTTGCATCTTGGGCGGGGCTCAAGCCCCAGCCTCTCAGCGTATCTTTAAGCAGTTTGCTCACGAGGTGAACGCATCCCTCCCTAGGCTCGAGGCCACGTGCTCGCTCAGGTGGTCCAAGTGCGCCATCACCTTCAGCTCGACAGATCAACTCAAGTGCGCGGCTATTGCTGGTGTTCTCTCGATGCTCTGTTCACCCGTCATCAGCAACGCACAAGTCACCAAGACCCTCATCAATGGCGGCGTAGGGCTTAATGTCCTGTCCGTTGAGATGTTCGACAGCCTTCAAGTAGATCAACTTCAGCCTACCAAGCCCTTCTCAGGAGTTACCAACGGTTGCACCACCCCGATAGGGTAGGTCCGCCTCCCTGTCACCTTCGGACAGCACGACAACTACCGCACTAAGCTCATCGACTTCGACAGCGCCCACATCCACCTGTTGTACAATGCTATCCTCGGGTATCCAGCCCTGGCCAAGTTCATGGCAGTGACCCACCACGGCTACAACGTCCTCAAGATGCCAGGAAGCAGCGGAATCATCGCGGTCCCCTGTGAAGAGAGAGATGCGGTGTGCTCCCTCGAGCGTGCCTTCCAAGCCGCAACAATCGAGAACCCGGATAGCAAGGGCGAGAACCCTCCTGAGGCCATCCCCAAGAAGAAGAAGCAACCACTCCGCACAGGGCCTCAGGAGGTCGGAACCTCGGGTGGTGTCGCATCAGGATCAGCGCCCGTGCTTGGGGCGCCTCCTTCCATCGCATAGGAAGGTGCGCCCGACGCCCATCTCTGGCAGGGCTCGGGGGCTCTCTTCTGGAGGGCCTCAGACCTCGCCAACATCACGAGGGAGGCGCTCGGGCACTGTCGGTGTCAAAACCGGCGGATCTCGGGTAGGGGGTCCCAAATTGTGCGTCTAAGGCTAATGGTAACAGGAGGCAGGGGACACGATGTTTTACCCAGGTTAGGGCCCACTCGATGGAGGTAATACCCTACTTCCTGCTTGATTGATCTTGATGATATGAGTATTACAAGAGTTGATCTACCATGATATCGTAGAGGCTAAACCCTAGAAGCAAGCCTATGATTATGATCGTTGTTGTCCTACGGACAAAACCCTCCGGTTTATATAGACACCGGAGGGGGCTAGGGTTACACAGAGTCGGTTACAAAGAAGGAGATCTACATATCCGAATTGCCAAGCTTGCCTTCCACGCAAAGGAGAGTCCCATCCGGACACGGGACGAAGTCTTCAATCTTGTATCTTCATAGTCCAACAGTCCGGCTAAAGTATATAGTCTGGCTGTCCGAGGATCCCTTAATCCCGGACTCCCTCAGGCACCACTTGGAGGCGTGCTTCGCGGCACATTTCCCTCAGGAAGACACAGGGCATGGAAAGCCCAATGTTCAGGAGTTCATTGCCAAGACCACTCTGGAGCTTCAGGAAGTGAGGGCCATGCATGGCGACCGCCGCTCGCCTTGCGTGGCTCCCCATCCAAGTGAGGATGGTGAGCTGCGCGTCTGCATCGACGTCCTAGGGATCAACCGAGCCGCATCTCAGGAGCGCTTCTGGCCTTCGCGCGTGGGATGTTGCGAGGGTCCGGCGCACAGCTACGTTCGCATGCCTTTCGGCCTGCCGAATGCGACTGCCACTTACCAGCGTCACCTACGGATCATCCTGGTGGCTTAGGAGGCTAGGCACCACGCGATCCTAGTAGAGATGGAGAATTTCCTCAAAGAACCACCTGGCCCCCAGAGCCTCCTAAGGCTCAGGGCCCCGGTGGCTCGTGAGGGTCGGCCCCTTCACCGTGCATCTTCAGCTACCCCAACACCCCTTCTCCAACGGAACTAGGTGACATCTCCCAAGTTCATTTCAGCTGGGAGTGCCCTCAGGGCTGCATCATTCCCAGGCCGTGTGGGTCCGTCCCTGCGGCATGTATCTCTTCTTGTGTCTTTGGCTTACCTTGCTGGGGGCGCCCCTCCGGCTGCATCATCGCCAAGCCACTTGGGTCTGACCCAATGGCATGTATTCGTTCTGCATTTACCTAAGCTGATTTCCTTTCATGCCTACTCTACCTGTGATTATCACCTGCTCGATTGCCACCTACCACGGGAGCCGCTCGCGCTTGCACGGCGCTTGCGCATGGGTCCGTCCCTGCAACACCGACAAATCTGAGCGGTCGAGCTCTGGCCCGCGACATGCCCCGCGCGCGTCATCTCACCAGGCCCTCAGTGCCCTCACCCTTCTCTCGGAGCAACTAGTGGCCGACCGACAATCATAATGGCAACCTGTGCCTTTCTCATGCGGATTTGCAGGAACCTCATGAGGTCTACAGGGGGCGGCACCATGAGCTCCATCTCTTTCCCATACGATCCACATGCGCGTTAAAAGGGGGGCTCCTGAGCATCACGACTCAGGAGCTCTTACTAGCTCTCCAGCCCTCGCCCCTGGCCTTGACCACGGCATCACAACCTGGCATACCAGCGGCGGCTGAGCTCGCTCGAGGGCCGGGACCTGAGGACGTAGAGCACGAAGGAGAGTGCAGGGAAGAAGGGGGAGGCTCGCACGGGCCTAACCTAGCTGCGCCACAACTACCGACACACAAGTCTGGAACAACGCAAGGGAACGACTCCATATTACCGAGATAAGTTTCGCGCTTGGAATAACAAATCGTTACGACGCGAAATTCTCACTTGATGCGGCCCTGTGGAGGCAACATTCCCTTCCTTTCTTACCTCTCGGTGGCTGCTTGCGCGCTAAAGGGGACCTCCTGAGCATCATGCCTCAGGGGCTCTTACTGGACCTCGGGCCCTCACCTCCTGGCCTTGACCACGGCCTCGCGACCTGGCATACCAGCGACGGCTACAGCTTGCCTGGGGACCGGGACCTGTGAGCGTAGAGCGCCAAGTCGTCACGAGGTTAGAAAGGGGGAACCAAGCCAGGACAGGACAAGCACTCACACGATTTCTTAATATGGATAACATCAACAAAAGACATCGCAGACCCTTTACACACCCCCGCGGGGTGTTTGTCGATTCCTCGCAGGGAACAAAAGAAAAGAACTTTGAGGAGCCCTAACTACACGTGCCTTCTTGGCTGATGCCATCATCAATGGTGGGCCACAGGAGACCGACGCCAACCCGATCCAGATAACCAATGGCGACGGCCTGATGCTGCAGCCTTGCTCCGGGCACGGCGAGAGCTCGGGGGTGCGTAGCTATCGTCGCTCGTCTCCAGAGTCTCGTAGAGTTCGGGAGAGTCGCCGGACTCCCAAGCGTTGTTGCTGCTGCCGGAGGAGCCGCTGGAGGAGCAAACGGCAGGCCCAGCCCCTGCCGCATCGATATCCTGACGGCCCCTTCCGGGGCAGCACTCCAGGCAGCGGCCTTCCGCGTCGAAGACCTTGAAGGAGAATGTGGAGGCACCATTGTATTCAAAATGGATCGCGAGAGTGCCCCCCATTTGGCAGACCCGGGCGACCTCGCCCCAGCTTCGGGTCATGAAGATCTTGCTCGATGGAACGACTTCAACCTCCGCTCCGGTCGCCGGGGCGCCACAGTCGGCGTGCTGCAGCCAAAGCTCGAGAGGCCCCCTCGACGGCATCTCGGTGGTGAAGAACAAAGGGAAGTAGATCCAGGTGCTTGGAGGCATCGCCGCCTGCAGCACGATCTCGCGAGAGGAGTCCACGGCGTGGACTCTAGGGGAGATGGCGCGCTCCACCATGGTGCACCAACCATGGCTGCGGCATGGGCGGTGCCGCTCGCCGCCCTTTTCTCCGGAGCCCTTGGCTTGGGTGTACTAGGGTAACGGGTACCCAGGAGGTGGCTGCTCGCGCCAAGGCCTCGTCATCTCCCGCCTCACGACCTTGCCATGGAGGTGGACCGGCCTCTTCTTCGGCGGGAGCAGATCGGGTTCGTCCCAGGGAGCCTTCCCCTTCTCTTTGGTTGAGAATCTATGGATCGGCGCCATTGGTGTCAAGACTGGATGTGGAGCATGGAAGAAGAAGTAGGCAAAGCAGGAAGAAATGGGCGACGAGGGCTCTCATCCCTCCTCATTTATAGCCCAAGGGAGGCCAGCCGTCGACCTCCACAATCGCAGGTAATGATAACCCCTTTTTGCATGCGGCAGGGACTTGTTAGACGGGCAGTTGCCGAGGCAACATGGGGAAGCGGAGACGCCCACGTCCAATCAGTCGCCACGCGTCGACCAAGGTCGCATGCTGTTGGGGCTCGCGGCGCTCCGCACTTGCCCTTTGGCTTCGCCGCCAAGACAAGTCCGAGCGCGCCTTGGGCCCGGGGGCTACTGTCGGCGTTGTGGGAACGGGGATCCCCAGACTTGCCTGCCTCTGGCCCATGGCGTGGCTCCACCAGTGGCCGAGTACGTCCCGTCTTCATCAGCTGACACTCAAGACCCTCGCGAGGGGCCAAGTCTCGCGAGGCAGATGACACAAGGCCTCCTCAGGAGCGGCCTCACCAGGTAGGCTCACGAGGGGGTGGATAGGTCAAGGCAAGGGGTACCTCGTGAGGTTCCCATGACGCAAGCCATAACGACCAAGTCCAGGCGGGCGCCAGGCAGGTGCCAGCGTGCGCATTGTCCTTGATTCCCCTTTGGTTCTAAGGGGGAAGCGCAGGCGCGGAGTGCCGAGGCATCAGGAAAAGGTTTCCATATCGGTGCAACAAGACCAAGACCAGCAGGACGGAGGTCACCGTGGAGCCCAAGATGGCATCACCACCAGTGCCTTTGACAGGCGAATACCACCTTTAGTCAGGATAGCTCGTACTAGCTGTCCCCTTTCAAATTGGCCGTTGTTGGATCCCTTCCCGCTCAATATTTGGGGAGAGGACCAGGGCCTCTATAAATAGGACTAGCCACCACAATAGAAAGGAGACGAGAACGAACTCAGTTCATCCTTGCACCCACCAAGCACAAGAACACCTCTCCTCAGGAGGTTGTTCTTCCCTTGTACTGTTCATCATCATCCCAAGAGGCAATCCACCACCGGCACACTGGAGTAGCATTTTACACCACAACGGTGGCCCAAACCAGTATAAATCTTGTGTCTCTTGTGTTATGAGTTCATCGAGCTAAGCTTAGAGATCGCGGCGAGGCTGAGGGCGAGATTCGGTAGGGGGAAATCTTCGTGCGCACCCCAGTGTTCGAACCTCAAGGGTTTTGCCGGAACCCTAAATCTGACATATGCTGACTCAGACAACGCCAGAGATCCTTGATCGGATGATGAGAAGTCCAACAAGGGGAAGAAGAATGGCAATAACAAGACTCAGCAGCAAAACATGATAGGTTCCAACCAGGGCAAAAAGGCAAGTGTAAGTAATTGGATGGCGGGTCAGATTTTGTGACCAACACCAATGCACAACGTAATAATCAACGTCATAAGGGCAAGCCTCTATTTGGTGGACCGAGATTTAACCTGGAGGTGTTGTTGAATGAGCCTTGTCCGAAACATAGCGTCAAGGATAAACCATCGACTCACCTATGGAAGGATTGTTTTATTATGAAGAAATACAAGAATTCTAGCTTTCATCAGAACCATAATAAAAATATTGGCCAACCCGATGGGTTGGGCCCGGCTCACACGGGCCCGACTTCAGAGGTGGCGGCTCAAGTTCTGGATATCAAGGACAAGGTAATCAGAGTGGTTATAATCAAGAACCCAGTTAGGGTAACCAGCAACAATAGTCAAGATATTAGAGCAATCCAAAGCAGCTTAATGGTGGCCAGTATCATGTTTTCACCACAAGTCTTTGCAAGAGAGATCAGAAGGTTCATAAGCGCGCAGTAAATTCAGTTGAGTCGGCGATGCCTCAGTACTTACGATGGTCAGAGCAGACAATTGTGTGGAGTCGTGAGGATCACCCGCCCCGGGTTGATAATCCGGGTCAGCCGACATTGGTGGTTGCCCCTCAAGTTGGGGGTTATAAGTTTACTAAGGTGCTCATGGACTGCGGCAGCAGTATCACTATCCTTTATTATGACACCTTCCGCCATATGAATTTGATTGACAAAAATCTTAAGCCGTCCTCTACAGTCTTTCACGGTGTGGTACCTGGTAAGTTGGCATACCCGGTTGGTAAGATTTCCTTAGAAGTGGCTTTGGTGATGATTATGATTACAGGGTTGAGACCCTGTGGTTTTAGGTGGTTAAGATTAAAAGCCCTTATCATGCCTTGCTTGGCCAGTTGGCTTATGCCAAGTTCATGGCACGGCCTTGTTATGTGTATCTGCAGCTCAAAATGCCAGGACGTAAGGGTACCATTACGGTCCATGGTAACAAAAAAATTGCTTTGGAGTGTGAAGAAGGTGATGCTGCTTATGTTGAATCCGCTTGTGCCACGGAGGAGCTTATGTTTTATAAAGATAATGTTGACCCGGCTGATATGACCCCGTTGAAGAAACCAACCACAGAGTAAGACCCTTTGTTGAAGTTTAAGTTGTCGGATGATACCAAACAAGTTGATTTTGTCCCTGGCGACTCATCTCAACAGTTCACTATTAGTGCAAATATGGATCCAAAATAGGAAAGCGCGCTCATCAAGTTCATCGGTGAGAATTGTGACATCTTTGCATTGAAGCCTTCAGACATGCCGGGTGTACTGAGAGAACATACTGAGCACACTCTTAATATTGATCCGAAATTTAAGCCGGTCAAGCAGTTCCTTCACTGTTTTAATGAAGAATGACCCAAGGACATTGGAGAAAGGTAGCCCGGCCCTTACCAGCTGGGTTCATCGTGGAGGTTTTACACCCGGAGTGGATGGCTAGAACGGTACCTGGCATATGTGTGTGGATTACACAGACCTTAATAAAGCTTGTCCAGCTGATCCTTTTGATCTTCCTCGTATTGATCCGACCATAGATGCCATGATGGCTTGTGAGCGTTTGAGTTTCCTGGATGCTTATTCAGGTTATCATCAGATTAAGATGGCAGCTAAAGACCAAGAGAAGACAGCTTTTATCACACCTTTTGGAGCTTTTTGCTATGTGTCTATGCCTTTCGGGCTCAAGAGTGCACATGCGAATTATCAACGTTGTGTCTGGAATTGCCTGCATGATCAGATTGGACGCAATGTTCATGCTTATGTGGACGATATTGTTGCGAAATCCAGGAAGAAGGAGACTCTGTTGGATGATTTGATAGAAACCTTTGAGAATCTTCAGGTCTACAAGATGATTCTTAACTCGGCTAAATGTGTTTTTGGCATACCTGCAAGTAAGCATTTGGGTTTTCTGGTCTCTAGGAGAGGTACTGAAGCTAGCCCAGAGAATATCAAGGCTATTACCTCATTTGCTAAGACAGCGTGTATAAATGATGTTCAACATTTGGCAGGTCGCATCGCTGCTTTGAGTCGGTTCATAAGCCGCCTAGGAGAAAAGGCAATTCCTTTAGACTAGATGATGAAGAAAACAGACCACTTCATCTGGAGTGATGCGGCTAACAAGGCATTTGAGGCGCTTAAGAAACAGCTTGCTGAGCCGCCCGTCTTAGCGACTCCCATTGAGAAAGAACCTTTGCTTTTATACGTGGCGGCTAACAGTAGAGCTGTCAGCGTGGAGGTTGTTGTGGAAAGAAAGGAAGCGGGTAAGGAGTATCTAGTCCAAAGTCCAGCTCATTATGTCAGAGGTGTTAATTGAGTCTAAGTAGCAATATCCACATTGGAAGAAGCTAGTATATGGGGTATTCATGGCCAGTCGCAAGCTGAAACATTATTTCCTTGGTCATCCCATTACAGTGGTCAGCTCTGCTCCTTTGGGAGATATTATTTAGAATAGAGAGGCAACATGCCAAGTGGCCAAGTGGGCCATTGAGCTCGAACCCCAAGGGTTGAAATATATGCCAAGGACAGTTATCAAGTCTCAAGCTCTTATGGATTTCATCAATGACTGGATAGAAATGCAGATGCCTGAGGGGAAGCCAGATAAGACATACTGGACCATTCACTTTGATGGGTCTCGATAGCTGGAGGGATCGGGGGCTGGAGTTATTTTGACTTCCCCTCGAGGTGACAAATTTTGCTATGTTTTAAGGCTAATGTTTCCTTGCTCTAATAATGCAGCTCAGCTGCTCGATGGCTTTCGAATGGCTAAAGAGATGACTTTCAGCCGGGTCAGGTGTTTTGGCGACCCAGACTTGGTGGCTCAGCAAGTTTCACGCTCTTGGGATTCTAAATACCCGCTCATGGTGGCTTATCGCCAGGCGGTTGATAGTATGGCTGGTCATTTTAAAGGTTATCAGGTGGAGCATGTTAATCACAGGAAGAATGAGGCGTCTGATGCTTTAAGCCGGCTGGGTCTCAATGTAAGCCGGAGCCCCCAATGTTTTTCTTGATGTATTGAATAACCCTTCGGTCAAGTTGATGACTGTTGAGGATATAGCTACTGAGTGTAAACCGGCCAGGAGGGCCCGGTTCACCCTCGACTATGTTGAAGCCCATGGAGATCCAGAAGATGGCACTTTACTAAACAAAGCTTAGAGGCCCGAAGCCCAAAGGCGGATTAGGGCCCATAATGGTAAACCGCCATGACTATGTTACTTGTAATGTAAGTTAGGAAAGGAGAGACCGAGCCGGATACTTTGTATAAGTCGGCTTCGGGGCTCCATAGACCGGCCGGGCGTCAACCTGTGTATATAAAGGGACGACCCGGCGGCGGTTCAGGGACAACAGACAACTACTCGAGACTCAAGCAAGCATATTTGCTCCCTAATCATTGAAACCAAATCAACTCCATCACAACTAGACGTAGGCTTTTACCTTCCTCGAAGGGGCCGAACTAGTATAAAACTCCTGTGTCCCTTGTCCGGTTTAACCACTTCAAGCTAACCCGTTGCGATGGCTCCACGACTAAGTCCTTTCATGAGGACATCTGACGTGTTAATTCCACAACAGTTGGCGCCCACCGTGGGGCTATCGCACGGTGATTTTGAGTTCTTGAAGGGCAGCTCTGAAGGACTTAAGGGGTACGTGATCGGCTGGATGACCAAGAGTCGTCGCGGCAAGCTCTACATCAACGATGAAGGGTGGGTCCCCGAGGCCGGCTCAATCGAGTATGGGTACGGGGTCCCCTTTGGCGGAATTCATGTCTTCATCGGCAAGATCGGTGAACCGGGCCCTGAGTCGGACATCTGCACCAACCTTGTTGAGATGGCTCAGCGTGCGAGTCCAGCCCGGGTTAAGCCCGCCATGAAGCGTGCGTTCGTAGGATGTGTCCATGGGATCGGATCTGAACCGGTATTTGAAGGTGAGACGGCCGTATGTTCTGACGGCGAGTCATCCACTGGCGAAACCGAGTCCTTGTACCAGATTCATAACGGTGTGTTCGAAGGGTATTCCGATGGCAACAGTATTCCGGACCTTCTTGAACCGCCTAGTCAGGTTGCTGTTTACATGGCCAGAACACAGTCCACTTTGCAGTCTTCATCTACAGCAGCAATGAATACCGGATCAGCAGCCGCGGCAGGAGTCCTGACGCGCCGACCGACTCAAGTCCTCTCTGGTTTGATGGATTCCTGGGCGACTTTGTTAACCATGGTTGTCACCCCGGAGATGCGGGATCAGCACAATGCGGACATTGCGAAGCTGAAGGACCAGATAACACAGGCTAAGGAGGACCTGGCAACTGAGGATGCTAGGATGGCTGAAGAACGGGCCGCTTTGGATGCCCAGTCACAGCAGATATAGGCGCAGAATTATCGACTCATGCTGGATCGGACTGCGTCCCAGGATGTGATGCGAAGGAAGTACCGGTCTCGTCTGCCGCCGGTCTACGAAGGATTGAATCTCTTTCAAACACCAGGCGCTGGGCCGAGCAATCCGGCAGCTGCAAACCGGACTGATGCGCCCAGGACAGCTCTAGATCAATTACGAATAACAGAACCACCACGGCGAACAGATAACCCGCCGCAATACATATCTACACCGTCGGGTCACTTCTCGAGTCCTCTGGATAACATGATTGCCGCAGCATCGCGCCTGGCAGCCATTCTGATGGAGGGCGATTCAATAGCAGCAATTGAAACGCGGCGGGCTAGGGACCTTCTTCAAACCGCTGTGGTACAGCAACAGGCTTATTCTTATAGCCGGGATAGAATTCATTCAACCCCTCATCCGAGCCCAAGCTATAGCAGGCGTATGGATGGACCGGAAGTGTCTAGCAGCGCGCAGCATCGTAATGCTCAAGATGTGGTGGATCATGGCAGGGCATGAAGGGAGTCCGCTTTGGGTCGTCATCAACCCGCCCTGGTTCAGCCAGCAGCGTCAGTCGACCGAGGCACCAGGCTTGCCTTCAGTTCCTGGGGAGTGCCGTGTCTTATGCCGGCTCTCTGTAATGTGCGTCTGCCCAAAGATTTCAAGGGTCCATGTAAAGTGCCTAATTACACGGTGGATCAGCCACCTGAGGAGTGGGTGGAGAGTTATGAGATGGCAATGGAGATGCTGGATGTAGATGAAGCGGCCTGTGCAAAGTACTTCATGATGATGTTGGAAGGAACGACCCATACTTGGTTGAAGAATCTACCAGCTAACTCCATCGAGTCATGGGATCAGTTGAAGGCCCGGTTTATAGCCAATTTCAAAGACACGTGCAAACAGCCCATGTCCATTGTGGATCTGGATGCTTGTGTTCAAGGGGAGAACGAATCAACAACCCATTGGGTATGCCGGGTTTCGGAGGTTTTGCACTCGTTTGACCGGATTAACGCTGGCCAAGATATCATAACACTGGAGCGCAATTGCCGGTTTAAGTCACTGAAGATGAAGTTGGGACGGCTCAAGCGCCATTGCAACGACATGGGAACCCTTATGGCAGCCTTGGTCAAGTATGCCGATTCCGATAATACCAAGGATCCCGATTCTGATGATGAGAAACCGGAGAAGGGAAAGAAGAATGGCGGTGCAAAAGGAACCAAGGAGGCCATGGGAATAACGGTAAGCGTAAAGCGGATTCAAATTTTGTGGCTAACACTAATGTGCAGCATCGTAAGGGTAAACCGCCCCAGCGCGGCAGCGGAATGAATCTGAAGCGCCTGTTGAATCAGCCCTGCCCAACGCATGGGACCAAGGAGGCTCCCGCAACACATCTCTGGAAGGATTGTAACATTATGAAGGAGTTCAAAAACTCTGATCTTTTCCGGTATGATCAAGGTCCATAAGGCGGTTCAGGTCCAGGTTTTCATGGTGGCAGCGGCTCAAACTCTGGATTTCAGAATAATCAGGGCAACCAGAACAACCAAGGTGGTAATAACCAGCAGAGTAATCAAGGAAATCAATAGCAGTCGGGTTACCAGAGTCACCCGAAACAGTTGAATGGTGGACAGTATCATGTGTTCACCACTAGTTTGTGCAAGCATGATCAGAAGCTTCACAAGAGGGCAGTTAATGCAGTTGAACCGGTGGTACCACGTTATCTGTGGTGGTCCGAACAACCTATTGTGTGGAGTAGGGAGGATCATCTGCCCCGGGTTGACAATCCGGGTCAACTGGCTTTGGTGGTGGCACCTCAGGTGGGAGGTTATAAGTTCACCAAGGCACTCATGGATGGAGGAAGCAGTATCAACATTCTGTATTATGAGACCTTCCGTCGCATGGGGTTGACAGACAAGAGTCTTAAACCGTCCAACACTGTTTTTCATGGCGTGGTACCAGGTAAATCGGCATATCCTGTAGGTAAGATTGCTTTGGATGTTGTGTTTGGTGATGAACATGACTCCCGGTCTGAGACATTGACCTTTGAGGTGGTGAGAATCCAGAGCCCGTACCATGCACTGTTTGGGCGACCGGCTTATGCAAAATTCATGGTGAGGCCTTGTTATATTTACTTGCAGCTCAAGATGCCGGGTCATAAGGGGACTATTATGGTTCATGGAAGTCGAAAAATCGCTTTGGATTGCAAGGAAGGTGATGCGGCTTATGCTGAGTCGGTTTGTGCTAGAGAGGAGCTTAAGTTTTATAAGGAAAATGTTGATCCGGCAGATATGACCCCTCTAAAGAAGCCCACCACTGAGCATGACCCAACCCTGCATTTCAAACTAGCTAATGAGACCAAACTTGTTGACTTAGTGCCTGGCGATTCATCCAAGCAGTTCAGCATCAGCACAAATCTGGATCTGAAATAGGAAAGCGCGCTCATCGAGTTCGTCCGTGAGAACCGGGACATTTTTGCATGGAAGCCTTCTGACATGCCAGGTGTACCGAGGGAACTCGCTGAGCACACTCTTAATATTGATCCCAAGTTTAAACCGGTCAAGCAATTTCTTCATCGCTTTAATGAGGAAAGATGCAAGGCAATTGGTGAAGAAGTAGCCCGGCTGTTGGCTGCTGGGTTTATCGTTGAAGTATTTCATCCTGAATGGCTGGCTAATCCGGTGCTTGTTCTTAAGAAAAACGGCACTTGGCGTATGTGTGTGGACTACACGGATCTGAATAAAGCTTGTCCGGCCGATCCCTTTGCTCTCCCACGTATTGATCAGATCATTGATGCGACGACGGGTTGTGAGCGCCTGAGTTTTTTGGATGCTTATTCAGGATATCATCAGATCAAGATGGCAGTTAAGGACCAGGAGAAGACAGCCTTCATTAGTCCTTTTGGATCCTTCTGCTATGTTTCTATGCCCTTTGGGCTTAAGAGTGCCCATGCAACTTATCAGCATTGTGTGCAGAATTGTCTTCACACACAGATTGGGCGTAATGCTCATGCCTATGTGGTAAAATCCAGGAGGAAGGAAACACTGGTAGATGACCTCAAGGAGACGTTTGACAATCTTCGGGTTTACAAAATGATGCTTAATCCGGATAAATGTGTTTTTGGTGTTCCGATAGGCAAACTCTTAGGTTTTCTGGTATCCAACCGGGGCATTGAGGCTAATCCGGAAAAAATCAAGGCGCTTACATCCCTGGCTAAACCAAAGTGTATCAATGATGTTCAGCGTCTGGCGGGTCAGATTGCAGCCCTTAGCCGGTTTATCAGCCATTTGGGAGAGAAGGCAATTCCTTTGTATCAGATGTTGAAAAAGACAGACCATTTCGTCTGGAATGACGCAGCTAATGCGGCTTTTGAGGAGTTAAAGAGGCAGTTGGTTGAACCGCCGGTTCTTGCAACTCCGGTTGATAATGAGCCTTTGCTGTTATACGTGGCTGCCAATGCCCGAGCGGTCAGTGTGGCAATTGTGGTTGAGCGTAAGGAAGCTGGGAAGGAATATCCGGTTCAACGACCTGTATACTACATCAGTGAAGTCCTGATCGAGTCAAAACAACGCTATCCACATTGGCAGAAGTTGGTGTATGGAATTTTTATGGCGAGTCGAAAACTCAAGCAATACTTTCAAGGCCATCCCATTACAGTGGTTAGTTCTGCTCCTTTGGGTGATATAATTCAGAACAGGGAAGCAACTGGTCGGGTTGCAAAGTGGGCAATTGAACTTGGTCCACACGGTTTGAAGTATGTGCCTCGAACAACCATCAAATCTCGGGCCCTTGTGGATTTTGTCAATGATTGGACCGAGTTCCAAGCACCAGAAGACAAACCGGATAATACATACTGGACTATTCATTTTGATGGATCCAGGCAGTTGGAGGGCTCGGGGGCTGGAGTTGTCCTTACTTCCCCTCGAGGTGATAAAATTTGTTATGTTCTCCATTTGATGTTTCCCTGTACTAACAATGCAGCTGAGTACGAAGCGTTACTCCATGGTCTCCGTGTGGCTAAAGAGATGAACTTAAGTCGAGTTCATTGGTTTGGAGATTCTGATCTGGTGGCTCAGCAAGTTTCTGGCACTTGGGATTCTAAGGATCCACTCATGGCGGCTTACAGACGTGAGGTGGATATTGTGGCGGGTCACTTCAAAGGGTATCAGGTTGAGCATATCGATCGGCGCAAAAACGAAGCAGTAGACGCTTTGAGCCGGCTCAGATCTCAGCGTAAACCGGTACCTCCTAATACCTTTTTAGATATCTTGCATAACTCGTGTGTTAAGTTGCCTATAGAAGAGGATTTGGTTGTTCCTGATCCAGAAGCTCAATTGGTGGCCGCTTTGCACATTGTACCGGATTGGACGGTTCCATATCTGGCGTATATGAACCAGGGCGAGTTACCAGATGATGAAGTCCTGGCTCGATAGATCGTTCGGCGATCCAAGTCCATGATTATTCACAATGGCGAGTTACACCGCTGTAGCATTTCAGGCGTATTTCAGCGTTGTGTTTCTCCAGAAGAAGGCCAAGAAATCCTACGAGAAATTCATGAAGGCGATTGTGGTCAGCATGCCGGTTCAAAGTCACTGGTTGCCAAAGCTTTTCGTCATGGGTTCTACTGGTTGACAGCTCATGCTGATGCCGAAGATTTGGTAAAGCAATGTGATGCTTGTCAAAAAATTTCACGCAGAGCTCATGTTCCGGCTCAAGAACTACGGATGATTCCTATCACTTGGCCTTTTGCTACTTGGGGGCTTGATATGGTGGGGCCCTTTAAGCGTTCCCAGGATAAGAAGACCCACCTGTTGGTGGCAGTTGATAAATTCAACAAGTGGGTTGAAGCGGAGCCTGTCAGCAAGTGTGATGCAGCTACGGCGGTTCAATTTCTCAAAAAAATTATCTTCCGCTTTGGCTTTGCACACAATATTACCTTGGATAATGGTACAAACCTTTCCAAAGGTGAGATGGAGGATTTCTATCAGAGAGAGCATATCCGGCTTGACTTAGCATCTGTGGCGCACCCTCAATCCAACGGTCAAGCGGAGCGAGCCAATCAAGAAATTTTGAAGGGTCTTAAACCACGGCTCATGATTCCCTTAAAACGGACACCGGGTTGTTGGGTGGAAGAATTACCTTCTGTGTTATGGAGCATTAACACCACCCCCAATCGATCAACAGGTTACACACCTTTCTTTATGGTATACGGGGCAGAGGCAGTCCTACCAAGTGATATTCGTCATGACTCGCCCAGGGTTGCTAATTATATTGAAGCGGACAACGAGCAAGCGCGCCAAGAGGCGCTGGACCTGTTAGATGAGAAGCGGGACATGGCTCTGGCTCGATCAGCGGTTTATCAACAAGACCTGCGGTGGTATCACAGCCGCCGGGTTAAGACAAGAACCTTTCAAGAAGGTGACTTGGTGCTCCGGCTCATCCAGGTTCAGACCGACATGCACAAGTTATCCCCACCTTGGGAAGGGCCCTTTGTGGTCAGCAAAAATTTGCACAACGGATCATACTACCTCATTGACGTTCGAGACGACTCACGCAATTCTGAGGAGGAGACCCGACGACCGTGGAACATAGCTCTCCTACGGCCTTACTACACTTGAGCCATAGGCTTGCTTATGTACATATTTCGACAATGTATATATTATGATCAATAAATAAACCAGCATCCTTGCTATAAGCAGGGCCTCTGCTGTTTTTTCTCATATATCCTTTAAGTTACATGGGGGCTTCATCTGACAAAGCGGAGTACCGCCTGTTAAACCGGCTATCACGCCACAACATAGCTTGGGAGCTTCACACCCAAGGGGCCAAAGAGAGTCTAGATGCTATGCACAGCTCAAACATAGGCACCCAATGAGCACAGCTCATCATGTTACTTGGGGACTCCTTGTGTCAAATACCAAGGAGTTTGAAAGGACCCTTGTAGCTGGGTATCGACCCACGGCTTGGAAGCCTGGTATATTTACCTAAACCCCCGGGTTAACCTGTCTTCATCAAGTAAGACACTCCTATCCAGGTAATCCTGGCATGACCCTCCGAACGTTTGACAGCTACTCTCCTTGAGACCATGAACTTGTCAAAGTTAAAACAGTGATTGGTTAGTTGGAGGTGTATCTTAAAAGGCTTTGCTAAATGGTTTAACTCAGCGGCCTGGCAGCCCATGAAAAGCCTCGAATTTGGGCCTAGCAGCCCTTGAAAAGCCTCGACTACACGGTTTTATTTGCGTTTGTCACTTATCTTTTGATAAGTTTTCTGTTAAACCGGTTTCTTTGACCTGGTATGACTTACCAGTCATCCTATTAGCCCGGTGTTCCTTAAACCGGCTTGGTTTTCAACTACACGTTGACAGACCTTTATTACCAAACCGGAGTTCATTAACCCGGCCTGGTTTTGACTACTTGTCGCCAGTTTTGATCATCTGGTGTTTATCATCACCCGGTATAACTTATTATACGCCATCAGTACATGATGGAGTTATACAAGAATTTCAGATTTGGATTTTTCACCCTTATTACAATCAAAGTTGGTCAACCAACTAAAGTGATATTCCATCACAGGTATGAGTCATTTCATATTTTTTACGGTTTGATTATCAATCAGGCCTTATCTTGGGCATTATGACCCATCCGGCGATAAACCGCCAGGACAATTTCCTTTTTATGCAGACACAGGGATTGCATATTATGATACATGAACCAACATTGAAATTATCATGGTGGATCACATAAAGTATCTCCTACTATACGATGACAGCAGATCAAAGTATTTTTGCTACCCTATTACAAGGCATTTAGCGGCCCAAAATATGAAATTGTTTTAAACCGGACAGTTTCTGACATATCAACTAGATTGTCGATGGGTCATCTGGCGTCGGTTCAGCCTCCTCCTCCCCATCCAATGGTTGGAAGTCAGTGGTGGTCCAGTCAATCCGTGTTAAGGCCTAAAAGACAGCCTCTTCACTTATAAGCTTAGTCGGATCAACGTCAGGGGCGTAAGTGTGCTTTACGGATTGGTGGAATAAGATTTTGCACTTCTGGAATGACAGCCTCAACCCGTTTGTTGTTAGCATCATAGAAGGATCGGTGAACCGTCAAGTTAGCTTCTTCTGTCAACTGACTCGCTAGAGGACGCATCTCCCTCTTCACACGTCCTAGGGCCTCGTTATCAAACACTTCCCCATTTTCATGTTCACCGGGGAAGCCCTTGGCTATGTCGACCGGATCAAGATCAGCTATCCACGCCTTGGCTCAAGTAAATGCCAACAAAGTGCTAGCCCTGGCAGCGGATTGCTTCAACTCTTCTATCTGTACTGGCGTCATAGATAACCCGGCCAGTGTGTCCTTGATCAGTGTTGGGGCCGCATTGTCATAAGAAGATGCGCAGATAACCCGTTGGGCACCGGTATACAACTGTTCAATTAGTGTATAGGCGGCCTTTAGTTTCTTCCGCATATCAGAGCCCAAATGGGCAATGCGGCTACCTACAGTGGTTTAAGAATTTCATGTTAAACCGGAGAAATTTCAAAGCTAAACAGTTACAAAGCCTTGGCAAATGATACTTTCCAAATATTGCATAAGTCATGGCATTAACTTGGCGCTTCAATCCACGAAGTTCTTCCGCCACCGGTTTAAGAGCTGATTCAGCATCTTCCGCCCGCTTCAGCAATCCAGCCTTTTCAGTGTCCCAGTTGGCCCTTTCAAACTTGAACCACTCTTTGAGCTGCTCCATGGTGGTCAAGGAAGTTTTTAATTCATCCTTTGCCTTGGTGGTTTCTGCTTGTTGGGATTTAAGATTCTCTTGAAGATCCGCAATTTGAGAGACTTGTTGATTTATCTCACTCTACAACAATCAGAAGAATGTGTCAATATCTTTGAAAGTCCCAAGCATATAATTAGTTATACACTTGGCACTTGGGGGCTAATGTGGATCATTTTTCCTACTAATTGTTGAAGTCCCACGGATTAATACAAGTTTTAATCATGGCACTTGGGGGATAATGTATGTTTGCTCAAACAATACACAAGGAAAATCAACAAAGTACAGTACGGAATATAAAAGACCCGGTTTGACTTTCTAAAGACAAACCGGCCCTAGGGGGCTACAATGCAATGAAGGTACAGAGCAAAAAATCAAACTATTTACCTCATAGCGCTCCTTCATCAGATTTACCAAACCGGCTTCATAATCCCGGCTGGTGTAAAGCCGGTTCAAGAAGCCGAAGTGAAGGTCTTGAGCAGAAAGATCAACATAGGCTGACAAGTCAGTCTTTCCCTTCCCCTTGCTCATAGCAGCAAATTCATCCTTGGCAGTGTGCTTTGATAGGGCAACCAGATTACCTGGGGCGGTATATGCAGTGCCAGTAACAACAACATCATCATCTTTGGCCGGGCTTGATGGGTTGACATTCTTAACAGGGCTTGGCGCTTTAGCAGCCGGGCTCGGCGGTCTATTAACTGGGCTTGGCGGATCAGCAGTTGAATTCCGCTGCTCAACAATTGGACTTGGAGGGGCATGAGGATGTGATGTATCAACATGTACATCCGGTTCAACTTCTGGCGGGTTAGCATCAGCGCCTGGGTTTTGTGGAGCAGAGCTGTCTATGGAAATCTCAGGGTTTTCGCCATCGTTCTCTGGGGTCTTCTCCGGATCAACATCATCAGTAGGGTCGCTGGTCTTGGCTTTCTTACTTATTCGAGCCTTGGCACTATAACATCAAAGGTTAGAATATGATAAACCGACACATGAAGAAACAAGTTGAGGAATAAAGTATTTACCCGGCGACGGTCTTGAGGGGAGGCAGCTGAGTGGTTGATGAACCGCCAGACGAGTTGGAAGATGCCTGATAATTTGGGTCAGATGGATTGAGTGGGCATCGGAAGAAACCCTTCAAAGGAAGAAGTTTTTCAGGAGAACAAGTCACCTCTAGACGACGTTTCCAGGTTGGTGTATCTGCTAAACCGGACGAAGTGATTTGCTGACCACTATGCCGGGTTGTGCGACGCTCTTCAACTTGCTGTGTCTTCAAAGAAAATTTTGGATCCAAATGAGCAAGGGGGTGAGATTGTTTTACTTTCCGGAGTGTACGGCGAACTCTTTGAACTGGTACGAGATCGGAATCAGAAGAAAGAATGATTATCTCAACATGGTCTGCGTGGCTGGCCTCAGCATCATCCTGGGAATAGTCATTGTCAATAAGATGTATGAAAAAGGAACCAAGTGAGTCAAGTTTTACCTCTGCGTTTGATTCCTCATCTTCTGGCGGATCAGAAGACTCGATGGTTTTCTTCTTGGAAGCTTTCTTGGTGGCCTTGCTCTTTGCACGAGGAGCCCTGGCCGGTTTAGTCCGTTTCCAGAAGGAGCTGTTAGCCTGTAAAATAAAGGCAAGAAAAGGTTAGCACATAGTTAATGCGGAGGCAAATCAATAAGTATTAAGATGAACCTTACCGCTGGCGGTTTATTGGAGACGCAAAAAGGTGGCAACCCGGTTTGGCTGCATGCAGAGATCGGCTCATCAAGCATTTTCTTCACAAATTCAGTAACTTCAAGATCGGTCATTACTACTTCATGATATCGTTGAGGGTCTTTGACGTTGCCAGTATATTCATGCATCAATCCGGGGCAGCGGCTTAAAGGCAAAATGCCCCAAGAAACCCAGCAGCGGACAAGATCAATGCCAGTCAAACCATTGGCCATGAGAGCCCGGAGCTTGGCGAGTTGAGGTCCAAAGTTCTTCCGTTCTGCGGTGGTTAGGTGTGAAGGTAATGGGTGACCGTTGATAAGCCGGTGAGGGTGATAACCCGGCAAAGGATTCTCTCCATCAGGGGCAGTGTTCCAGCAATAAAACCAAGTTTGGTTCCAATCTTTAGGATGGCTATGATGTTTTGCATGAGGGAAGTCAACTTCTTTCCTTTCCTGAATTGAAACTCCACCAAGCTCTGTGTTGGGACCATCCAAGAATTCTGTACGGCGGTTCAGATGAAAGAAATCCCGGAACAACTCCACGGATGGCTCTTCTTGAAGGTAGACTTTGCAGAATACTTGAAAATTGCATATATTGGACACAAAGTTCGGTCCAATGTCTTGTGGATGGAGTTGGAAGCTTGAGAGGACATCCCGGAAATTTTTTGATCTGGGCGGGCTGAATCCCCGGTCCAAGTGTTGCATGAATACAATCACTTCTCCATCTTGACGTTCAGGTGGACATTCAGAGTCCGGAACTCGCCAATGAAGGACCCTTTTTTAGGCTAAAGCGCCAGTGGTGACATATCCGTTGATTTGTGTCTCTGTGATCCGGGACGGAACCCAATTGCAAGCTGAGAATTGTTTAGTCATCTTGGAAGGAGAATTGAAAGGAAAAATAAAGCCGGTTTACAAATTGACGGTTTAAGTGTACTATTCAAGTGTTAAACTGGCGAATTGCCGTGCAAGTTCAGTTGGCGGTTTAAGAGAGGGCTAATGATATATGGCGGATTTTTGTCACAGGTTAAACCGCCCATAGGCAGAAGGACCAGGATTCAAAAAATCTACTAAGTGTCACAAAAACAGGTTTCACACAATGATCAAATTTATTTGGATCTACCACGCCTCAGTAAAGAAAAATTACTGCGACTTATAAATGGCGTTGAAGCAGAACAGGGAAGGTCGTGTACTCTACAGAAGAAAGGGAAGATCGGCTAATATTAAAAATGGATGCAGGATAACTACCGCACAAGATCTACACAATTATTGGATCAAAGTAACCATGGTAGAAGGAAAAGCTAAGAGTTGAGGAGGAAGAACGAAGAACTATACAGATGAACGCATGAACCCTAGCATAGATCTAACGATGCAGGAAGGAGGAAACTCACTGGTGCAGATCTACTGCGGAGGGAAGCGGCGAGCTCTGGTTCATTTCAGGTTGATGCAGCGACCTGTGCTGATGAAGCTCTCAAAGGTCGCGGGCGGCGGCGGAGCTTCAGAACTGGGGCGTCGCGAGGAAGAAGAAGGCACAGAAGGGGAAAAAGAGAAAAGGGCCCTCGGGCTTTATTTATAGAGGAAAGGATAAATGGCAGGCGCGTGAATCGAGGAGCCTAAAGCGGCAGAGTGGGTGCGCCTAACGCCTCGATTTTCGGATGACCATTAATGAGGGGAATCTTTTTAATCTTTTTATACAGAGATGATGTCATGATGGACCGTTGCTGTATCTAGAAGATGACGTCACGGCGGTTTAACAAAATTTACAGGAGAAGACAATATGGCGGTTTACGGAAATACAGGAGGACGTTTACAAGATCTTTGAAGTATTGAAGATTGACATGAACAGGTTCAAATCAATCTGGGGCCTCATGTTGAGGATATAGCTACTGAGTGTAAACCGGCCAGGAGGGCCCGGTTCACCCTCAACTATGTTGAAGCCCATGGAGATCCAGAAGATGGCACTTTACTACACAAAGCTTAGAGGCCCGAAGCCCAAAGGCGGATTAGGGCCCATAATGGTAAACCGCCATGACTATGTAACTTGTAATGTAAGTTAGGAAAGGAGAGACCGAGCCGGATACATTGTATAAGTCGGCTTTGCGGCTCCGTAGACTGGCCGGGCGTCAACCTGTGTATATAAAGGGACGACCCGGCGGCGGTTCAGGGATAACAGACAACAACTCGAGACTCAGGCAAGCATATTTGCTCCCTAATCATCGAAACCCAATCAATTCCATCACAACTAAACATAGGCTTTTACCTTCCTCGGAGGGGCCGAACTAGTATAAAACTCCCGTGTCCCTTGTCCGGTTTAACCCCTTCAAGCTAACCCGTTACAATGGCTCCACTACTAAGTCCTTTCATGAGTACATCTGACGTGTTAATTCCACGACACCGACAGAAGAGGATCTTGCTATTCCTGACCCGGAAGCACATTTGGTGGTGGCTCTTGATGCTATTCCTGATTGGACAGTTCCATACCTGGCTTATATGACCCGGGGCGAGTTGCCTGAGGATGAAACTTTGGCCAGGCAGATAACCCGCCGGTCTAAGTCTATGACTATTGTCAAGGGCGAGTTACACCGATGCAGTGTCATAGGCGTGTTCCATCATTGTGTTTCTCATGAAGAGGGCCGTGAGATTCTAAGAGAAATACATGAGGGTTATTGTGGCCATCATGTCGGCTCTAAATCTGTTGTGGCTAAAGCCTTTCGACATGGATTTTACTGGTTGACGGCTCATGCTGATGTAGAGGATTTTGTTAGTAAGTGTGATGTATGTCAGAAATTCTCTCGACGGGCTCATGTGCCGGCTCAAGAATTGTGGATGATTCCAATTACTTGGCCTCTTGTAGTCTGGGGGCTTGATATGGTTGGACCTTTTATCAGGACCCCGACTCAATGCCACATTGATCTAGCATGTAACACCTCATAACACTTTGCAGCCTCATGCACGGTATCCCCACGGGTGTCGCCTTACCTTTGCCTGGGACCGTTTGCGCCTTTTGGCACACGTATATGATAGTGTCTCTAGCATCCATATGATAAGGAGCCCGGGCTGACATGGCTAGTCGTAAACCCAAAGTGGCGCTAACTTACAGGGACAGGCATACATGACCCAGCAACGAACGTGTCGGTCATCAGCGAGTGAATCCGGGATGTAGCAACTGGGCTAGCAGGACTCCGGTAAACCGGGCTGTAGCAGGCTAATAGGACTCCGGTAGACACCGCGTGACATTTCCCCGAAGGGACAGACACAGGAACGAAGAAGGACACATGCCGGCCAACCTAAGTGTTCCGGAGCAGTAGAAAGCTACCATGGCTCAGTGGAATCACTAGGAGACATTTCCCGGTAAGAGAGGCTACCAAGGATAAACAACTAGGTTGTCAGATCCCACACATACCAAGCATTTCAATAACATACACACAATATGCCCGATATGTGCAAATACAACATGGCATCACACCATGACTCTACGACTCAAGTATTTTATTCAATAGGCTCCGAGGAGCGAGATATTACAATCATGGGTCTCATGACCCAACATTCAGAGCATACAAGTCAAAGCACACGCGGAAGCTTAACATGTCTGAGTACAGACAACTATAAATGAAAAAGGCTAAGAAGCCTGACTATCTACCAGATCCTGCCGATGGCACAAGATCGTAGCTGAGGTAACAAGCTAAACGTCGAAGTCCACGTGGAACTACTAGCGAGACTGAAGTCTCTCTGCAAAAACATAAATTACGCAAATGTGAGTACAAATGTACCCAGCAAGACTTACATCAGAACTAACTACATATGCATCAGTATCAACAAAGGGGGTGGTGGAGTTTGACTGCAGCAAGCCAGCTTTGACTCGGTGGCTATCCTGAACTACGACTGCAAGTAACTCTTTTGAGGTGGCGCACACGAGTCCACATATTCACCAATTAGTAGACCACTATGGATTCGCTCCCGTCTCCCTACGAGAACGCCATCCATAGCACTCACGCTTATCTTGCGCATTATAGGGTATCCACTTCAAGTTATCAATGAACTGTACAGGCAACCCAGAAGTCCTATACCGCGGACACGGCTATTCGAATAGATAATGTTAACCCTGCAGGTGTGTACTTCTTCACACACGCTCTCACCAATTATCGCTGTTTACACGACATGTACTCGACAACCTTCAAGCGAAAGCCCAGCGAGGGTGTCGGCCACGACCTGACTAACCACACAAGTCTCTCGTCCAGGTTTATCGCCTATTTGGGTTCCATCCGCAAGGAGATCCGGCCGGGGTGTCGCTCACGGCCCCAAACGATGTGAGCAGGGTTCCCAAGCCCACCATCCAGGTGCCACTTGGTACACCGTGCCACTGTGCCTAGTCTGTCCCAAGCCCACCTGTATCGGGTGCCACTTGGTAGACTGCTAACACTACCTACAAACACCAGAAACTAGTTGCAACTCCTGGACAGAGATCAGGTTGATTAATAAGCCGAGAGGGGCCGAGTTACCGGAACCCAATGTGTGGTAGTAGCTGTTCATGGATCACAAACACAGAACTCATTTCCTGAGGACGGCTTCAATGAGACAACCCACCATGTACTCCTACATGGCCTCTCACCGCTACCTTTACCAAATCGTGTTCACACACTTAGCTCTCAACAGTAGGACATGTTTGACAACATTCCAATTCATCCCCGATGAACCAGACCTGACACAACTCTAAGCAATAGCAGGCATGACAAACAAGCATGAATGAGTAGGCACATCAGGGCTCAAACAACTCCTACTCATGCTAATGGGTTTCATCTATTTACTGTGGTAATGACAGGTCATGCAGAGGATAAGGGGTTCAACTACCGCAGCATGTAACAGTTGAATCGTTGTTGTCCTAATGTAGCAAAAGAGAGCAGAGCGAGAGAGTGGGATTGTATCAGAATGAACAAGGGGGTTTGCTTGCCTGGCACTTCTGAAGATAGAATATTTCTTCATCGGTGTCATCGAACACGTCATTGGAAACATCGTCTACTAAGAGGGAACAACCGCCGACAAACACAAAAGGAACCACAATCAATGCAATGCACATTCATATGAATGATATGTCATGTTAAAGTAGTGAATTGACCTAGTGCAACAGTTAGTCATATTCATTGAAGTGGAATTCAAACCTATAGCAAATTCCAACTCCAAAACTAATTACCATTTATTCCATAGTCATGAATTGTCCTATTCAGTGAGGTTAAATTGCTCAAACATGCATGAAAATGCCATAAACAGATTCTTTGGATTTTTCTGATAATTTCTCATATATAATTTGTTTCATTTGGAGTTACGGTTGATTTTATATGATTTTTAGAAGTTTTGGATATTTTCTGAAATAAATAAATCATTTTTGATTTATTTTAAATTCCAGAAAATATTTACTGCGTCAGCATGACGTACTAGTGACGTCAGCAGGTCAACGGATGACCCAGGTCAAACTGACCAGTGGGACCCGTAGGTCAGTTACTAACTAAACTATCCTGGTTTAATTAGCACTAATCCTAGATTAGTTAGTAGGGCCGGGCCCGCGTGTCAGTGACTCAGAGGGGAGTCAAATCTGGTCAACCAGGGTCAAACTCGTCGGAGTTGACCCGTGGCTCGTCGAGGGGGAAGAGGGGGACGAGGCGAAGCTTCTTGGCGCGTCGGCGATGCGTGGGGTGGCCGGTGGCCCCGGCGGTGGTCGTCGGCGTCGACGAGCTCTGTACGGGAGGAGAGGAGAGGGGGATGGGAGAGAGAGCTGTGTGGAGGGGAGAGGCCAAAGGGAAGCAGGGGACTGCGTGGCGTCCTAAGCGACGTCGAGGAGGCGGCGGGAAGCAGGAGGTGGCCGGGGCGCGTGGTCGCGCGTGCGGGGCACACGCCTCTGTCCTTTTGTCCAGGGAGGAAGACGACAGGGGAGAAGTGGCTGCTGGGCTGGGCTGCTGGTGGGCTGGCTCTGGTGGGCTGGCTTTGGATGTCCAGGTGAGTCTCTGCTCTTTTTTAGTTTTTTTGTTCTGTTTTCTTTTTCATTTTATTTTGCCACTATTTTCAAATTCAAAAGAATTTCAAACAGTGCCAAAACATTCTGAAATATTTTATGTTACCTCTCTGGACTGTTCCAAAAGTACATAAAATATTTCAAAGCATTTGAAATATATTCATTATATATTATGAATATAACCCCAAATTCAAATAGATTATTGATTTAAATTCAGAGACCAAATAATTCCTTAAAAATGTTCCAGAATTTTGGTTTGGTATATAACTCTTGCCAAAATTCAGAAAACTATTTTTAGGGTATTTTGGATTCACAGAATGCAATTTAAAGGGTGATTGCCCTTCTTTAAATTAGATTTCGGAGGTTTCAACAATCCTCAATTCAAGTTTCGGAAAGTTAAACATGATGCAAGGATGCTTATGCAGAGTCAGGCAAGGACTAGGCTAGGGCTGTGACACCTTTCAAGAGGCTAAGGATAAGAAGACCCACCTCTTGGTGGGGTTGACAAATTTACCAAGTGGGTGGAGGCAGAGCCGGTCAGTAAGTGTGATGCGGCAATGGCAGTTCAATTCATAAAGAAAGTAATCTTCCATTTTGGTTACCCTCATAGTATCATAACTGACAATGGCACTAATCTATCTAAGGGTGCTATGAGAGAGTTCTGTCAACGGGAGCATATTTGTCTTGACGTCTCATCAGTCGCTCACCCACAGTCTAATGGTCAAGCTGAGAGGGCCAATCAGGAAATCTTGAGAGGTATAAAGCCCCAGCTTATGGTTCCTTTGCAACGAACGCCAGGTTGTTGGGCTGAGGAGTTACCCTTAGTAATTTGGAGCATCAATACTACTCCCAACAGGTCAACAGGCTATAGGCCCTTCTTCATGGTCTATGGGGTGGAGGCGGTTCTTCCAAGCGATACCCGTTATGACTCGCCCTGTGTGGCGTTCTATGTTGAAACTGATAATGAAAAAGCACGTCAGGATGTTGATGTGTTGGATGAAGAGAGATCGTGACCTTGCAGTGGCTCATTCGACGATATATCAGCAAGACATGTGCCACTACCATATCCGCAGAGTCAAGACCCAGACCTTTCAAGAAGGTGATTTAGTGCTCTGGTTAATCAAAGATTAAACAGATATGCACAAGCTATCCCCAACTTGGGAAGGACCCTTTGTGGTGAGCAAAAACCAGAACAATGGGTCATACTACCACATTGATATTCGAGAACACAAGGATTCGCGTACATCGGAGGAGGAGACCTACGGGCCTTGGAACATCGCTCATCTTTGGCCTTATTACACTTGGTCCACCGACTGTCATGTTGTACATACTTTTATCAATGTATATATTATGATCAATATAATAAAGCCGACATCCCTGATAATTCAGGGCCTCTATCGTTTCATTTCTAAGTATTCGAGTCTTTATTATTTGTTCATAAGGATACTTGGGGGGCTTCCAACCCACCGGGTTTAGATTTCTTACCCTCGTGAGCAGGCTAGATGCCGAAACCCGAGTCTTGACCTGCCTGTCTCCATGATGCTACTCCACCAGGTAATCCTGAATGACCCACCGTACTCTTGACAGTCGATCTTTTAACTAAGACCCTGAACTCGTTAAGGTTAAAACGTTGGTTTGTCATGTGAGGGCCGGCTTACAATGAGCGATGCCGACTCTAAGGCTGTGCGGCCTATGAAAGCACTCAAATCTTAGCGGCTCTGCGGCCCATGAAAGAACTTGAATTTTAAGGCTTTGCGGCCTATGAAAGCACTTGATTTTTTTCTGAATTTCTTTTTCTAGACATTTTGGATTTGCACTCCTTGCAGAATTTTTTCTGCTCAAGTACACTTTGTACAGCTTAGGCCATGCAGCCTTGATTATATGACTCATAATTGAGCATATTTGGGTCTGGTAACCTGCCCTAATAGCAGACTCTGAGTCTCCAGGATAATTTGCTTGGAGCAATCAAAGTAATGATATTTCATGCCTATGGGTTAATACCCATTCTGGATTATAGTTATCACAACATCAACATGATATCAATCTGCAGGTATGTATGAACATTTGGGACATATTAACCCGCCCTGGCTCTAGACTTTAAGTTGCTAGAGTGTTCCGGCTTATATGGCCTGCACTAATAGTCTTTATGTCATATTTTTGAAAAGTCATTATATCATGGTTTTCAAAGATATTTGTGACCCGCCTTGGCTTAAGCCACAAGGGTACATGCTATTTGCTTGTGTGCAGGGAGTATAAATATATTGATCTGACCCACATGATTGAAAATATTATAAGCAAAGTGGCGGATCGTAAATACCAGATCGGCGGGTTCAAGCATTTAAAATATAAACATGCACGATGGCACGACATATCATTGTTTGCAAACATAGGCTATTACAAGGACACAATGGACCTACAAAATGGGACTTAAGTGTTTTTCAGCGCATTGTGTTTGTGCTCTGATTTAAGAGTCGCCTGGTATTAATGGCCTTCGTCACGGCGGGTTGATGATTCTGGGTCATCCTGCTCGACTCTGCCTCTTCGCCAGTATGGAGGTCAGGAGACGTCCAGTTGATGTTGGTTAAGGCTTCGAATACAGCTTCATCATTCATAATTGGGGATAGATCAGCATCAGGAGCAAAGGTATGCTTACACGTTAGAGGCGTGTGAGATCCACGATGTCATAAGCCGACGCTTTCACTTTGGCATTCTCAATGGTGTAAGCCGACAGATATCTGGATAAATCAGTTTCCTTAGCCAGCTTGCATGCCAGGGGACACATCTCCTTTACACACTTTGCAAAGTCTGTCTGATCAAAAGGAGACCCATCTTCTTTGAGTCTTGGACAACCAGTGGCCATCTCCTCCGGGTCAAGTTCTGCTTGCCATGCTTTGGCTCAGGTAAGAGTTGTAATGGCGCCGATGCGGGCGTCTGATCGTTTGATTTCTTTGAGTTTTGGGGGCATTACAAACAACTTGTCTAGCACCTCCCTGAGGAGGGTCGGCGGCTCTTTGCCATTGGAGATAGCTACAAGAGTCTGTTGTGTGCCAGTGTATAACTATTCCACCAAAGTGTACATGGCTTTGAGCTTCAGCAGCATGTCTTGGCCAAGATTGGAGCTCCTGGGGCCTATTGGGTAAACAGGCAGATGAGTCGCCACACAAATTGAAGTCAAAATTGGGAAAGGTTAAAACATTTTGAACTACTTACCAAAGATAGCAGATGTCATCTGTGAAATATTGCGTTTTAAGCCGGTCAGCTCTACAGTGGTCTTTTTCAAGGAAGATTCAGGAGCTTCCTCCCTTTGTTGTAAAGCGGCCTTTTCCTCCTCCCAGGCGGCTCTCTCCATGAAAAATCCGGCTTTGAGCTTCTCGTTTTCATCCAGGCTAAACTTAAACTTGGAGTCAGCTTTGCGCGTTTCAGCTTCTTGGTGTGCAAGCCTGTTCTTTACATCCACCAATTGGGACTCACTCAAGCTTAAGGCATCCTGCAAGTAAGAATCAAAAGGTTATAAACATATTTGTGAGGACACAATTTACATATAAGTCCCAAGCACATTGCAAGCAAAGCACTTGGCACTTGGGGCTAATGTAGGAGGAAGTTATTTTCAATTTGTATTGCTTAAGACCCGGTTCAACTTTATCAGATAAGCCGGCTTGTGCGGGCTACGAAGTGAATTTATTCTTACAAGTTACTAAAGCTGATCCGGCTCATCTTTGTCAGATAAGCCGGCCCAGAAGGGCTATGACTGGAAATTTGCAATGGCATATTGTCTTAAACCATATATTCCTGGTCAAACTTTTCTCATGTTTGACTTCTGAAAACATCCATATGTTATGGACGTGAGAGAGTACCTAACTAGAGAGAGAGAGAGAGAGTGTGTGTGTGAAATAGAAAGAGTGAGTGAAAAAAGTGTGTGCGTGTGTGAAAGAGACATGGACACACACGATAAAGTTGTGTCTTATGCAAACATAACGCACATGCATCTTTGACAGCAGAAGCAAGGTGAGGAGATAGTGTGTGGTTGTTTGCAACCAAGAGATAAAAACCCCTAGCACGTGGCCAAGAGAGGTCTGACAAACGAAGGAGAGAGGTCGAGAGAGACGTATGAAGAAAATGCAGGCATGGGTAGGAGAGAGTGTGTGTTTGTGATAGAGAGATCCCATGGAGATCATGATGGGACTACATGGGTGGGAGATCGAGTGACAAGGTGTGTGCGTGATAGAAGATACCCCAAGAGATATTGAGATAGATGTCGGGAAGGAGGAAATACGTGTGTTCCTTATGGATGGTGAGAGATACTAATACTTAGGAGGTTGTGTTGGGGATATGACTACTGGTGTAAACCGCCCAGGAGGGTCCGGATTACAGCCACAAGGAGTCCTGTACAAGAGCCCACGAAGATGAAGGCTATGGCGCTTTAACTATGGAGGCTTAGAGGCCCAGAGCCCAATGGCGGATTAGGGCCCATAGTAGTAAACCGCCAAAGATGTATAACTTGTATTGTAAGTTAGGGAAAGGAAGAAACCGAGCCGGACACTTGTATGTGCCGGCCTCGGGATTCTGTAAACCGGCCGGGCGTCAACCTGTGTATATAAAGGGACAACCCAGCGGCGGTTCAAGGAAAGGAAACAACAACTCGAGAGATAGGTAAAGCGGATTCGTTCCCTGTTCATCGAGATCAATCAATCCCACAACAACTGGATCATAGGCTTTTACCTTCACCGCAAGGGGCCAAACCAGTATAAAACTTCCCGTGTCCTTTGTTCCGGTTTAACCCCTTTAAGCTAATCTCATTGCGATGGCTCCACGACTAAGTCCTTCTGCTAGGACATCTGACGTGTTAATTCCACAATAGTTGGCGCCCACCGTGGGGCTATCGCACGATGGTTTCGAGTTCTTAAAGGGAAACTTTGAAGGACTCAAAGGATACGTGGTTGGCCGGATGACCAAGAGTCATCGCGGCAAGCTCTACATCGACGATGCAGGATGGAGCTTCGAGGCCGGCTCAATTGAGTACGGGTACCAGGTCCCCTTTGGCGGAATTCACGTCTTCATCGGCAAGATCGGTGAACCGGGCCCTGAGCCGGACATCTCCACCGACCTTGTCGAGACGGCTCAGCGTGCAAGTCCTTCCCGGATTCAGCCTGCCATGCAGCGTGCGTTTGCAGGGTTCATCCATAGTGCGGAATCTGAACCGGTGTCCGATGGTGAGATGACCATCTACTCAGATGGCGAATCATCCACTGGCAAAACTAAGTCGCTGTACCAATTGCAAGATGGCCGGATTGGGGGCTGTTCCAATGGCGACAGTATTCTGGACCCCTTTGGATCGCCGAACCGGGTTGCAATCTTCATGGCCGGTACGCAGCCCACCTTGCAATCTTCATTTGCATCAGCAATGATTTCTGGATCGGCAGCTGGGGCAGGAGGCCCTGTGCGATGGCCGGCTCAAGTTCTTGCCGGTTTGCAGGATGCTTTGACGACATTGTTGACCACGGCAGTCACCCCAGAGACCCAGGATCAGCATAATGCAGAGGTTACAAAACTGAAGGATCAGATAACTCAGGCCAAGGTGGACTTGGCGGCTGAGGAGGCCAGGATGACTAAGGAGCGGGCCGCTTTGGATGCCCAATCACAGCAGATCCAGGCGCAGAATTACCGGCTTATGTTGGATCAGAACGCGTCAAACAAAGTAATGAGGAGGAAGTACCGGCCTCGTTTGCCGCCAGTTTACGAAGGAATGAATCTCTTCAATGCACCAGGAGCTGGGCCTAGTAATCCGGCAGCAGCAAACTGGACCGAGGCACCTGGGCGGCGCCGGATCAGCCACGGGTGATGGACCCTCCTCGAAGGACGGAAAACCCACCGCAATACGTACCAACGCCGCCAGGTCACTTCTCTAGCCCTTTGGATAACATGATTGCTGCAGCGCCGTGTTTGGCAGCTATTCCGATGGAGGGTGACTCACTGGCGGCAGTTGAGACACGTCGGGCTAGGGATCTTGTTCAAACAACTGTTGTGCAGCAGCAGGCTTACTCCTACAGCCGAGACAGAATACATTCAACTCCCCGCCCGAGCAAGAGTTACAGCAAGCACATGGATGAACCGACTGTGTCAAGAAGTGCGCAACACTGTGACACCCCTCGAGGGCTTAATCCAGTGCACGGCGGTATGAATGCTCAGGATGTGGTGAACAACGATAGAGCACGGCGTGAAGCAGAGTTAGCAGCGGAGTTGGCTGCGCAGTACCAGAATCATCAAACTGCTCCGGTTCAACCAGCGGCATTAGTTGAACATGGTTTGGATTTTAGCTCTTGGGGAGTGTCGTGCCTTACCCCGGCTCTGCGTAATGTACGGCTCCCCAAGGATTTCAAGGGTCCGCATAAAGTGCCTAATTATACCGACGATCAACCCCCCGAGGCGTGGGTTGAAAGTTATGATATGGCAATGGAGATGCTGGATGTGGATGAAGCAGCGTGTGCAAAATACATCACCATGATGTTAGACCGAACGGCTCGTACCTTGCTAAAGAGCCTGCCCGTTAACTCAATCAATTCATGGGACGAGTTGAAGGCCCGGTTTATAGCGAACTTTAAGGATACATGCAAACAACCCATGTCCATTGTGGATCTGGCTGCTTGTGTCCAAGGAGAGAATGAATCAACAACTCATTAGGTGCGCCGGGTTTTAGAAATCCTGCATTCGTCAGGACGCATCAATCTTGATACGGCAATCGTGACCTTGGAGGGTAATTGCCGGTTTAAGTCACTGAAGATGAAGTTGGGACGGCTCAACCGTCACTGCAACAATATGGGAATGCTCATGGCAGCTCTGGTTAAGTATACTGATTCTGATAATACCAAGGACCCCGATTCTGATGAAGAAAAACAGGAGAAATGAAAGAAGAATGCCGGTACAAAAGGACAGAATAACCGGGCGAGCCACGGGAACAATGCTAAGCGTAAAGTGGACAACTCGGATTTTGTGTCTAACACTAATATGAAGGGCAATGCGCAGCGTCGTAAGGGTAAACTGCCCCAGCGCGGTGGAGGCATGAATCTGGAGCACCTGTTAAACCAGCCCTGCCTAAATCACGGGACGAAGGAGGTTCCGACCACGCACCTCTGGAAAGATTGTTTCATCATGAGGGAATTCAAAAACTATGATCTCTTCTGGTATGATTAGGGTCCATCTGGCGGTTCCAGTCCAGGGTTTCACGGGCCGGGTTACGGCGGTGGCAATTCAAACTCAGGATTTCAGAATAATCAGGGCAACCAAAATAACCAAGGTGGTCACAATCAGCAGAGTTATCAGGGGAATCAGCAACGGTCGGGTTATCAGAGCAACCCGAAGCAGTTAAATGGTGGATAGTATCATGTCTTCACTACTATTCTATGCAAGCGCGATCAGAAGCTCCATAAAAGGGAAGTAAACTCTGTTGAACCGGCAGTGCCTCGTTATCTGTGCTGGTCTGAACAGCCTATTGCTTGGAGTCGAGAGGATCATCCACCCTGGGTTGATAATCCTGGCCATCTGGCTTTGGTGGTTGCACCATAGGTTGGAGGTTATAAGTTCACCAGAGTACTCATGGATGGAGGGAGAAGTATCAATATCTTGTATTATGAAACCTTCCGGCGTATGGGGTTAACGGATAAGAATCTTAAACCGTCAAACACCGTTTTTCACTGTGTGGTGCCTAGTAAATCGGCTTACCCGGTTGGTAAGATAGCTCTGGAGGTGGTTTTTGGTGATGATCATGATTTAAGATCGGAGACGGTGACCTTTGAAGTGGTTAAAATCCGAAGTCCGTACCATGCCCTGTTTGGACGGCTGGTTTATGCTTAATTCATGGCAAGGCCGTGTTATGTCTATCTATATCTCAAGATGTCGGGTCATAAGGGGACCATCACAGTTCATGGTAGCCATTGCGCTGGAGTGCGAGGAAGGTGATGCGACTTATGCTGAGTCGGTTTGTGCAATGGAGGAGTTGAAGTTCTATAAGGACAATGTTGATCCGGCAGACATGACTTCTCTGAAGAAGCCTAGTACAGAACATGATCCGGCTTTGAAGCTCAAATCGGCTGATGAGACTAAATTGGTTGATTTTGTTCCTGGCGATTCATCCAAGCAGTTCAGCATCAGCGTCAACTTGGATCCGAAATAGGAAGGCGCGCTCATCGAGTTCATCCGTGAGAACCGGGACATCTTTGCATGGAAACCATCTGACATGCCAGGTGTACCGAGGGAACTCGCTGAGCACACTCTTAACATTGATCCGAAATTCAAACCGGTCAAACAATTTCTTTGCTGTTTTAATGAAGAGAGGTGCAAGGCCATTGGTGAAGAGGTAGCCCGGCTGTTGGCGGCATGGTTTATTATGGAGGTGTTTCGCCCCGAGTGGTTGGCTAATCCGGTGCTAGTACTTAAGAAAAATGGCACTTGGCGTATGTGTGTGGATTACATAGATTTGAACAAAGCTTGCCCAGCTAATCCCTTTGCCCTCCCTTGTATTGATCAAATCATTGATGCTACGACGGGTTGTGAGCGTTTGAGTTTCTTGGATGCTTATTCTGGTTATCATCAGATCAAGATGGCAGTTAAGGACCAGGAGAAGACAGCTTTCATCACTCCCTTTGGAGCCTTCTGTTATGTGTCTATGCCCTTTGGGCTCAAGAGTGCCCAGGCAACTTATCAGCGCTGTGTGCAGAATTGTCTTCATACTCAGATTGGGCGCAATGTTCATGCTTATGTGGATGATATTGTGGTAAAATCCAGGAAAAAGGAGACATTGATAGATGACCTCAAGGAGACCTTTGACAATCTTCGGGTTTATAAGATGATGCTCAATCCGGACAAGTGTGTCTTCGGTGTTCCGGCAGTCGAGCTCTTAGGTTTTCTAGTATCTAACAGGGGTATTGAGGCTAACCCGGAAAAGATTAAAGCTATTACATCTCTCGCTAAACCGGCATGTATCAAAGATGTTAAACGTCTGGCAGGTCGTATTGCGGCTTTGAGCCGGTTTATCAGCAGGTTGGGAAAGAAGGCGATCCCTTTGTATCAGATGTTGAAGAAGACAGACAATTTTGTCTGGAATGATGCTCCTGATGCGGCGTTTGAGGACTTAAAGAAGCAGTTGGCTGAACCGCCGGTTCTTGCTGCTCCAGTTGATAAGGAGCCACTGTTGTTATACGTGGCTGCTAATGCCCGGGCTGTTAGCGTAGCCATTGTGGTGGAGCGCAAGGATGCTGGGAAGGAATACCCGGTTCAAAGGGCGGTTTATTATATCAGCGAAGTGCTCATTGAGTCAAGGCAAAGATATCCGCATTGGCAGAAGCTGGTGTATGGGGTTTTCATGGCAAGTTGGAAGCTTAAACAGTACTTTCAAGGCCATCCCATCACAGTGGTCAGTTCCGCTCCTTTGGGGGATATAATCCAGAACAGGGAGGCAACTGGCCGGGTTGCTAAGTGGGCTATTGAGCTTGGACCACACGGTTTGAAGTATATGCCTCGGACAGCTATCAAGTCCTAGGCCCTTGTGGATTTCATCAATGATAGGATAGAGTTGCAAGCACCGGAAGACAAACCGGACATCACATACTGGATTATCCACTTCGATGGGTCCAGGCAATTGGAGGGCTCAGGGGCTGGAGTTGTCTTTACTTCCCCTCGAGGTGATAAAATCCATTATGTTCTTCGCTTAATGTTTCCTTGTACTAACAATGCAGCTGAGTACGAGGCCTTACTTCATGGTCTTCGAGTGGCTAAGGAAATGAACTTAAGCCGGGTTAGATGCTTTGGGGACTCTAATCTGGTGGCCCAGCAAGTTTTAGGTACTTGGGATTACAAGGATCCACTCATGGCGGCTTACTGACGAGAGGTGGATATTGTTGCTGGTCACTTCAAGGGTTATCAAGTGGAGCACATTGATCGGCGCAAAAATGAGGCAGTCGATGCTTTAAGCTGGCTAGGATCTCAACGTATATCGGTGCCGCCCAATACCTTTCTGGATGTTTTGCACAACCTGTCAGTTCAGTTGCCTACGGAGGAGGACCTCGCTATTCCTGATCCGGAGGCACAATTGGTGGCCGCTTTACACATTATTCTGGATTGGACGGTTCCATACTTGGCGTATATGAACAGGGGCGAGTTGCTAGCAGATGCAGTTTTGGCCAGGCAGATAGGCCGGCGATCCAAGTCCATGGTTATTCACAATGGCGAGTTACACCGTTGCAGTGTCTCTGGTGTGTTCCAGCGCTATGTTTCTCCTGAAGAAGGCCGTGAGATTTTACGTGAGATCCACGAAGGAGATTGTGGTCATCATGCCAGTTCAAAATTCTTCGTTGCTAAAGCTTTTCGTCATGGCTTCTATTGGCTGACGGCTCATGCTGATGCTGAGGACTTGGTGAGGCGGTGCGACGGTTGTCAGAAATTCTCACGACGAGCTCATGTTCCGGCTCAGGAGCTACGAATGATTCCCATCACTTGGCCGTTTGCTACTTGGGGGTTTGATATGGTAGGGCCTTTCAAGCGATCCAAAGATAAGAAGACCGAACTGTTGATGGCGGTTGACAAGTTTACTAAATGGGTTGAAGCGGAGCTAGTAAGCAAGTGTGACGCAACCACGACGGTTCAATTCATTAAGAAGGTGATCTTCCGTTTTGGTTTTCCACACACCGTCATCACAGATAATGGCACGAACCTCTCTAAAGGTGAGATGGAGGACTTTTGTCAACGAGAGCATGTCCGGCTTGATGTGTCGTCCGTGGCTCACCCCCAGTCCAATGGTCAGGCTGAGAGGGCTAATCAGGAAATCTTGAAGGGCATCAAGCCCTGGCTTATGGTTCCTTTGAAAAGGATGCCGGGTTGTTGGGTGGAGGAATTACCATCTATGTTATGGAGCATAAACACCACCCCAAACCGATCTATAGGTTATACACCTTTCTTTATGGTTTACAGGGCAGAGGCGGTACTCCCAAGTGATATTCGTCATGATTCGCCCCGGGTTGCCAATTATGTTGAAGCGGACAATGAGCAAGCACGCCAAGAAGCACTGGACCTGTTAGATGGAAAACGGGACATGGCGTTGGCTCGTTCGGCGGTTTATCAGCAAGACCTGCGGCGTTATCACAGCCGTCGGGTTAAAACAAGAACCTTTCAAGAAGGCGACTTAGTGCTCTGGCTCATCTAGGATCAGACCGATATGCACAAGTTATCCCCGCCTTGGGAAGGGCCCTTTGTGGTCAGCAAGAATCTGCACAACGGATCATACTACCTCATCGACGTTTGAGAGCACAAAGACTCAAGCAAATCGGAGGAGGAGACCCGTCGGCCGTGGAATATCGCTCATCTATGGCCTTACCACCTGAGCCATAGGCTCCCATTATTTACATATTTTGATGATGTATATATTATGATCAATATAATAAACCGGCATCCTTGCTACATGCAGGGGCTCTGCCGTTCTTCCAATATTTCTTGGTTACAAGGGGGCTTCTGCTCATAAAGCGACATCCTGTTTGTCCATTAAACTGGCTGTCATGCCACAATAAAGCTTGGGAGCTTCACACCCAAGGGGCCAAAGAGAGTATTGTTGCTAAAAGCACAACTCAAACATAGGCACCCATTGAGCACAGCTCACAAAGTTACTTGGGGGCTCTTTGTGCAAAGCAACAAAGAGTTTGAAAGGACCCTTGTAATTGGCTATCAAGCCACGACTTGGAAGCCTGGTGTATTCATCTAAAACCCCGGGTTAACCTGCCTTCATCAAGTAAGCCACTCCTATCCAGGTAATCCTGGTATGACCCACCGAATGTTTGACAAGTCAATCTTATACAGACCCTGAACTTGTCAAAGTTAAAACGACGATTGGTTAATTGGTGGCCCATCTTAAAAGGCTTTGTCAAATGGTTTAACTCAGCAGCCTGGAAGCCCATGAAAAGCCTCGAATTTGGACCTTGCAGCCCTTGAAAAGCCTTGACTACAAGTTTTTATTTGATTTTGTTTTTGCAAAGTTTTATCTCTTTTGATAAGGTTTTAAGTTAAACCGGCGTGTACTGACCCGGCCCGACTATAAGTCATTACATCAACTCGGTGTTTCTTAACCCGGCGTGGCTTCAGTTATCAACTGTTAGCACATAATCAATTATGAATCGGCATCTCTTAATCCGGTCTAGCATTGACTATAAGTCGCCAGGATGATCATCCGGTGTTTGTCATAACCCGGCATGGCTTAGTATGCACCAGCACAGCATGGTGGGAGTTCTCAAACACTCAAATTTGGGTTATCACCCTTACTACACAAGTTGGTAAACCAACAAAGGTGATTTAATATCATAGGTATGATATATTTCATATTTCTTTGCTTTACAACCTTGGTTATGAGAACTCTGGTTCTATATTGGGTATCATAACCCGTCCGGCGGTAAACCGCCAGGGCATGTTTAAGTTTTTCAAATGCAGAAGGCAGGATTTTATAAGAAATAGTAAGGCACATAAAGCAAGCATAGCAACAATGATGCCGGATTACAGTGTCAAGTAGCAGTGCACGATTGCAGAAGATCAAAGTATTTCAACTAGCCTATTACAAGGCGCTTTGATGCCCAAAAGAGTAATTGTTTGTTGCCCAGAATGCTATATGCGGAAATCAAACCGGCTACCGGATTATGATTTGTCACCAGGTTGATGTGAAGTTGATGGATCATCTCGCGTCGGTTCAACCTCCTCCTCCTCACCCAGTGGCTGGAAGTCAAGGGTGGCCTAATCAATCCTGGTTAAGGCTTGGAAGACAGCTTCGTTGCTTATAAGATTGGACGGTTCAACGTCAGGGGCATAGGTGTGCTTACGGATTGGCGGGACAAGATTCTGCGCTTCTTTCACTACTGCATCAACCCGTTTGTTGTCTGCACCATAGATGGACCGATGGACAGACAAGTCAACCTCTTCGGCCAATTGGCTTGCCAGCGGGCGCATCTCCTTTGTCAAGGCTTTGAGGGCTTCATTATCAAATTCTGACCTGTCTTCTTGTTGGCTAGGATAGGCCTTTGCGATATCTGCCGGATCAAGATCAGCAATCCAAGCTTTGGCCCGAGTCAGTGCTGTTAAAGCGCCAGCCCTTGCAGCAGATCACTTTACCTCTTCTAGCTGGGCAGGGGTCATAGATAATTTGGCCAACGTATCCTTGATCAAGGTTGGTGCCGGTTTGTTGTAGGAGGCTGCACAGATGACTCATTGAGCACTGGTAACAGTTGTTCTATCAACGTATAGACTGCTTTCAACTTCATCCGCATATCCGAGCCCAGATGAGAAACACGACTACCTGCAATGATTTAAGAATTTACTGTTAATCTGGCAATTTCACAGCTGTTAAGAAAGGCTCTTGAGAAGAGTGCTTACCAAATATAGCAGAGGTCATAGCATTGACCTAATGCTTTAAACCAGTTAGCTCTTCTACCACTGGTTCAAGAGCCGCTTCAGCATCCTCAGCCCGCTTTAATAGAGCAGCCTTCTCAGTTTCCCAGTCAGCCCGCTCGCTTTTGAAGCCATCCTTTAATTGCTCCATGGCAGTTAAAGCACCCTTTAGTTCATCTCTGGCTTTGGAGGTTTCTGCCTGCTGGGACATGATATTTTCTTAAAGATCAGCAATTTGGGAATCTTTATTGTTCAAGTCAGCCTGCAAAAGACAGATGATGAAGATGTTAATATTTTTCTCAAAGTCCCAAGGACATAACAAGTTATACACTTGGCACTTGGGGGCTAATGTGGAGTGCTTCTTTTTTGACTGTTATTTGAAGTCCCAAGACTCAATACAAGTATTAAACTTGGCACTTGGGGGCTAATGCATCATTTATCAGAAACATCAGAGGTGAAGGAATTCAACAAGGACAAGTTTGGCAACAGAAAGTCCCAGTTCATCTTGAAGAGATAAACCGGCCCTTGGGGGCTACACAGTTGAAGTTTTTTTTTTCCAAAGTCTCGGTTCATCTTGAAGAGATAAACCAGCCCTTGGGGGCAACACAGTTGAAGTCTTTTTATCCAAAGTCCCAGTTCATCTTGAAGAGATAAACCGGCCCTTGGGGGCTACAGTAGAGTTGATATACAGTACAAGGAAAATTTATAAAGTGTTTGAATAGAAGTTACCTCATACCGCTCCTTCATCAAGTTGACTAAACCGGCCTCATAGTCACGGCTTGAATATAGGCGGTTTGGGTATCCAGAATGAAGTTCTTGAGCGCTGAGATGAGCACAGCTTGACAGATCAGTCTTCCATTTTCCTTTCTCCACAGCAGCAGATTCTGCTTTGGCACTGTGCTTTGACAAAGCGACAGGGTTGCCAGGAGAAGTGTGGCCAAACCCGGTAATTACAACATCATCAGTTGCTTTATTTTGGCTTGCCGGTTTATTCGAGGCTTTGGCTGGGCTCGGCGGATCAGCAGCTGGACTTGGAGGATTGGCAGTTGGGCTTGGTGGATCGACATGAGGACTAGCCGGGTTAACTTCTGGCGGATCAACATAAGTGTCCTGACCTTGTGGCACAGGATCATCCATAGCAATATCAGCATCTCCACCAGCACCTTCTGAGGTCCTCTCCGGTTCAAACTCCTCAGTGGGAGCACTCATTTTAGCTTTTTTGTTGAGTCGGGCTTTGGCGCTGCAAAGTAACAAACAGAGGTTAATATGGTAAACCGGTGCAAGAAAGCAAAAAACTAAAATTATTATACTTACCCAGGGACAGTCTTGAGGGGAGGCATCTGTGTGGTTGATGAATCGCCAGAGGATGAATTGGAAGTTACCTGATAAGTTGAGTCAGATGGATTAAGAGGGTATCGAAAGTAACCCGCCAATGGATAAGACTTGTTAGAATTACAAGAGACCTCTCCACGGTGCTTTCGGATTGGGGTGTCTGGTAAACCGGAGGAAGTTATCGGCATTCTAGGAACGGGGGTCCCCAGACTTGCCTGCCTGCGGCCTACGGCGTGGCTCAAAAGGGGGCCCAGCACAGCCCATCTTCATCAACACAAGCTCAAGACCCTCGCGAGGGGCCAAGCCTCATGGGGCGTACGACAAGGAGCTTCCTCAGGCGCGGCCTCATCAGGCTGGCTCACGAGGAGGCGGAGAGTTCAAGGCGGGGTGCCTCGCGAGGTGCCCATGATGCAAGCCATGACGACCAAGGGCGCTAGTCGGGCACCAGCCTGCGCAATGTCCTCCTTTCCTCTTTGGTGCAAAGGGAGCAAGCGCAGGCGAGAGCATCAAGCAAAGGCATCCATTTCGGTGCAACAAGACCAAGAACAGCCCAACGGCAGGAAGGAAGTCATTGTGGAGCCCAAGCAGGCGTCACCACCAGAGTCTTTGACAGGCGAGGACCAACTTCAGTCAGGATAAGTGTACCAGATGTTCCCCTTCAAAATGGCCAATTGTTGGCGCCCTTCCCGCTCAATATTTGGGAAGAGGCCCAGGGCCTTTGCCTATAAATAGGACTAGCCACCCCCAGGGTAGAGGCATCTAGATCCTCACCAAGAAACCAGTAGAGAGAGTTGCTGAACTCCTCCTAGCAGTTCATCGCACCAGCCAAGAACAAGCCCTCGTGAGGCTGTTCTTCCTTGTATTGTTCATCATCAGCCCAAGAGGCAATCCACCACACCACACACTGGAGTAGGGTATTACACCACAATGGTGGCCTGAACCAGTATAAACTCTGTGTCTCTTGTGTTGTCCCTTCCATAGTTTAGATCCTAGCGAGTCGGCAAGGGGCAGGTAGGTAGAGGGTGAAATCTCCGCGCGCACCCCAGAGTTCGAACCTCAAGGGTCTGCCGGAACCCTAAATCCGACATTTGGCGCGCCAGGTAGGGGTGCGCCGGAGTTCGCCTTCCGTCGCCCTGTTCTTCTCCGACCATCGCATCCATGTCTGACGCTCGTTGGGCCCGCGCCAAGCACCGAGCCGCCCTCGCTTCCCGTGTCGCCCAGACGGCTCCCGTCGGCGGGCGCCCTCGTCGTTCCCTGTCACCTGCCGTCAACGCCGCCACCGGCCCGGCGGGGAACGAGCAGCAAGCATCGTCCCAGCATCCATCCATGAGGCGATACGGCCGCACTGCTACGCCCACGCTCACCCCAGCTGGTTCTTCGTCCCGCGCACACCACGCAGCCATGGAGGCTCGAGTTGCGCTCATCGCGGCAAACGAGCTCCTGCGCTACCGTCCCGTCGACGACGTCTACGAAGAATGGCTCGACCGAGTTGCCGAGCTCATCCGTGCCGCAGGGGGCTCCCCCGCGCCGTCCTACTCACTGCACCACGCCCCGCCCTGCACGGGCGACAAAGCTCCGGGGGCGCCTCAGCCGCCTCCCCCTCAAGAAGGCGCCCTGGCCTCAAGGCGCGTGGCCCTAGGGTGGAACCCGCTCCGTCAGGCTCCAGCGCGGCAAGAGCAGAGCTGCCAAGAAGTCCCTCGCCCACGAGAAGCTACCTGAGCGCTCCCCGCTCCGGCTCGTCACGACCACGCTCCTACCCCAGCACGACAGGACCCCGCGCTGCTCCCAGCTGCAGTGCATGGGGACCCACAGGACCAAGCTCTATGTCACCCAAGGCCTCCCGTGGCCACAGTAGGCTGCCGTGCCTTCACCACCGAGCTGCGCAGCGTCGCGTGGCCCGGCAAGTTCAAGCCAGACCTGCCTCCTCGCTACGACGGCACGGTCGACCCTGCAGAGTTCCTCTAGCTCTACGAGCTGGGCATCGAAGCTGCCAACGGAGACGAGAAGGTCATGGCGAACTGGTTTCCCATGGCTCTCAAGGACGGGGCCCGCACCTGGCTCCTAAACCTGGCTGCAGGCACGATCTCCTCCTGGGACGAGATGCGCACCCGCTTCATCGCCAACTTCCAGGGTACTCGCGACTGGCCAGCCGCCGTGAGCGACATGCGCCGTATCAAGCAGCAACCAGGGGAAACCCTGCAGAAGTACATCCAGCGCTTCAACAACGCGCTCCTCAAGATTCCCAAGGTGACCGAGGAGGCCATCATCTCAACCTTCTCCGACGGCGTGCGCGATGTCAAGATGAAGGAGGAGCTGGCGATGCATGAAGACCTGTGCACTTCCTTGGAGCTATTCAACTTGGCGATGAAGTGCGCCAGGGCTGAGGAAGGGCGCCTCTCCCTCCTCGAGATGCATGCCACAGACCCAGAAGAGAAGAAACCCAAGGCCAAGGATGTGAAGCGCAAGGGGGCTGCCGTGCTCGCGGCAGAACCAGACACCAAGCGGGGCAGAGACCAGCCCGAATCTTCTAAGGGCAGCCGGTACTGCGTGTACCACGACTTCCACACCCACAACACCAATGAATGCCAAGAGCTCCGAGCCGTGCGAGAAGGAAGGACCGGCCGACGTCCCGACCGCAGCGACCGGGGCTATGGTCGAGGAGGAGGAAGGAACGCAGGACACTGGGAAGACCGTGGCCCCCGCCAAGGGTGGCGCGACCAACCTCGCGAGGACCGCTGGCAGGACCCGCCTCATGAGGGAGGCTGGAGGGATCAGCATCGCGAGGATCACCCGCAAGGCAATGCAGGCCTCCCTCCACTGCTGCCACAGCCAAGGAGAAATGAGGACCGTCATCAGGACGAGGGGGCTGGGGGCTTCCAGGAGCCACGTGCGATTGCCTGCATCCTAGGCGGAGCTCAAGCCCCAGCCTCTCAGCGCATCTTCAAGCAGTTCGCCCGCGAAGTAAATGCAGTCCTCCCCAAGCTCGAGGCCAGGCGCCCTCTTAGGTGGTCGGCATGCACCATCATGTTCAGCTCAGCAGACCAGCTCAAGTGCGCGGCCACAGCCGGAGTCCTCCCGATGCTTTGTTCCCCAATCATCAGCAACGTGCTGGTCACCAGGACCCTCATCGATGGCGGGGCAGGGCTCAACGTCCTGTCCGTGGAAACATTCAACAATCTCCAAGTGCCCTACAATCAGCTTCAGCCAACCAAGCCTTTCTCCGGAGTCACCGACGGCTCCATGGTCCCGATTGGGCAGGTCCGCCTCCCTGTCACCTTCGGGGCATGCGATAACTACCGCACCGAGCTCATCGACTTCGACGTCGCCCACATTCGCCTGCCGCACAACGCCATCCTCGGGTACCCAGCACTGGCCAAGTTCATGGCAGTAACCCACCACGGCTACAACGTCCTCAAGATGCCAGGAAGTGGCGGAGTCATCACGGTGCCCTGCGAAGAGAGAGACGCAGTGTGCTCCCTGGAACGAGCCTTTCAGGCCGCATCACTGGAAGACCCGGATCGCGGAAGCAGGAGGCTTCCCTAGGCCGCCCCCAAGAAGAAGAAGACATCGTCCGGCCCGGCCCCTTAGGAGGTTGGCCCCTCAGGGCCCACGCCTGCCCAGGGGGAACCTCCTTCCATCGCATAGGAAAGCGCGCCCGGCGCCCTCCTCAGGCAGGGCTCGGGGGCTCTCCCCTAGAGGGTCGTCGACCTCGCCAAGGTCACGAGGAAGGCGCTTGGGCACCACTTGGAGGCGTGTTTCGAAGCATGTTTCCCTCAAGAAGGAGCAAGGCAAGGAGGGCCAAACCCTCAGGAGTTCGTCAGCAAGGCCGTTCAGGAGCTACAAGAGTCAAGAGTCATGAGAGGCAGCCGCCGCTTACCCGCTGTGGCCCCCCATCCAGGCGAAGATGGTGGGCTGCGCGTTTGTATCAACATACCAGGGCTCAACCAAGTCACCTCTCAGGAGCGCCTCTGGCCCTCGCAAGTGGGGCGCTGAGTGAGTTCCGGACTAGGGGGTGTCCGGATAGCCGAACTATCATCATCGGCCGGACTCCAAGACTATGAAGATAGAAGATTGAAGACTTCGTCCCGTGTCCGGATGGGACTTTCCTTGGCGTGGAAGGCAAGCTTGGCGATATGGATATGTAGATCTCCTACCATTGTAACCGACTTTGTGTAACCCTAGCCCTCTCCGGTGTCTATATAAACCGGATGGCTTTAGTCCTTAGGACGAACAACAATCATACCATAGGCTAGCTTCTAGGGTTTAGCCTCCTTGATCTCGTGGTAGATCCACTCTTGTAACACACATCATCAATATTAATCAAGCAGGACGTAGGGTTTTACCTCCATCAAGAGGGCCCGAACCTGGGTAAAACATCGTGTCCCTTGTCTCCTGTTACCATCCGCCTAGACGCACAGTTCGGGACCCCCTACCCGAGATTCGCCGGTTTTGACACCGACATTGGTGGTTTCATTGAGAGTTCCTCTGTGCCGTCACCATCAGGAAGGATGCCTTTTCCCGTCTTTAAATACGGCACCGTTGTCAAGGGAGCTTTGGCCGCTGGCCAGACTATCCGGCTAGGCGATTTTCTTATGACCGCTTGTTCGGCCACCGCTCCGACAATGACCTCTCAAGTCATTAAAAGCGATCTTCACGTCAGCTCGGAATTTGCCGAGCAGCTAGATCCGATTGAGCTCTCCTCCGTAAACGAGCTCTTGGATCGCATCGCCGCCCTAGGAGTCGCTACCGACTACGATCAGATTGGGCTTAAAACCGATCTGAGAGAAATCAATTGTCCCCAGGTTACCCACCACGTTGTCGTGGTAGAGGAACAATGCGGCGACTCTTCTTCTATGATAAAAACCAACTATGTCCGGATTCCCGATCCCTCCATGCCAGATTCCCGCGGAGGGACGGACGCTAATCAAATACTGAACCTAAAGTCAGGCATCGGACCAGATTTGTGGGAAAGCGTCCAGCAAATCAAGCTTCCGAATCCGGAAGCTTCGTGGCCTTTGAGCCTCAGATTGGACGGGGTTCCGAACTTGATTCCGCCCGCCCACCCAAACATAAGCGATCTATCTCAAATACGGCAAGAGCCCGATGAAACAGTACATCATTACTGGGCCAGATTCCTCCTGGTTATGGATAGGATAAAGGACTGCCGTGAAGAAAGCACGATTTCTATCTTCTGGAACAATTGCACGGACAAGGGAATCATAAATGCCATCAGTCGTCGCGAAGTTACACGCTTCGCTGACCTAGCGACCATTGTACAAAAATACTGCGCGATGGAAAGTGCCTGGAAAACCGAAACTAGGTTTTGGGACAATCCGGCCCTGAATACAACCCCAGTCCGAAATAAAAGGATGCGTCATACTCAAGCACCTGGGTTAAAAACCAAAAAGCAAAAACCCCATAAAGGGTACGGAACCGTACTGGAGGGATGGCTCAATGGACCCTGCAAAATCCACAGTACGGAGGGTGCCACCCCAACACATAGCCTTCGAGCATGTTGGATATTACGGCAGGTGGCCAAAAGTGGCGAAGGCCTTTTAGCCCCGGGCAACCAGCCAAGCAGCACCGGTACGGTATTAACAGTCTTCGAGACTTTCACATCAAGTAACATGCGGAAATGAACAATCCGCAGTCTTGCCGAAGTCTACCAAGTAGCAATAACAAATCCATGGAGCGACATGGCTATCACCTTCAATGCCAGCAACAAACCTAAATTCCGAATAGCTAGAGCACCAGCCGCATTGGTCCTCAGTCCGATAGTGGATGGCTTTCGTCTTACCAAGGTACTCATGGATGGCGGCAGCGGATTAAACCTCATCTACGAGGAAACCCTTCAAAAAATGGAAATTGACTGGAGCTGCATTGAGCAAAGCAGCACAACCTTCAGGGGAATAATCCCTAGTTGAGAAGTACGCTGCACAGGAAAAATCAAACTAGATGTAGTGTTCGGCTCGCCGGACAATTATAGGTCCAAAGAGGTCACGTTCCAAGTGGCCCCATTCGGCAGCGGATATCACGCTTTGTTAGGGCGTGAGGAATTCACAATCTTCCAAGCTATACCCCATTACGGGTACATGAAGCTCAAAATGCCCGGACCCAATGGAATAATCACTCTCGCCAGTGATCCACATACAACACTCCGCGCTAAAAATAAGACAGCCGCACTGGCCCTAGAGGCATTATCCGAAGCCCTAGCGTCAGAGGAATTAACCGCGCTGCGCTCCATGGTGGATAGGGACGATGTGATACTCGATAAGAGGTCCAAGTCCACCTCTTTTAAACCAGCAGACGAAATAGTCAAATTTCAGGTCCATCCAAAGGACCCCACAAAGACGGCATCCATTGGAGCACAATTAAATCCTGATGTAGAAGCCGCACTACGAGAATTCCTTCAAGAAAATTGGGACATTTTTGCATGGCACCCTTCAGACATGCCAGGAATCCCACGCAGGCTGGCAAAGCACAGCCTAAATATCCTAAAAGGATTCAAGCCAGTCAAACAAGCTCTTCGGTGATTTTACGAACCCAAAAGACAGGCGATGGGAGAGGAGCTAGCCAAACTCTTAGAAGCCGGATTCATCAGAGATATCAAACATCCGGACTGGCTAGCCAACCTGGTAATGGTACCCAAAAAGGACAAATCCTGGCGCCTCTGCGTCGATTTCAAAGACCTTAACAAGGCCTGTCCAAAGGACCCTTTCCCTCTCCCTCGCATCGACCAAATCATCGATGCTACCGCAGGGCACGATTCATTGTGCTTCATCGATGCATACTCCGGATACCATCAAATCAAGATGGCGGAAAAAGACCAGGCCGCAACGGCATTCATTACTCCATATGGGCCATTCTGCTTCAACACAATGCCCTTCGGACTCAAAAACACCGGTGCAACATATCAGCGCATGATTCAGACATGTCTGGCTACCCAGATAGGCAAAATAGTAGAGGCATACGTAGATGATGTGGTCGTCAAGACCAAACACGTCGAAACTCTAGTAGACGACTTGAGGGTGACATTTGACAACCTCCGAGCATATGACATTAAGCTCAACCCGGAAAGGTGTGTCTTCGAAGTACTAGCCGGAAAGCTTTTGGGCTTCATTGTATCCGGTAGAGGAATTGAAGCAAACCCAGCCAAGATCCGAGCTCTGTCACAATTGGATATCCCAAAAGACCTTAAGCAAATACAAAAACTAACTGGGTGCGTAGTGGCTCTAAGCCGCTTCATCTTCTGTTTGGGAGAAAAGGCTCTGCCCCTCTATCGCCTCCTTCGGCGCACCGAACACTTCGAATGGACGGATGCCGCCACGGCCGGACTCGAAGAAATCAAGGCCATACTGGCAACAAATCCGGTCCTGGCCGCGCCCAACCTGGGCGAACCTATGTTATTATATATCACAGCAACACATCAAGTTGTCAGCGCGGTACTCGTCGTCGAACGAGAAACTCAAGGGCACAGATTCCCTCTTCAAAAACTAGTGTACTACGTATCCACTGTCTTAACTCCATGCAATTCCCGGTACCCACATTATCAAAAGATAGCGTATGCGGTGTTCATGGCATCTCGGAAGCTGCGACACTACTTTCAAGAGTGTTCCATAACGGTGGCCTCCGAAGTACCTCTCAACGATATTATAAACAATCACGACGCAACGGGCAGGATTGCAAAATGGGCCATTGAGCTCTTACCATTTGACATAACCTATAAACCTCGGCGAGCTATAAAGTCGCAAGTCCTGGCTGACTTCGTCGCCGAATGGACCGAAGCCGAACTCCCTAAAGAGTACGGCACGTACTCCAATTGGATCATGCATTTCGACGGATCCAAAATGTCGGCTTGCTTGGGGGCTGGCGTCGTCTTGACGTCCCCAACTGGAGACACAGTCCAATACGTACTTCAAATTATGTACATGGACTCCAACAATGCAGCCGAATACGAGGCCCTTCTACACGGCCTCCAGATGGAAATCTCCATGGGCATTCAACGCCTAGAGGTGCGCGGGGATTCAATCCTTGCAATATCCCGAGTAAATGGAGACTTTGACGCCAAAGATCTAAAAATGGCAGCTTACCGCAACGCTGTCCTAAAAATGTCAGCTCGGTTCGAAGGACTCGAATTCCATCATATAGCCCGGGATAATAACCAGGCAGCAGATGTGTTAGCACGCATCGACGCAAAACGTGACGCCGTCCCTCCAAACATCTTCCTGGAACGAATCTTTAAGCCATTCGTATTATGGATAAGGAGTCCGGAAATAACAATTCGGAGCCAGCTGCATCACCTAACACAGACAATTCTGACACGATCGGCGGCTCAGCCAATGAAATAACACCTTCAGCCCACGAAATAATGGCAGTAATTGCCCCGTGGACGGAACCATTCCTAGCCTACTTAATTAGGCAGGAACTTCTCGAAGACCAAAACGAGGCCCGCTGCATAGTTCGGCGATCTAAACCCTACAAGGTCCATGAGGGAGAACTTTATAATTAAAGCACAACCGGAGTCCTTCAAAGGTGTATCCCCGAAGAGGAGGGGCGAAATCTCCTGGCTGAAATTCACGCCGGACTTGCCGGACACCACGCCACAGCCCGGGCCCTTGTAGGCAAGGCCTTCCGTACAGGATTTTATTGGCCAACAGCCCGGGCAGATGCTCAGGACTTAGTCCGACGATGCGTTGGTTGCCAGCTCTTTGCTAATCAGAGCCACATGCCACCCACCGCCCTCAAAACTATACCCATCACCTGGCCGTTCACGGTCTGGGGGCTTGACATGGTTGGCCCCCTTAAAGGGGGGAAACACAAGCGCAAATACTTATTGGTCATGGTGGACAAATTCACCAAATGGATTGAAGCCAAGCCGGTTAAAACGGCAGAATCTGGACCTGTGATAGACTTCATATCCGGGGTAGTACACCATTTCGGCGTCCCCCACAGCATCATCACTGATAACGGCACGAATTTCACGGCCGACGAGGTTATACTCTGGTGCAAAAACATGGGCATCAAGCTCGACTATGCTTCAGTCTATCACCCTCAAACTAACGGTCAAGTCGAGCAAGCAAATGGTCTAATCATGAGAGGCATCAAACCCAGACTAGTGCGGTCCCTCAAGGAATCTAACACGCACTGGGTAGAGGAGCTCGACTCCGTACTCTGGGGGCTGCGGACCACGCCAAACCGAACTACCGGATTCACATCATTTTTTATGGTGTACGGCGCAGAGGCAGTTCTGCCCTGCGATATAATTCATGACTCACCTCACGTGCGCATGTACGAAGAAAGAGAAGCCGAGCTGGATCGGGAGGACAGTTTGGACGCCTTAGAGGAGGAGCGGGACGTGGCAAAAGCTCGTTCCGCATTTTATCAACTGCTGGCTCGAAGATATCAAAGCAGAGAAGTACGGGCCAAAGCTTACAATGTTGGCGAACTTGTTTTACGCCTGCCGGACAAGAAAAAGGACAAACTTAAGCCCAAGTGGGAAGGTCCCTTCATCATCGACCAAGTCCTGACCGGCGGAGCATACCGTCTAGGTAACGCATCTGACAACCGACTCGAGCCGAACCCATGGAACGCAGCCCGTCTCCGAAGATTCTACGCCTAACGCCGGACTCAGAGTTCGTCTCACTCCCCCGTCCACCTTTTTACATTTTCACTATCTCTTGTCCTCCTCCTTCTTCCCACTTTTTTTTCTCTCAATACCTTTGATAGGCTGATTTGCGCATTGTTCGCACACACTCGATGTGCTCCTAGCACTCATTATACCTGGGGGCTTCTTTAACAGAAGATTATTTATACGGGCTTCATGCCCAACACATGTGTCATACTTCCGCATGTACCTTTTATTCACCATTATATGCATCGATATGACTTAAGTTTCGGCCAAGCTGGGTTGCCTGGCTCCTGTGCTTACCCCTACATTCCCGATTGTTCGGCTAGGAGGTAAAGGGAGCACCTCTGCGATTGTTACTGCCGGGTCAGCCGGATGTGTACCTCAGACTGGGTGAAGCCGAAAGCTAGCGTTCTTAAGAGAATATTCGGTCGGTGACTTGAAAGATGATTTATTACTTACTTATTTATTTGCCCCCAGATGCTTTTTCTGCTATTTTCGCAGTTCGGACATGCACATTAGGGCATGCCTCCCAGGGAAAGGAACCCTTAACGGAACTATTCTCCCTGGAAGATGTTTCTTACTAACCATGTAATATAACATAGCTAGTTGGGCACTTGTCTGATAAAGCAATTATGACCCAGACGCCTTGTCTCCACGCATGCCCCGGTTCTTCTATAACCGTAAGGGTATTCGGACACACTCCGGACTGTTGGGTCTGGAGGTTGAAGCGAAAAGGTCCACAAAGACAAACGATCTACAATCCGGCTAGAAGGCATTTTACATGTCATTTCAAATTACATCGTCAAACTTACTGATTGTACTCCTCTTCAATTCCATCTAAAAGGCTGTCTAATTTACAGTCCTGTTGGGAATATTTCGCGGCCAGTTCTACTTGGCCGTACATTAAGCTCACAGGGATCTCCTTCCCATCAGGCCCTGCAGGTCCGACCTCGGCCATGTGGTTTGGGTCAGCCTTCGGGTACCGCGTCTTCACCATGGCCCAGGCCTCCCTGGCGCCTTGATGGCAGGCCAATAGTTTCCACAGACAGAGGCGTCGCCGTGCTCCCTGAAGCTTCTCAGCAAGCTCTCCAAGGCCCTCGGGTAATGAGACGGAAGGCCATAAAGCCTGAACGACGCTACTCATCGCCTGCCGAACACGTTCGAGCAGTTGAACCAGCTCGGGAAGTTGGTCACCCGTTGAACTCGGCATTTCCTCCGCAGGGCGACCTGTGAGCACACCTAAAAGACACATTTCTGTCAATCGACTTCCTCGCCGAATTCTTCTTTTCAAAGGAATTTGCTCAAGCACTTACTATAAATGCTGCGACGAAGCCGCTGATTCTCCTTCACGGAGCCCAATAGCTGGGCCCAAACACCTTTTAGCTCTTCTCCTAGCTGGGTGTGGGCATCTTGGAGCTTGTTTCTCTCCTGCTGCACCTTCAGAAGCACCCTCTCACTGGACTTTAGTTGGCGCAGTAGCTGTTGCTTGTCCGGATCTAGTCCGGCGCCCTCTGCAATATTATTGTCAGATTCACGCACACGCTGCACTTTGTTAACTACTTCTATTTTCGAAGCACGTATTACCGGCGGGGTCTCGGTGGCTCCCCCGGTGGTGGCTAGTGCAGCCTCAAGTTGGGCCTTGCACTCTTGGAGCTCCTGGGACAGGTGGGTATTCTTCTCCATAAGATCCTGCATAATAAATGATCCTTAAATCAGTTGTTTTAACTATTTTAAGTCTCGGGGGCTACTAGCATATATAACTATTAAAATTACTTACCCGTATGTCCTGCACATACTGCTCCGTGGCTCTGGTTAAACCATCTTGAGCAGCACGGAGGTGCGCGTTCCCTGCATCAAAGGCATTCAACGCCTCCGGGGAGAAACACACGTCACGAAGAATTGTCCGGCGACGCATGTGATTCATGGCGCTCTCCTCCTCAGACTGGGTGGCGGACAGCCTGTCGGCATCCTCTGTCGGAGGAGCATCCGGCTCTTGCCTTGTGTTCGCCTCCACTTCCGGACCACGCGATGGAGCATGGCTGGCGGAGGCTTGATTGGCAACCTCTCCGGACACTGTCCGGCGAATGCTCTTCCTCCTGGAAAGAGTTATGAGCGTTAATATACCTCATAGGGATCCTTCCCTTAAAAACAACGGTGCGCCGTACTATTGCGGCGACGTTTCGATTTGCGTCGCACTCCTCTTCCGCCTGCTGGGCCGAACTGACCATTGCTGGTCAGCCGCCGCAGGTTCGGCTTCCCGCCTTAAAGGCACCTCCTACGATGCACCATTAGTATAGGATGGTCAGAATTGAGCACGGATCAAATGATGGTGTCAAGACCTCGGTCGTAGTCACCTGGGAGGCCGGAATCAAGCCGGGGTAGTCAGCCGTAATGGCGACTGGAGCATTGTCCATGCTAAGTTGGTGGAACACCCCGTCAATCAGCTCCACCTTTATGTCCGGATCCTCTTTGGAGGTCGGATCAAGGGATCGTTTCGGATCCTCGGGCTGTGGAGTTAGGCTTCGTATGCCCTCCACATCCCGGCGCAGCTCCTGCGTCGAAATCACAAAGTAAAATACTTGACTTTGGAAGTATGGATCGGGTAGATAAACGTCCGCTTACCCAGCTCCGAGGGTTATTCATGGAGAATCCGTTCAATGGATTCGTGCGGAGAAAGTCCTCCTCCTCCCCCTTGTACAAGCCGGACAGGATCTTCGCCAGATCGGCTGCCGAGCTCGGCCCTCTGCGGCCGTGATGGGTGGCGTCGTCTTCCCCGTTGAAATCCCACATAGGGTGGCCCCTATATTGGAGTGGCTGCACCCCTCGCATAATGCACGTGGCCATGATTCCAATCTTGGTCAATTCGGAGTGGGCCAGTAACCTAATCCGACCCATCAGATAATGGACGCTCCCATCCTCCTCCCGTTGAGGGCTCTGCGGGCGCCAACTCAGCCGTTTCTTCAAGGGAGCATTGCTGAACTCCAGGAGGCCGATCCGAACTGGATCCGGCAGAGGGGCATCCTCCATGTAGAACCATTCCGAAGGCCAGCCTTCGGACGCCTTCTTCGAGGTGCCAGATAGATATCCGGTCCCGGCGATGCGCCATATTTCGGCTCCGCCCACTTGATATATCGACCCCTCATAAGAACGGGGTACAAGGCAAAACAATCTCTTCCACAGCGCGAAATGGGGCTCGATGCCCAGGAACAGCTCGCAAAGAGCTACAAAGCCCGCGATGTGCAAAATGGAGGCAGGTGTGAGGTGGTGAAGCTGGAGTCCATAGAACTCCAGGAGCCCCCGGAGAAACGGATGTATGGGGAATCCGAGCCACCTTATTAGATAAGGGATGAAGCATACCCTCTCTCCTTTGGAAGGGTTGGGGGCGCTCTCCGCCTGCTTTCCGCCCTTGAAGGTGGCCAGTCCGGCTCGAACCGGAACCATGAAAGCTGGGGGAAGATATCCCTCGGTTTGGAGCGCCACTTGCTCGCTGTGTGGAACGGAGCATCTCCCCCAATCTCCTGGCTTAGGGCTGGGAGCGCGAGAGGAGGAGCCGCGTCGACTATCCATGATGGAATGGGTTTTTGTCAGAGGCGCTTCGATGAGGACTTGCGGATGGAGGATGGTGTGAGCTGGATCTAGATCCTCGCCTCTCTTATAGGCAGCTCGTTCGCACGGCTAGGGGGTAAAATGTAAAAATACCCTAGCTTTTCGCATTCATACGACACGTGGAAGAAGGCCATTATTGGGCGTAGAAGCCAAGGAGCGCAACATTTATAAGGAAGCCGGACACTATTCGACAGGAACATGAAGTTTGAAGAAGAACCCGCCTTGCAACGCCGAAGACAATATACGCGCTGGACTCGTCGTCGCTGAAGCCCGGTTTAGGGGCTACTGAGGGAGTTCCGGACTAGGGGTTGTCCGGATAGCCGAACTATCATCATCGGCCGGACTCCAAGACTATGAAGATAGAAGATTGAAGACTTTGTCCCGTGTCCGGACGGGACTTTCCATGGCGTGGAAGGCAAGCTTGGCGATACGAATATGTAGATCTCCTACCATTGTAACCGACTTTGTGTAACCCTAGCCCTCTCCGGTGTCTATATAAACCGGATGGCTTTAGTCCTTAGGATAAACAACAATCATACCATAGGCTAGCTTCTAGGGTTTAGCCTCCTTGATCTCGTGGTAGATCCACTCTTGTAACACACATCATCAATATTAATCCAGCAGGACGTAGGGTTTTACCTCCATCAAGAGGGCCCGAACCTGGGTAAAACATCGTGTCCCTTGTCTCCTGTTACCATCCTCCTAGACGCACAGGTCGGGACCCCCTACCCGAGATCCGCCGGTTTTCACACCGACAGGCGCTGCGAAGGTCCACCTCACAGCTACGTTCGCATGCCTTATGGCCTGCCGAATGCGGCTGCCACGTACCAGCGCCTCATGAGGGGCATCCTGGAGGCTCAAGAGGTCAAGCGTTCCGCAGCCCTGGCGGAGATGGAGATGGTCCGCGAGGAGCCACCAGCGCCTCCGGAGTCTCCCGAGGCCCTAGGGCCTGGGGGCTCGTGAGGATCGGCTACCACCACCCACCGAGTCTGCTACACCAACACCCCTTCGTCGTCAACACTATCAGGTGACATCTTTCAAGTTTCATTTCCAGCTGGGAGCGCCCTCAGGGCTGCATCATTCCCAGGACGCGTGGGTCCATCCCTGCGGCGTGTATCCCTTTTGCCCGTGTTTTTAGCTTACCTTGTTGGGGGCGCCCCTCAGGCTGCATTATCCCCAAGTCGCTCGGGTCAGACCCAGCGGCGTTTACCTCTCTTGCTTTTATCTTAGGGCCATGCTTTTGACCCATCATGTTTATTATTTGGTGCCTGTCCGTGGCTCCTTTTCTTCCTGGATGTCGGAAGCTTGCGCGTTAAAGGGGGGGTACCTGAGCATCACGACTCAGGGCTCCTACCGGCTCTCCAGCCCTCACCCTCTGGCCTTGTCCATGGCATCGCGACCTGGCATACCAGCGACGGCTGAGACCAGCTCGAGGACCGGGACCCGAGGACGTAGAGCTCCGATATCTAACCAAGCTTGCGCATTAAAGGGGGGGTACCTGAGCATCGCGACTCAGGGCTCCTACCGGCTCTCCAGCCCTCACCCTCTCGTCTTGTCCATGGCATCACGACCTGGCATACCAGCGGCGGCTGAGACCAGCTCGAGGGCCGGGACCCGAGGACGTAGAGCTTCGGCATCTAGCCAAATTTGCAGGAACACACCCCAAGATAAGGCCCAGTGCCAGGCGCAACCCGCCTTGAGGTAGGGCCCCGTGAGTCCCGCGCTGGCTCACGGGTGCCTAGATACACCTCGTCAGGCCCTACTATGCCAGCCACGTGTCAGGGCGGGGCTGTACACGCTCCGGGGGCTCCTCCCGGAGGGGAGCCCCCTCCCACGCACCAGTGGAAGCACCATGCTCCGCGCTGGCTGACGACACTGCCAAGGAGCGGCTATGCCCGTACACATACAGAAGCACTACGCTCCGCGCTGGTGATAAACAACTGAGGGTGGCCCCCGGGCCGCATCAACCTCAAGGAGCCTAGAGCTCAGTGTCTAGCCTCATCGCAACGCCTCCCCTCGGGAGTGCCGCGTGAGGGGGCTGGGCACGGGGGCTACGCCTGGGTCACGCCCAGACGCACGCCACCCAGCCAGGCCCCCGGGCCTGGTTCGTCGCACGTCCCTTCCCGAGTGGAGCCAAGGTACGAAGGCCGTTTGAGCGTCAAGGGGGACTCCTAAGCATCGCGACTCAGGAGCCTAACTTGTCACGTAGCCCCTCACTCCTTAGTTCCGAAAGGCTAACGGCGGTTGAGGTATGCGCGGGGCCGGGCTCTGCAAACGTAGAACGGTAGATCCACCCGCATCTCACCTCCCTAAGGAGTCACCCCCACATCTCGCCTCCCTACTTGCTGTTCGAGCGCCAAGGGGGACTCCTGAGCGTCGCAACTCAGGAGCCTAACTTGTCATGTAGCCCCTCACTCCTTGGTCCCGTCCTGGTTTCCGGTAGGGGCTAACGGCGGCTGAGGTATGCGCGGGGCCGGGCTCTGCCGGCGTAGAACATAAGCAAGTAGGAAGGAATAGCGCAAATTTCAAGGAATTTAAAAGCAAATATTACAGTGCATACTGTCATCACAACACCAAATGCAAGTTTTAACGCCTCCCCGAGGCATGGTACATGCGCAAGAATTAAAAGCAGGACGGGAGTCACGACGGAGTCACTTGCCGGCGGTGGAGATGCGCGGAGCGGGTTCGCCTTGTGGAGCTGCAGGGCCGGCAGCACCCCGCTTCGGCCTGGTGCTGAAAGCCCGGAACTTCCCCAGCAGAGCCTCCGCACGACCCTTCACGGCCTCAGCAGCGGCAGCGGCAAGCTCGCCGCTCACTGGCTCCAGCAGGCTATCGAGGTCGACGTTGGGGTCGCGAAGGTAGATGTGGGTAAGGACCCGCGTCAGTGCTGCAGAAGACAAGGCACACACCTCGGCCTCAGCCGTAGGGCCAAGGCCAAGTGTGACATCTTCAAGAGCACGAACCAGGAAGGGAAGCAGCTTGGCAGGGCCGTCCTCGTTGCCGGCCAGCGGGCTCTCCAGGCCGCTCTCATAAAGCGTCTTCAGCGAAGTGCGAGCCTTCTCCTCCATCTCCGCAAAGGCCACGCGATCCTCGGCAAGAACCCGTGCCTTGGTATCCAGCTCGACCTTCCTCACCTCCAACTCTTGCTCCAGCGCGCCCAGGCGATCATGGCGCTTCTTGAGCTTGGCGTCCCGGTCCTTGACGGCCACCTCGTGAGCCTTCATGCTTTCCTCCTGCTCTTGGCGAAGGCGGGTCTCCTCGGCGAGCTGGTCCTGCAGGCCCTACAGCTTGCTCTCCAGCGCCTTGCAGTGACCTCGGACATTAGCCACCTCCCCCAAGGCGGCGTCGCGAGCAGCCTTCACCCCAAGGACGGCCTGCTTCTCCTTGTCGCAAGCCATCAAGGCCTAGACCAGCACCGCCCGAATTGAAGCGTCGGAGCAAATCCAGCCAGAAGCCAGCTCCAGACGCCCGGCCACTAAACGAGGGTCGGCGCCTAGAAGATCCTGCCGCAGATGGTCCAGTTTGGCAGCAGCACGATCCAGAACAGTAGGAGGAGTCGGGGAAACAGCAGTCGGTGGAGTAGGAGGAGAAGACGGTAGCGTGACCACAATGTCCTGAGGTAGAGCCTATAGCGCCCCAACGGTTGTGGTGGCGGCATCAGGCAAGGGCACCTCGGGAGTCGCCTGGGCCATGGGGGCTGAGCTCGCCCCAGCCGGCTCAGCCAGGCCTCGTGAGGATGCCCGGGCAGGAGAGGCTCGTGCGTCACGGTCATCTTCTTTCGCGGGCAGAGGCGCTGCCCCGGAGGAAACCTCAGGAGCTCCCTTCGACTTCTTCGCCGCAGGCGCCAGCCTAGCCGGGAGATACGAACGTCAAGCCTCAGCAACAGAACAAGAAACAGGACAGGAATCAAGCACTTACAGGTCATCGCTCGCGGGCTCGAGCAGCCTCCAGCCGTACTTGAAGCCCTTGAGCCGGCTGCAAGGATCAGCCTCAAGGAGCTTGGGAGCAGGAGGCACGTCTGCGGATCGCCTCGGGGCCGGGGCAGACCCGCGGGGGATCAGGCCGGTCCTGTCCTTCTTCAGGATCGGGGGCAGGCTCCCGCCACCCTGCTCCTCATCATCCTCGTCGTCATCACTCAGAGAGAGGCGGAGAGCGCGGGACCTGCACCGAAGGGGGGGAGCTCTTCACTCTCCGTCAATCGCCTCGGAGTCAGCCCCTCTTTCCCACTCCCCTTCTTCCTTCTCTTCGCTGGAGTCGCCGGAGGACACGTCCACCAGGTCCTCGGGAGCCTCCACAGGCACAGGCCCGTCCCCGTTGAAGACAGGCATGGACTCCACCACCCGCTCCCAGTCCTCACAGAGGAACAGGGGCGTAGGAGCGCCCTCCAACATCGCCACGTCGCCCCCGACCAAAGACTGGAGGATCGCAGCCAGATCCTCGTCGGCCAAGACCGCGGGGCTCGGGTGGGGCCTCCACATCGGAAGTGGGTACTGACGAAGTGGAGCTAGCTGGTGCTCCAGGAACTCCCTCAGCAGCGATGCGCCAGTCAGCTTCGCCGCTGCCATGCTGGCCGGCCTCAAATCCGCATCCATCTTCTTCAACATCAGCCTCATGCGGGGATCCACAAGCTCCACTCGAGACCAGTCGTCGGAGCTCGAGGGGTGCCCTGTGGGCAAGACCAGCTGAGGGTGGATGCGCCCGGCATCTACCAAGACCCACTTGCTCCCGAAGCCCTCAATCCTCTTCCTAGGGTTCGAAATGGCGATGGAGCTGCCGTACGCGATGAAGCTCGCGGATGCAGAGACGGGACCACGAGAACTCCGGAGGGAGAAGTAGTGGCGCAGCAAGGCCACTGAGGGCTTCACCCCTACGCGAGCCTCACAATAGTAGGCGAAGATTGCCAGAAGAAGGACAGAGTTGGGGTGGAGATGCAGAGCTTGAAGCTTATAATGGCAGAGGACAGAGAAGAAGAACTCAGAAAAGGGAGGCACCAAACCAGCAACAATGGCACTCACAAAGTGCGGATAGAAGGTGCTCCCTTGGGCCTCAGGGAGGGCAGAGCCGGCCTTGAACACCTTCACCCCATCGATGCCCTGCGCCGCTGCCATCTGGCGCACCCGGGCAAGGCTCGCCTCAGACACGTTTGGCGAGTCTAAGGAGGACGAATACCAAGCTCCGGCCGGGGCCTGGCGAGGCGCCATGTCTAGCTAGGGCGTGCGGACGGAGTAGATCTGAAGATTTTGGAGGCAGGAAGGAGAGACGCAAGAAAGGGGATCTGAGCAGCGATCGGAGAAAGCAAAGGAGGCAAAACCTAGACAGATGCCGCTCCCTTATCAACTCGCGCGGTTGCTGAGGCGTCCACGTCCAACCAACCGCCACGCGGCACCCAAGGCCGCAGGCTGTTAGGGCCCGCGGCGCTTCGCACTTGCCCTTTCGCCTCTCCGCTCGGCCAAGTCCGGGCGCGCCTTGGGCCCGGGGGCTACTGTCGGCGTTCTGGGAACGGGGGTCCCTAGACTTGCCTCCCTGCGGCCTGCGGCGTGGCTCAAAAGGGGGCCCAGCACGGCCCATCTTCATCAACACAAGCTCAAGACCCTCGCGAGGGGCCAAGCCTCACGGGGCGGACGACAAGGAGCTTCCTCAGGCGCGGCCTCATCAGGCTGGCTCATGAGGAGGCGGAGAGTTCAAGGCGGGGTGCCTTGCAAGGTGCCCATGACGCAAGCCAGATGACCAAGGGCGCCAGTCGGGCGCCAGCCCGCGCAGTGTCCTCCTTTCGTCTTTGGTGAAAAGGGAGCAAGCGCAGGCGAGAGCATCAGGCAAAGGCATCCATTTCGATGCAACAAGACCAAGACCAGCCCAACGGCAGGAAGGAAGTCATTGTGGAGCCCAACCAGGCGTCACCACCAGAGACTTTGACAGGCGAGGACCAACTTTAGTCAGGATAAGTGTACCAGATGTTCCCCTTCAAAATGGCCAATTGTTGGCGCCCTTCTCGCTCAATATTTGGGAAGAGGCCCAGGGCCTTTGCCTATAAATAGGACTAGACACCCCCAGGGTAGAGGCATCTAGATCCTCACCAAGAAACCAGTAGAGAGAGCTGCTGAACTCCTCCTAGAAGTTCATCGCACCAGCCAAGAACAGGCTCTCGCGAGGCTGTTCTTCCTTGTATTGTTCATCATCAGCCCAAGAGGCAATCCACCACACCACACACTGGAGTAGGGTATTACACCACAATGGTGGCCTGAACCAGTATAAACTCTATGTCTCTTGTGTTGTCCCTTCCGTAGTTTAGATCCTAGCGAGTCGGCGAGGGGCAGGTAGGTAGAGGGTGAAATCTCCGTGCGCACCCCAGAGTTCGAACCTCAAGGGTCTGCCAGAACCCTAAATCCGACAGAAGTGACTTGCTGGCCATTGTGCCGGGTTGTGCGACGAGCTTCAGGATGTTGTGTCTTCAAAGAAAATTGTGAGTCCAAATGAGTGAGAGGATGTGAACGTTTCACTTTCTGGACTGCGCGATGGAGTTTTCGTACTGGCACAAGATCGGAATTGGAGGAAAGGGAGATTACCTCTATGAGGTCAGCACGGCTGGCTTCCGCATCATCCTAATAATGGTCGTTGTCAATAAGATGTATGAAAAATGAACCAAGGGAGTCAAGTTCTACCTCTAGTTCCGAGTCATCAACATCTTCGGGCGGATCAGAGGACTCGGCGGTTTTCTTCTTTGCTGGCCTCTTTGTGGCCTTGCTCTTAGCATGAGGAGCTCTCACCGGTTTGTCTTGTGGTTTTGCTGGTTTGTCTTGAGTTTGCCACTTCCAGAAAGGATCTTTGGCCTGTAAGAGTAAACAAAAGGCAATCAGAAAAATGTTAAAGGGGAGACGGATTAAAAAGCAGAAAGATAAATCCTCACCGCTGGCGGTTTGTTGGAGGCTTAAAATGGACGCAGCCCAGTCTTGCTGCACTCAGATATCGGTTCATCTAGCATCTTTTTGATAGACTCAGTGACTTCATCATCATTCATCTGTATTTCAGTGTGCCGTTGAGGGTCTTTGACATCCCCAGTATATTCATGCATTAACCTAGTGCGGCGGCTTAAGGGCAGGATACCCCATGAAACCCAGCAACGGACGAGGTCAATGCCGGTTAAACCGTTTGCTAGAAGAGCCCGGAGCTTAGCAAGCTGTGGTGCATATGTTTGTCGTTCTTTGGCAGTAAGCCGCTGAGGCAGTGGATGTCCATTGCTCAGTTGGTAAGCACGGTAACCCGACAGAGGATTTTCATCAGCAGGAGCAGTGTTCCGGCAGTAGAACCATGTTTGATTCCAATCCTTGGGTGGCTGTAATGTTTGGCATGAGGAAAATCGACTTCTTTCCTTTTTTGAATCGACACTCTGCCAAGGTCAGTATTGGGGCCATCAGAAAATTCAGTACGGCAGTTCAAGTGGAAGAAGTCTCTGAAGAGTTCAACAGTCGGTTCTTCTTGTAGATAAACTTCACAGAACACTTGGAAATTGCATATGTTGGACAGAGAGTTTGGTCCAATGTCTTGAGGATGGAGTTGGAAATTGGCAAGTACATCACGGAAATTTTTTGATCCGGGAGGGCTAACCCCTCGGTCCAGATGCTGCATAAACACAACTACCTCTCCATCTTGAGGCTCAGGAGGATTTTCAGTGCCCGAGAGTCTCCAATGAATGACCTCCTTCTTTGCCAAAGCGCCAGTTACAACATATCTAGTAAGTTGTTCTTCTGTGATCCAGGAGGGAACCCAATTGCAAGAAAAGAATTGTTTGGCCATTTTTTATGACAAACTGTAGAGGAAGTTTACATGCCGGTTCACGGTTCACAATTGATACACATAAACTTGTCAAACCGGGGAATTTAATCATAGCATGTGTGCATGTTGAATCGGATATGGAGGTTCAAGAAAAGACAACGGTTTATGTGAGGGCTAATGGTACTTGGCGGATTGTCATTTTCTACAGGTTAAACAGCCTATAATGGTATGGAGGAAAACAGATCTGAAAATTGCTAAGTGCTACGCAAACAGATTTCACAAGCTAAGGATTATCATTATGGATCTAGCACAGTTCAGGAAAAGGAAAAATATCAAAGCCCTAAAATGGTGACAGCAGAACAGAAAGGATCCAGATGGGGTCTGCTCGTAGTCGAAAGGATACTATGGTGAGGAGAAATCAACTACAACTTTGGCCGCAAAGGAAAGAGGTCAAGATTATCTAGATTCGATGAGACAGTAAGGTCGAAACAATGAACGTGGATGAACACTGATGAACACAAATGAACACCAAAACCCTAATGCAGATCTAGGGTTGAGGGAAGGAGGCTTACCGGATTCACAGGAGTGGCGGAGGAGAGCCACGGATCTCTGGTACATTCAGGTTGATGCAGCGGCCAGGGATGATGCATCGCTTGAAGGTTGAGGGCGGTGGCAGAGCTTTCGGGCTTGAGCATCGAGAGGAGGAAGAAGAAGCACGGAAGGGGAAAAGGGAAAGACCACTGGGCCTATTTATAAGGCGAATGGATAAGCAGGCAAGCGCGGGGATCGAGGAGCTCGAACCGGAAAATGGGGCACAACTGTTGCCTCGATCTTTGGAAATTAATAAAGGAAGGTATTTATTGAGTTTTTTATGCAGATGACGTCATGATGATTTGCTGCAATTTTTAGAAGATGATGTCATGGCGGTTTACCAAGCTCATATGGAGATGACATCATGGCGGTTTACAAAGATTATAGGAGGATGTTCAAGAAGATTTTTTCTAAATTTTGAAGATTGACATGAATAGGTTCAAATCAATTTGGGGCCTAATATTGGGGATATGACTACTGGGTGTAAACCGCCCAGGAGGGGCCGGATTACAGCCACAAGGAGTCCTATACAAGAGCCCATGAAGATGAAGGCTATGGCGCTTTAACTTTGGAGGCTTAGAGGCCCAGAGCCCAATGGCGGATTAGGGCCCATAGTAGTAAACCGCCATAGATGTATAACTTGTATTGTAAGTTAGGGAAAGGAAGAAACCGAGTTGGACACTTGTATGAGCCGGCCTCGGGATTCTGTAAACCGGCCAGGCGTCAACCTGTTTATATAAAGGGACGACCCGGCGGTGGTTCAAGAATAGGAAACAACAACTCGAGAGATAGGTAAAGCGGATTCGCTCCCTGCTCATCGAGATCAATCAATCCCACAAGAACTGGATCATAGGCTTTTACCTTCACCGCAAGGGCCGAACCAGTATAAAACTTCATGTGTCCTTTGTTCCGGTTTAACCCCTTTAAGCTAATCTCGTTGCGATGGCTCCACGACTAAGTCCTTCTGCTAGGACATCTGACGTGTTAATTCCACGACAGGTTGTGTGTGTGTGCTTATAATGGAGTGAGAGATTATGGTACTTAGGGAGGTGTGTGTCACATAGAGAGAGAGAGCAAGGGCGGAGAGTGTTAGATGGGTCTATGTAGCGTGGGCGAGATATGTTTATGTGTGAACCAAGGAGATATGAAGTTTGCGAGAGATAGAGGAGCACTGATACGGCTGAGCGGTGCGTCAGATAGCTAAGAGAGGGAAAGATATACTCCATCCATTCGATAATGCAGTGCATATGAATTTTTTAGAAGTCAAACTTTGGAAACTTTGACCAGGTTAACACAAATATTATTTATATCTACAATACCGAAGATACATCATATGAAACTACATCTTATGATGAATCGAATGATATATGTTTGTCGTTCTAGATGTAAAAGTTTTTCTCCACGTGCCTGGTCAAACTTTGTGAAGTTTGACTTTTCAATAAATCTATATGCTATGGACCGAAGAGAGTACCTAAGTCGAAAGAGATCAAATGTGTGTGAAGGAGAAAGAGTGAGTGTGCAAAAAGAGTGTGTGTCTGGTAGAGAAAGAACGATAAAATAGAGAGAGGGTGTTTGTTTCTTATGCAAACATATCACTCATGCATGTCCGAGATAGAAAAGTGAGGTGAGGAGATACACGAAGATAGCTAGTGCATGGTTGTTCTCAAAGGAGAGAGACCCCCTATAGCACATGTCCAATAGAGGTCTGGCTAACAAGGGACAGAGGTCGAGAGGGACGTATGGAGATGGATGCATGGGGAGGGAGGGATGGGTTTGTGATAGCGATATCCCCTCGAGATCGTGAGGGGACTATATGGGCAGGAGATCAAGAGACGAGGTGTGTGTGCGAAGAAAGATGCCTCGAGAAAAGTCGAGATATACCAAGTGAGGGAAAGAGACAATGCGTATGTTTGTGACGGAGACTGAGAAATAGTGATGTACTTAGGGGGAGTGCGTGTGCCTACAATGGAGTGAGAGACATTCATACTTAGCTAGGCATGAGATTGTGCGTGTGTGTGCGTGTGAGATGGAGAGAGAATTAGGGAAAGAGAGAGAGTTTTAGATGGGTCTATCTAGTGCGAGGGAGATATGCATGTGTATGTATGACCTAGGGAGATGGAGAGTTCAAGAGAGAGAGGGAAGAGCCCCGAGACAATGGAGTGGTGCATGAGAGAATTACGGACAAAGAGCTAGGTAATTGGTGTGCGTATGATGAGTGCACACTAGATATTTAGCTTGGACTAGAGAATCAAACATTGTGTGCCAGAGACACCTATACATGGAGTGTGCATGTGAACTAGAAAACCGACAGAGAGGGAGAGAGAGATAGAGATAGCGATAGACAGATAGATAGAGAGAGGGAGGGAGAGGGACCGACAAGGTTTGTGTTCATATGCGTGCGATAGAAATGCAGATTGTTGGCTAGAGAGATAATAGGAGTCCAGGAGAGGGGGAGGTCGCACTTATGCATCGAAGACTGATATAAACCATGTTTAGATATAAATTTGCATTCATATTTGAATTGGAGAACGGTGTCTGCAATCCACACATGAATGGAGATATGCGTACCAAACTATTTCATTAATTTGACTTTCAGCATGTTCATGGAGTACTATAATACAACATGCTACTCAATTGAGGTGTTCAATTTTGGATTTAGTCCACTATTTTGCCTAGGTGAATGAGCTATTTCATTGAATCGATATATTTCATTTTGGGTTTGATTCCCATTTTTGAGTGGGTCAGCTATCTGTCATATAGTAAATCATTAGCAACGAGCATATAAAAACACATTAGTCCCGAGCATCATCTCACCATCTAGAAAAGAAGTGGCAAGCTAATATTTCAAAATTTGATTCGAATCGACTTGGTAAGGTAGACGTGGATGCTCGTTCTTTGAAAATTTTAACAAACCGCTAAACACCCTCTGCTCGGTGGAATTTGCCCGAGCAAATAAATGGGAGATGCAAAAAACTGGCGTATGTGGGACATGCATCAATTGGCCCGTTGTATGTCGAGGGTAGGTTCATAACTTCATCCAAGCGCACCTTCTTATCGGCAAAAATGACATGTGCCGAATAATTCATAAACCATGGACGGCAAAACACCCTCTCCTCGGCCAAAATCACACGCGCCGAATAATTCATATACCATGGGTGGCAAAACACCCTCTCCTCACCGAAATCATAGGAGCCAAATAATTCATGAACCATGGGTGGCAAAACACCCTCTCCTCGGCCGAAATCGCTCGCGCACACTATTTCAAAACAGAGCCTCCTTGCCCGAAATCGCTCGCGCCCACTATTTGTGAGAAGCAAAGTTACCATACTGTGCTCGACCCTCAAGACACAGACCCAAGCCCAGAAGCCAAAAGGCTGGGGTAGAACTATAATTTCCCCCACATTTCAAACAAATGTGTCCATAAGAAATGGTTCCCCCTCCCAATTCCCCATTCACACAGCATGGGCGCCAAATGACCTTCTCCCCGGAACTCCCTTCTCCCTAGCCGTGGAACAACAGCCCCTCCTCCATGGCGCCCCACCGCACCAGATTCACCACTGCCCTCCTCCCCAATGCCGGAGCCGCTGTCCGTTTGTTGTCGTGCACTATGCCATGTGCCTCTTACTTTGCCATGTGCCTCTTACTTCGTGCTACTGGAGCTGCCTCGACGACGACCGCATGAACCATACTGGAGCCGATTCACCCGCGATGTTGTGCATGGCGCCGGAGTGGCTCAAACTTTGGACGGGTCCAGGGCCCCAACGCTGCTTCCCCGTAGCCATCGACTGTTGCGACAAATCAGCTTTCCTGCCACCGGGAGCCACTGCAACCGCGCTGGCCTCACTGACTCGGCAGCTGAAGCTACCTCCTTTACCGGGCCGCAAGATAGGTCGTACACTCGTCTTAAAATCACTTTATTTAGGCGCCAGTCACCTGAATTTTTATTCTGGGCCAGTAGATTCCTAATGGGAAGAAGCACCCCTCGAGGCGTCAGAGCTCCTTGGCTGCCAATTTGCTGGTGTCTATCGTAGGGGTGCGGGGGTGAAAGTTCGCCGCAGGAGAATCACTTAGGTGGCTATCTTAGAGTTACCATGTCAGTGCTCCTTGAAGCTACTGCCGTCGCTGGATCTGGATGACGGCGAGTCTTTGTGGTTTGGCCGGGGGCGGCGCAACCATGTCAGTGCGGTGGGGAGGGGAGCGGGCTTTTGGTCGGAGCTCTCGCTGCCAAGGCGGTGGAGGCAGGTGTCGTGGTACTAAGTCTGACAGTAAGTATAGGGGGTACATATGAGGAGGCAACGTCCTAGCTACGGCAAGATTGTATGCAAGTGTTTACGAGTTCAGGCCCCTCTCGGAGGAGGTAAAAGCCCTACGTCTCGGTGCCCGAAGGTGGCCGACTGGATTATATGCGTGTGTGTTATAGGGGGTGTGAACCCTTGTGCCAGAGGAGGGGGTGGAATATATAGGGTGCGCCAGGACCCCAGCCAAAGCCCTCCCTCGTTATAAAGAGTTCAATGTACATAAAGATGGGGCGTTACTGATAAGGCCAGCCTTAAGTGCCTTAAATGACCTTAAAGACTACAGAGTGAATGCTTGCCCGTTGCTGTTCTGAGTGACTCCTGGTCTTCAGTAGGTCGAGTGGTTTCTTGTATGGTCGAGTGATTGATTGGTCATGTGACTTCGGGAAGGAGGGGTACCCGAGTGGTTGATTGGTCGAGTGGATTGCACTCGACGCCTTTATTGGGCACTCCCTATTGTCTCTTGAGTTTCTTTGCTTCTAGGGTAGTGACCTTGGGTAGGGCGTATAGGTCAGGCCTATGACCCTACCCCAGGTCTATATCATCATCATTAGCCCCCAAATGGATTGAGGTCCGAGTGGAAAGAAGGTTGAAGTTGGTCTAGCTTTGACCCTTGAGCTTCGCAAGTACTTACGTTGAACGGGAGGCTCATGTTGGAACTTCGGCTTCGTTTCAGTCGCCTTGATCGATTCAGAAGTTGCCGAGTGAATTTATAACGTCATCCGTCGACTGTTGTTTTTGACGCAGAATCTTTGGCGCGATTGGTTACGGCGTATCCTCGATTTCACGGGATTCGAAATTTCAGGGAAGCACACGGGGGAGCATGAAGCGGTAAGCGGGATCGATAGACATGAGTGCCTTGATCCCCGTGCCACCTTTTTCGCCATGTACCCAGCGCATGACTATTGCGGGATTTGACAGGATCGCCTGGGCCCACGGGTGAGCCACTCAGAAGTGGGTCCTTAAAAGGCGACGGGGCCGAGGCGCCTGCACTGTGCGCGTCCATTCTCCCTCCTTCTCCTCTGCTTCTCCACCGCATCTGGCTCTTCCGTTCTCGATGCCGCCGCTCCACCACCATGGTGAAGGACAAGACGGCAGCGCTGGAACGCGCGAAGAAGGCGACGGGGCGGGGAAAGGTAAGAAGACGAATCGGGGGTCGTCGTTGCAGTCGGCGCTGCCGCTGGATTTGGATGAGCTGGCTGAGTCCGGACTGATCGCCAATGGCGCTGCGCGGCTGCCGGAGGGGGAGAAGGAGCCGCAACCACGACCCGGTGAGTGCGTTCTGTCGCCACCCACGCCGACCGTGGTTTCTCGCTTCCCCTGCACCCTTTTTCCGGGGTTTCTTGAACTTCTTCAGAGCCCAACTCCATCACTTTTCTCTCAACACCATCACATACCTTGCCGCATTCGTGTCCATGTGTGAGAATTTTCTAGGTTGTCAACCGCACTGGGGTCTTTTCAAGCACATTTTCACTATCCGCTCTCAGTCAGTGAAGAAAGCAAACACGAGTGACGAGAAAACACATGTTATCCAGATGTGTGGGGGTTTGGGTATCCAGAAGAGGAAGAGGAGCTCTTTCCCTTCCATGACCCTTCCTGAGTCGGTCAGGGGCTGGCAGTCGACCTGGTTCTACTTCCAGTACATTGCAACTCCAGGCCAGTCTACTGGACTTCCCCCTTTTACCTTCGATCGTGTTTAGACCCCTTCCTTGCTGAAAGTGACCACTGCGGAGAGGGCGGAAACAAACATGCTGGTTGAGAGGGTGGTCCAGTTGATCAATGAAGCGCGACTGGCATGGATTTGCTGGAGGTATTTCTCAGTCGATGCATACAACCGCTCCAGGTTCGTGACCACTCTATGTGGATGTATTCTGGAGCCAATGACACCGCTCGGGTTCATCCAGAGGAAGTACCGGCCTTGACAGTGGCCCAGTGGTTGAGGAGTATCACAGGAAACAAGGACAACCCCAGAGGCGCCAGGAGAGTCGACCCCTTCAGCGACAGCAACCAGCCAGACAAGGTTCGGTCTTTGCCACTGACTGTATTTGGGTACATCTTCTGACCGTCTTTGAATCCGACTGACTTTCACTCGACTTCTTGTCTTGTAGGTTTACACTGAGATGTACTCGATGCCCAATGGCGAACAAGCTCTGGAGCAAGACCAAGAGGGAGAGGACAGCGCGGAGGAGAGCGGCGATTGGCAATCTCCGAACGACAAGGACGAAGAGGAGAGCGATGAGTCGGGAAACAAAGAGATGGTCAACTCACCACCTCGTTTGGAACATCGATCCAAACTACTCCATGATCCAGCGGGCGAGCGCGGCAAGACCGTGGCTCCGAGCACCCAAACTCAGAAGCGTACTCGGACTTCGACACCAGAGCCGTCGGAGAAAGTCGGCAAGCAGCCCAAGATCGTCCCCTCAAAAGCTCGGAAGACTTTGCCCAAGATTATGATGGATGTTCCTGTTGCCTCTAGGTGAGTGTTCTTTCTGTGTTTTCTTCCATCGACTGACTCTTCTGTTCTGACTGAATGGATCGTAAACTTTTCCAGCCCAGCCTCCGCCGCGAGTAACATGGACGTTGACAAGGCCCCAGGTGATGAGGAAGCCGATGACGCGGCCACCTCCAGAGCTAGTGAGTCCGCTCGACTCGAATTTATTCTATCGATTGACTTGCTGGTCAGTTGAATTTCTGATGTTTCTTTTTGTTGCAGCTCCACGAGACGTTGTCGTGCTTCCAGATGATGAATAAGAAGTGCCTCTAAGGGAGAGGAGGAGGGGCAAGGGATCAAGCGGGAAAGCGCCTGAGGTTCAGGTCCCTCAGTCGACACTGGTGCTTGAGACGGTGGTCGAGCAATCCGGAGATCTGGCTCGGACCAACATCACTTTCGCTAACCTGCTGCTGACTGATCGCCCATCAGGGTCGATTGCTCAGACCCCTGCTGCTCCAGTACAACTCCATGCGTCCGACCCAGTGGCTGCTTCGACTGCCTTTCCATCATCGCTCTTTATTGCGTACCAAACTCTAGACGACTCGCCGAGTGCTACCAGGGAGGCTCTTCTCTAGGTGAATCTTGTGATGGAGCAGATGAAGGTGGTGCACAAGGCCAGTCAGGTGGCTTATAATGCCAGCACCGCTCTGCAAACCAACTTCAAGGTTAGTTGATTCCCGACTGATTTTTTGAATAATGAAAACTGCCGCTATTGCTTCGCTGCTCATATGGTGCTCTTAGATGAGCGCCTTGGAACCTGTTATGTGCATCTATTATCATGGGTCTGTGTTTCACATCCAATCACCCATTGGGGTGTGTATGTCTTAAAGTTGTATAGGTCTTCCACTTCAGTCGACTTAGGTTGAGTCGAGTGTTTGTCCGAACCAGTGGGGGCACGCAGAGTGCACCCACTGGGTGTAGTCCCCGAGACCACGGTCGACTGCTAGCAGTCGGTTGGGGTCAGAGAATCTCCTCTTCTTTTTTTGAACTCACGCTAGACAGACTATGCCGAGTGTTAAACCAAACCAGTGGGGGCACGCTAAGTGCACCCCCTAGGTGTAGTCCCCGAGACTGCTGTTGAATGTTTGATTTGGCGGTAGTCTTAGAGTAACTTTCACTGTGATTGCCTTTTGTTTCTGTCGATTGACATATCTTATTTGCTGACTGCAGAGATCTTGTGATCTTGGGGCTCAGCTTTCTGAACTAAACAAGAAGCAAATCAGCCTGAACCTTGACCTGGAGCTGGCCAAGAAGAACCTCAAGACTACTCAGGACGAAGCAGCTATCATGGGAGGTAACCAAACGTCGACTGTCCACCTTGTGACTCGCACTTCTCCGTGTTTTTCCTATCAGTCTCTTTGAACCGAGTGATTTCACTCGAACAGATGTGCATAGTGAAAACCGTCAACTTCAAGCTCGTCTGAAGAATGTTGTTTCTTTAGAGAAAATGAAGCAGGCTCTAGAGAGGACGGATCAGGATCTTGCTGCTGCCCAGAAGGAGGCGCGAGAGAAAACAACGCTTGCAGACAAGAAGCTGGCTTTAGTCAGCAAGTTAGAAGAGGAGAACTCTAAGTTGAAGACTGTTGTCTCTGAGGCCAATCGAGAGGTCGAGCAACTGAAGAAAGACAAGGAGAGCTTGACCAATGAAGTTAGGAACCTCAAAGCCAAGAAGGGTGAGCTGGAGTCCTATCTGGGACAACTTGCTGCAAAACTGGTCCTGAAGGTTGAAGGTATTATTGTTCGATTGATTTGTTGCCATCGATTGACACGTCTCGTCATACTGTCAACTCACTATTTTTCCCAACTGTGCAGAACATTGTCAGGACTTTGAAGCAGAGACTGGGCGGGTTGAGACGGGTCTTGACCCCATCAATTGTCCTGTCAAAGATGATGTTGCACTGAATGTACAACGGTTGGAATCGCGCATGGACAGTGTAGTTTCTTATCTTGCCCGACTGAAGGCGGCAATGACTCGGGTTGATGCTGAACTCTGGCCTCAGGTGGAACTCTCACAAGACCTCGAGTCCCTGATGGCTCAACTGAATCAAATACCAGACCGAGTGCAAGAACGGAAGAAATCATCCACTCGCTATGGCGCTGACGTCGCCCTGTCATTGGTTCGAGTGCATTGCAAGGACGTCATAGAAGACAAGCTGGCGGAGCTCAAGGTTGTGAACACCAAAAAGCACACTTTCCAGTCCTTCATGGACACTTTTCTTGACGCCGCCACTCGCATCGCAGACATCATCGACCTTGACAGTTTATGCGGTCCAGCAAGTCCTTCTCCTGATGAGTGATCAAAACATTATGCCCCACCTTTATTTGCCTCGAAATGCCGAGTGATTATATAATTGTTAAACTCTTTCAGGCTTGATGCCTGAGTACTTCTACCTATTGAAGTTCTAAACTTTCATAGGGTTTATCTAAACTTGAATTCCTTTGAATATCATGGCTTTTGTTCTGGTTTTGAACTGTTTCTGATTGTCTTTCGGTTCCAAGTGGACTTGATCTTCTCACCCTTTGCCGAATGAAAAGTACATTATAATTGTGACAGAGCTCAGACGTGGAGTTCAGTCGACACCTCGTCGTCCTTGCAGATAGGGATGGTACATTGTACTTGTGGCATAGCTCAGAGGTTGTGTTCAATCGACACCTCGTCATCCTTGCAGATAGGGATGGAGCATACGTTGTATTTGTGGCGTAGCTTAGAGGTGATGTTCAATTGACACCTCATCATCCTTGTGGATAGGAATGGAGTGTATGTTGTATTTGTGGCATAGCTCAGAGGATACTAGTGACTTATGCGATTACGGGGTAGCAGCTAAGCCCCCGAGTAGGAGGACTACTTTCCACTCAGAACATTTTTAACTTAGGCAATTACGGGTTCGCAGCTAAGCCTCCGAGTGGGAGGATTGCTCTCCACTTGGAATGTTATTAACTTAGGCGATTACGGGGTCGCAGCTAAGCCCCCGAGTGGGAGGATTGCTCTCCGCTCAGAATGTTTTTAACTTAGGCGATTATGGGGTCGCAGCTAAGCCCCTGAGTGGGAGGATTGCTCTCCACTCCGTAT
>NC_041391.1:376199723-376200550 GCF_002162155.2 Triticum dicoccoides | reverse complement strand
GGCTGGGCCGCCTGCTGGCTGGGCCGGCCAGCTGGCTGGGCTGCACAGGGAGGAGCCCAGGTAAGCTTCTCCCTTTTTAATTATTTCTGTTTTCTAATTTCTGACATTTGTTTTGATTTAAATAAAATATTAAATCATTTATATACCTTATGCCAATTTTTGCAGGAGCTAAATATATTATTCCAGAGCTCCTTTATAATTGGCATAATATTTGGACATATATTAATATATATAAATAATATATTTCCAATGCAAATATTTATGCATTAATTCCAAATGCCCAAAATAAATACCTATGAGCTCTTAAAAATATTGGTTTGATTTTTTATCTCTGTCCAATATTTTCAGAGAGCAACATGAGCATTTTCTTGGACCCTTTTGGAGAAATTTTTATTTGGATCATTTTCAGGAATGATTCTGAGGGTTTCACAATCCCCATTTCAAGTTAAATGGAAATTTTAAACATGATGCACACACTCTGATGCATGACTAGCTAAGGTGTGACAAACTTAGGCGATTACGGGGTCACAGCTAAGCTCCCGAGTGGGAGGATTGCTCTCGACTCGGAATGTTTTTAACTTAGGCGATTACGGGTTCTTAGCTAAGCCCCCGAGTGGGAGGATTGCTCTCCACTCGGAATGTTTTTAACTTAGGCGATTACGGGGTCGCAGCTAAGCCCCCGAGTGGGAGGATTGCTCTCCACTCGGAATGTTTTTAACTTAGGCGATTACGGGGTCGCGGCTAAGCCCCCGAGTGGGAGGATTGCTCTCCACTCGGAATGTTTTTAACTTACACGATTACGGGGCGCAGCTAAGCCCCCCGAGTGG
>NC_041391.1:376198994-376199713 GCF_002162155.2 Triticum dicoccoides | reverse complement strand
ATTACGGGGTCACAGCTAAGCCCCTGAGCGGGAGGATTGCTCTCCACTAGGAATGTTTTTAACTTAGGAGATTACACGGTTGCAACTAAGCCCCCGAGCGGAATATTTTTAACTTAGGCGATTACGGGGTCGTAGATAAGCCCCTGAGTGGGAGGACTGCTCTCCACTCGGATTTTTTTAACTTAGGGATTATGGGGTCAAAGCTAAGCCCCCGAGTGGGAGGATTTCTCTCGACTCAGAATGTTTTAACTTAGGGGATTACGGGGATGCAGGTAAGCCCCCGAGTGTGAGGATTTCTCTCCACTCGGAATGGTTTTAACTTAGGCAATTAAAGGTTTGCAGCTAATCCCCCGAGTGGAAGAATTGCTCTCCACTCGGAATGTTTTCAACTTTGGCGATTACGGGGTCGCAGCTAATCCCCTGAGTGGGAGGATTGCCCTCCACTCGGAATGTTTTTAACTTAGGCGATTACGGGGGCGCAGCTAAGCCACCGAGTGGGAGGATTGCTCTCCACTCGGAATGTTTTTAACTTAGGCGATTACGGGGTCGCAGCTAAGCCCCCGAGTGGGAGGATTTCTCTCCGCACAGAATGTTTTTAACTTAGGCGATTACGGGGTCGCAGCTAAGCCTCCGAGTGGGAGGATTGCTCTCCACTCAGAATATTTTTAACTCAGGCGATTATGGGGTCGCAGCTAAGCCCCCGAGTGGGAGGATTGCTC
>NC_041391.1:376149410-376198984 GCF_002162155.2 Triticum dicoccoides | reverse complement strand
GAATGTTTTTAACTTAGGCGATTACGGGGTCGCAGCTAACCCCCCGAGTGGGAGGATTGCTCTCCACTCGGAATGTTTTTAACTTAGGCGATTACGGTGTCGCAGCTAAGCCCCCGAGTGGGAGGATTGCTCTCCACTCGGAATGTTTTTAACTTAGGCGATTACGGGGTCGCAGCTAAGCCCCCAAGTGGGAGGATTGCTCTCCACTCGGAATGTTTTTAACTTAGGCGATTACGGGGTCGCATCTAAGCCTCCGAGTGGGAGGATTGCTCTCCACTCATAGTGTTTTTTAACTTAGGCAAATCAGGTTCGCGGCTACACCACCCACTGGGGGATTTGGACTGAAGTGATTACGAGAAACCAATCATTAAGATACTGTAAAAATCTTGTCTTTGGGAAACAAACTGAAGTGCTTTTATTACAACTCGTCGGGTTGAGTGATTTTACGTATAGAAAGGACGAAGCAGCTCCACGTTCCATGCACGTGGCTCATCCATTTTCTTGGCTACATTGTGGATGTGGTACGCCCCATTGTGAAGCACCTTGGTGATGATGAAGGGACCTTCCCAGGCTGGAGCAAGCTTGTGAGGTCGTTTCTGAACCACTCGGAGCACAAGGTCTCCTTCCCGAAATGTTCGACCTCTGACATTGCAGGCGTGGAATCGACGCAGATCCTGCTAATAAATGGTCGAACGAACCAAAGCCATCTCGCGTTCTTCCTCCAAGAGATCGACTGCGTCTTCGCGTGCTTGCTCTGCTTCGGCTTCTGAGAACAGTTCAACTCTGGGAGCATTGTGTAGCAAGTCACTCGGAAGCACAGCCTCAGCACTGTACACCAGGAAGAAAGGGGTTTGATCAGTCAACCGGTTGGGCGTTGTTATCAACCCCCATAGGACTGATGGCAATTTAGTCACCCAAGCTCCAGCAGCATGCTTAAGATTGCGCATCAGACGAGGCTTTAACCCCTGAAGGATCAAACCATTCGCCCTTTCAGCCTGTCCATTCGACTACGGGTGCGCGACGGACGCATAGTTGACCCGAGTGCCTTGAGATGCACAGAACGCCTTGAACTCATCAGAATCAAAGTTGGAGCCATTATCTGTGATGATGCTATGAGGAACTCCATATCTTAATATCAACTCTCTGATGAATCTGATGGCAGTGCCTGCTCCAAGGATTTTGATGGGCTTGGCTTCGATCCACTTGGTAAACTTGTCGACTGCTATGAGCAAATGGGTGAAGCCACTCGCGCCAGTCTTGAAGGGTCCAACCATATCCAATCCCTAGATTGCAAATGACCAGATGAGTGGAATAGTCTTTAGGGCAGATGCGGGCTTGTGAGACATGTAGGAGTAGAACTGGCAACCTACGCACTTGCTGACTATATCTTTCGCCATCTCATTTGCTTGAGGCCAATAAAATCCCGCTCGGTATGCTTTGGCCACGATGGTCCGAGAGGACGCATGGTGACCACAGGTCCCCGAGTGGATGTCATTTAGGATCATTTGACCTTCTTCTAGGGTGATGCAGCATTGGGCTACTCCTGTGACACTTTCTCTGTAAAGCTACCCTTTCACCACGGTGAAAGCTTTGGATCGACGGACTACCTGGCGAGCCTCATCTTCGTCCTCTGGGAGCTCTTTTCTGAGAATGTATGCGATGTACGATACTGTCCAATCGGGTGTGATCACCAAGGCTTCCATGATCAGGTCGACCACGGCTGGAACCTCTATCTCAGTCGGGTTGGTTGGACTTATCGGTTGCGAGGGCTCTTCCTTGAAGGGATCTTCTTGTACTGACGGGGTATGGAGATGCTCCAAGAACACATTGCTGGGGATAGGCTTCCGAGTGGAACCTATCTTCGCCAGATTATCAGCAGCTTGATTCTTGATTCGTGCTATGTGGTGGAGCTCTAACCCCTCAAACGACTTCTCTAGCTTTCTCACTTCATTGCAGTAACCTGTCATTACGGGACTCCCGACGTCCCATTCCTTCATTACTTGGTTAACCACTAAGTCTGAGTCGCCATAAACCATCAAGTGCCGGACACCAAGTGAAATAGCCATACGCAACCCATACAATAGTGCCTCATACTTAGCTTCATTGTTCAAAGAATCAAAGTGAATCTGGAGGACATAACTGAGCTTGTCTCCTTGTGGAGACACTAAAACCACTCCTGCACCAGAGCCATTTATCATCTTGGATCCATCAAAGAACATGGTCCAATGTTCCGACTGAATTTGAATCGGCTGTTGTTGTTCAATCAACTCTGCGAGGAAATCTGCAATTGCTTGAGACTTAATGGCCTTATTTGTCTCAAACTTGATATCCAAAGGAAGAAGTTCAATTGCCGACTTTGCCACTCGACCAGTTGCATCTCTGTTATTCAGAATCTCTGACAATGGAGCGTCACTGACGACTGAAATTGAGTGATGAGAGAAATAATGTGCAACCTTCTTCGTGGTCAGGTAAATCCCATAAACAAGCTTCTAATAGTGAGGATATCTCTGCTTGGATGGGGTTAAGTCTTCTGAAATGTAATACACGGGGCGCTGAACTTTGAAGGCCTTGCCTTCTTCTTCCTGTTCGCCCCTGAGTACTGTGCTAGCAACTTGTCCTGTGGCTGCAATGTAAAGCAGTAGAGGCTCCTTGCTAACTGGAGCAGCAAACACCGGCTGGGTGGAAAGCAGGGCTTTGAGCTCTTCAAAGGCTGCTTCGGCTTCGTCATTCCACTCGAACTTGTCAGATTTCTTCATCAGTCGGTAAAGAGGCAGTGCCTTTTCAGCAAGGCGTGAGATGAATCGGCTCAAAGCAGCCAAGCAACCAGTAAGCTTCTGAACGTCATGAACGCGCACTGCGCGTTTCATTCAGAGGATTGTGCCAATCTTCTCTGGGTTTGCATCGATCCCTTGTTCGGAAACGAGAAAACCGAGTAACTTTCCACCTGGGACTCCAAATGTGCACTTAGATGGATTAAGCTTGATATCATACCTTCTCAGGTTGGCGAAGGTTTCAGCATGGTCAGTCAGCAGGTCAGAACCTTTGCGTGACTTAACCACTATGTCATCTGTATATGCCTCCACATTCCGACTGATTTGAGTGAGCAGGCACTTCTGAATCATGCGCATGAATGTGGCACTAGCATTCTTGAGGCCGAAAGGCATAGTAACATAGCAAAAGCACCCAAACGGGGTGATGAAAGCCATTTTTATCTCATCGGGTCCATACAGTCGGATCTGATGGTACCCGGAATAAGCATCCAGGAAGGACAGTCGCTCACATCCCACAGTTGAATCGACAATCTGGTCGATGCGGGGCAAAGGAAAATGATCTTTCGGGCATGCCCGATTGATGTTGATGAGGACATCAATACCATTGTTACACCCACAGTCCCTGCTGCTATACATACTGGACCAATTACTAGATCTCGCGCATGCCAACTAAATTACCAGGTACTTTTGTTTCTTGGTAATGATTCTAATGTTCATGAGAATATGATGCTGCCTAAATTGGATACATTTGTTTTGCTTACAAAGAAGGGCCTAGCTTGGAGAAGGATGAACATTGGAGCAAGAACAAGCATGGAGATGATGGCATGCGCAAGGGGAACAAGAACGGAGTTACAAGTGATGATTTCAGGGCTTTGAAGCCACCATAACGAGTGCATGAAGCCTTGGACGAAATATAGAAGATGCCACTTCATAAATTTCGTCCAGAGGCTATTCTAGGTGCTGCGTCACCTTTTTATTGGGCCAGGCCCATGTAATTTCGAAATACATAAGTATAGGCTATTTTTAGAGTCCGTATGTGTGGGGAAACAAGAGATAGGGTTGGTTTCGGACCCCTCCACCAAGGCCCACGAAATTCCCCCCTCTTCCTCCATATATACAGCCCTTAGGGCACCGTTTAGACTTTGAGTTTTGTTTAGATTAAAGTTTGCCATAGCTGCAACTTCGCGTACTTCATTTGTGTTCAACGACCAGAGAAAGGCATCACAGAACCCCATGTTCATTAATAAAGCTTTCCTCTGTTATTCGGAATATCCAGATTGCAATCTTAGTTTCTTGCTTGTTCTTCGTTTTCTTGCAGGAAATAGACCTTCGTGGTCAGGTTGATCGTGCTCCCGCGTGGTCAATAACCTCTCAGAGTTGGTTTAGTGATTGCTAAGGCGCGACATCCTCGCACGTTCGTAGTCGGATCATCAAAGTCGACTTCCACCAAAACGATAGCCACCATCTCATCAAAAGACGAGACACCTTTGCCTCTATCAAGTGGTATCAGATTTCCAGGTTGCTTGGTGAGATTTTACAGTTTTTCGTAGTTTAGATCGAGTCTATTCTTCATACCTACAGTCCACGAAAAAACCAAAAAGAAATTTTAGGGTTAGTTCCTCATATCCGAACCAATCTGAGCCTTTGCATAATCTTTTTAGGGTTTTGCATTGTTGAATTTGTTGTTGCATTGTCGTGTGTAGTTGCTGGTCCTAGTGTCTAGTCCTTTAGTTATTCGAGTTCTGTGCACAAGTTGTCACGCTGCCACCGCATCATCATTGTCACCGCTGCCATATACCCACCATCATCATCACCGCTGCCATATACCACCATCGTCATCACCGCTGCCATATACCACCATCGTTATCACCGCTGCCATCTACCACCATCGTCATCACCGCTGCCATATACCACATATCCACCGCCATCACGATAATCCAAGTCCACCTGCAACATATATCCTCCACCAGTCCGAGTTCCACCAGATTCATCTCCGCCACCAGTTCGAGTTCCACCAGATTCATCTCCGCCACCAGTCCTAGTCCGATTCAAGTATTTTGTTACTCCGTTTTGGATTTCGAGATCATGCCATACTCCGAGTCGTGATAGAGAAGGACTCCCAAACTTCCGTGTTACCCGCAATAGAAAAATAGTTCTAGTTTCAAGAAAAAACTAAGTCTGGAAAATTCAGGCTAGGAAGTTTCTAGACCATTTGTAGACTTTTTCGGAAAAAAATTTGTTGCGGAGCAAAAAAAGAGAGAGGAAAAAAGTGCAAAAATAAGTGAAAAAAAGAGAGAAAAAATTCAGAGTGTCCTCCTCCCTTGTTTACGTGCAGCATCGTGATTTTGTTAGTGTTCTAGGCTCACGTGTCTAGCACGGTCTAGTCTAGGACCAGCACAGTACCGTCGTTGAGTGTTTATTCAACTTTGCATCTCTGAATTGATTATTGCTGACCCTTTTTGCTACCATATTATTATCCTTCCCAGCTCCACATACATCTACATCGTGCGTTTGACTCTCCCTGGTAATCGCTCTATCCAAGCTTTGAGAGTTTTGACTACAACGGTTGCCGATCACCACCTGCTGCTGGGTAAGAACTGGTAAGAATTTGAGATTCGCTTGACGGATTTGTGACACCCCACCACCACCATATTCCAGTAGTCTGTAGGATCATATTCTTGTCTGTTTCTGTTGCTGCTAACTATGGTACGAACACAAGCCGGCAAGATTGACTGGGAGAACATGATGAACAAGGAGCTTCATGATAAGTTTCACCAAATGTTGGTCAACAGGTGGAAGACGTGATGGTAAGCTTTGGAAAGGCAATGGAGAAGATGGATGACATTGAGAAGTCAATTGACGCCAAGTTGGACGCCAAGTTTTATGAATTACTCAAACATCTCCCACAACCAGCTCTACGCCGCGATACAGTAGGGCGAGCACATCATGTTCCTATTGAGCCAGGACAAAATTCTGGTGCCGCTGCTACTACTGTTGGTGCTTCTGTAGCTCCTGCTGCTACTGTAGAGGTGGAAGACTATTACGAGGATGAGGTTGATCAAAATCAGACTATGTGCAGCCACCAGCACCACCACCAGCAGGTCGACCTCAGGTATATATTCGCAACAGTAGGCCTGCACCACCACCTCAGGTACGAGATAATGACCATATTCCTAAACTTAAATTGAATATTCCACCGTTTGAGGGTAGATATGTTCCTAATATATATCTTACTTGGGAGTTAGAAACTGAACAACATTTTACATGTTTACAATATCCCGAGGAGAGAAGGGTTGATGCTGCTGTTTGTGCTTTCACTAGTTTTGCATGTGTACGGTGGTCTGAACATTGTAGATTATATCCTATTCCAGCTACTTGGCTGCTTTGAAAACTGCTATGCATACTCGTTGGGTTCCACCATATTATCAATGTGAATTGCTTCAAAAATTGCAACGTTTAAGACAAGGGAAAATTTTTGTAGAAGAATATTATCAGGAATTACAAACTGGCATGATTAGATGTGGTATTGTTGAGGAGAATGAAGCTATGCTAGCACGTTTTATGGGTGGATTAAATAGAGAGATTGAAACCATTCTAGAGTATAAGGAGTATACTAATATCACTCGTTTATTCCATCTTGCTTGTAAAGCTGAACATGAAGTGCAGGATCGACAAGCATTGGCGCGAACTAACTTTTCTGCAAGCAGACCTTCAGCATGGACACCGCGTGCATCTTCTACTTCAACTGCACCAGCACCTCCATCAGGTGCCACCTCCAGCCGTGATACAAGAAAGCAGGCACAACCACCATTATCTGCCAAGAGCGCAACTGCCGTGCCTGCACAGAGTTCTTCTTCTTCCATGGCATCAACAGGGCACACAAGTGATATTATTTGTCGTCGTTGTAAGGGAAGAGGTCATTATGCGAGAGAATGCAAATCTTAGCGTGTGATGATTGCTACTAAGGATGGTGGGTATGGGTCCGCTAGTGACTATGATGAGGAGACTTTGGCTCTTATTACACGTGAAGAACATGGTGGAGATGATTCTGATCATGAGACGCAATACATGGCTCCTGAAGACGCTGACAAGTATGAATGTTTAGTTGCTCAACGTGTTTTGAGTGTGCAGGTCACACGAGCTGAGCAAAATCAGAGGCACAATTCGTTCCATACAAAGGGAGTTGTGAAGGAACGTTCTGTGCGCGTCATCATAGATGGAGAGAGCTGCAACAACTTGGCTAGCATGGAGATGGTGGAGAAGCTATCTCTCACCACAAGACCACATCCACATCCTTACTACATCCAATGGTTCAACAACAACATCAAGGTTAAGGTAATACTATTGTTCGTGTGCATTTTAGTATCTCTACATATGCTGATTATGTTGATTGTGATGTGGTACCTATGCAAGCATGTTTCTTATTACTTGGTCGACCATGGCAATTTGATAAAAATTTTGTACACCATGGTAGCAACAATCAGTATACTCTTGTTCATAAGGATAAAAATATTACTTTGCTTCCTATGACTCCTGATTCCATTTTGAAAGATGATATAATAGAGCTAATAAAGCAAAATAGGAGAAAAATAAGTGTGAAAATCAGATTGTGGCAAAAGAATTTGAGCAACAAATGAAGCCTAATAGTAAACCATCTAGTGTTGTTTCTGAAATTAAGTTGAAAAGTGCATGTTTACTTGCCACCAAATCTGATATTGATGAGCTAGATTTCAGCAATCTGTTTGCTATGCTTTTGTGTGCAAAGAGGCATTATTTTCATTCAAGGACGTGCCTTCCTCTTTGCCTCCTGCTGGCACTAACATTTTGCAGGAGTTTGCTGACGTCTTTCCACAAGACGTGCCACCGGGATTACCGCCTATTCGAGGGATTGAGCATCAGATTGACTTAATTCCCGGTGCTTCACTGCCAAACCGTGCGCCATACCGTACCAATCCAGAGGAGACGAAGGAGATTATGCGTCAAGTACAAGAGCTTCTCGACAAAGGTTATATACGTGAATCTCTTAGTCCTTGTGCTGTTCCTATTATTCTAGTGCCGAAAAAGGATGGTACATCACGTATGTGTGTTGATTGTAGAGGCATTAATAATATTACTATTCGTTATCATCATCCTATTCCTAGGCTAGATGATATGCTTGATGAATTGAGTGGCTCTACAATATTCTCCAAAGTTGATTTGCGTAGTGGATACCATCAAATTCGTATGAAATTGGGAGATGAATGGAAAACAACATTTAAAACTAAGTTTGGATTATATGAGTGGTTAGTCATGCCTTTTGGGTTAACTAATGCACGTAGTATTTTCATGAGATTAATGAACGAAGTTTTACGTGCTTTCATTGGACGATTTGTGGTAGTTTACTTTGATGACATATTGATTTATAGCAGATCTTTGGAAGAACATTTGGAACATTTACGTGCTGTTTTTATTGCTCTACGTGATGCACGTTTGTTTGGTAACCTTGGGAAGTGCACCTTTTGCACCGACCGAGTATCTTTTCTTGGCTATGTTGTTACTCCACAGGGAATTGAAGTTGACAAAGCCAAGATTGAAGCTATTTAGAGTTGGCCGCAGCCCAAAACGGTCACACAAGTGAGGAGTTTTCTTGGCCTCGTTGGATTCTATAGGCGTTTTGTGAGAGATTTTAGCACCATTGCTGCACCTCTCAATGAGCTTACAAAGAAAGATGTGCCTTTTCTTTGGGGTACCGCACATGAAGAAGCCTTCACGGTATTGAAAGATAAGTTGACACATGCTCCTTTACTCCAACTTCCTGATTTTAATAAGACTTTTGAGCTTGAATGCGATGCTAGTGGAACTGGATTAGGAGGTGTGTTATTACAAGATGGCAAACCTGTTGCATACTTTTCTGAAAAATTGAGTGAGCCTAGTCTGAATTATTCTACTTATGATAAAGAATTATATGCTCTTGTTCGGACTTTAGAAACATGGCAACATTATTTATGGCCCAAAGAATTTGTTATAGACTCTGATCATGAATCTTTGAAACATATTAAAAGTCAAGCTAAACTGAATCAGAGACATGCTAAATGGGTTGAATTCATTGAGACTTTCCCTTATGTCATTAAACACAAGAAGGGAAAAGAAAATGCTATTGTTGATGCATTGTCTCGTCACTATACTATGCTTTCATAGCTTGACTTCAAAATATTTGGTTTGGAGACCATCAAAGATCAATATGTGCATGATGCTGATTTTAAAGATGTAATGTAGAATTGTAAAGAAGGAAGAATGTGGAACAAGTTCATCGTTAATGATGGATTTGTGTTCCGTGCTAACAAGCTATGCATTCCAGCTAGCTCCGTTCATCTTTTGTTGTTGCAGGAGGCGCATGGACGAGGATTAATGGGACACTTTGGCGTGAAGAAGACGGAGGACGTACTTGCTACACATTTCTTTTGGCCAAAGATGAGACGGGATGTTGAGCATTTTATTGCTCACTGCACTACATGTCAAAAAGCTAAGTCACGACTAAATCCTCATGGTTTATATATGCCTTTGCCTGTACCTACTGTTCCTTGGGAGGATATATCTATGGACTTTGTTTTAGGTTTACCTCGAACAAAGAAGGAGAGGGATAGCATATTTGTTGTCGTGGATAGATTCTCGAAAATGGCACACTTTATACCATGTCATAAAAGCGATGATGTTGTTAATGTTGCTGATTTGTTCTTTCGTGAAATTATTCGCTTGCATGGTGTGCCAAATAATATTGGTTCAAATCGTGATACTAAATTTCTTAGCCACTTTTGGAGATGTTTATGGGCTAAGTTGGGGACTAAACTGCTTTTTAGTACTACTTGTCACCCCCAAACTGATGGACAAACTGAAGTAGTCAATAGAACATTGTCTACTATGCTTAGGGTTGTTTTGAAGAATAATAAGAAAATGTGGGAGGAATGCTTGCCTCATATAGAATTTGCTTATAATCGTTCACTGCATTCTACTACTAAGATGTGCCCTTTTGAAGTTGTGTATGGTTTCCTACCTCGTGCACCTATTGATTTGTTGCCTCTTCCATCTTTGAAGAAGGTTAATTTTGATGCTAAACAATGTGCTGAATTGATTTTAAAAATGCATGAGTTAACTAAGGAAAACATTGAGCGTATGAAAGCTAAATATAAACTTGCTGGAGATAAGGGTAGAAAACATGTTGTGTTTGCACCTGGAGATCTTGTTTCGTTACATTCGCTTAAGGATAGATTTCCTGATTTACGCAAATCAAAGCTAATGTCACGTGCTGATGGTCCCTTTAAGGTGTTATAGAAAATAAATGATAATGCACATAAACATGAGCTGCCTACAGATTTTGGGGTTAGCCCCACTTTTAACATTGCAGATTTGAAGCCTTATTTGGGTGAGGAAGATGAACTTCCGTCGAGGACGACTTCATTTCAAGAAGGGGAGGATGATGAGGACATCAATACCATTGTTGCACCCACAGTCCCTGCTGCTATACATACTGGACCAATTACTAGAGCTCGCGCACGCCAACTAAATTACCAGGTACTTTCGTTTCTTGGTAATGATTCTAATGTTCATGAGAATATGATGCTACCTAAATTGGATACATTTGTTTTTCTTACAAATGAAGGGCCTAGCTTGGAGAAGGATGAACATTGGAGCAAGAACAAGCATGGAGATGATGGCATGCACAAGGGGAACAAGAACAGAGTTACAAGTGATGATTTCAGGGCTTTGAAGCCACCATAACGAGTGCATGAAGCCTTGGACGAAATATACAAGATGTCACTTCATAAATTTCGTCCAGAGGATATTCTAGGTGCTGCATCACCTTTTTATTGGGCCAGGCCTATGTAATTTCAAAATACATAAGTATAGGCTATTTTTAGAGTCCGTATGTGTGGGGAAACAAGATATAGCGTTGGTTTCGGACCCCTCCACCAAGGGCCATGAAATTCCCCCCTCTTCCTCCATATATATAGCCCTTAGGGCACCGTTTAGACTTTGGGTTTTGTTTAGATTAAAGTTTCCCATAGCTGCAACTTCGCGTACTTTGTTTGTGTTCAACGACCACAGAAAGGCGTCATAGAACCCCACCTTAATTTAATAAAGCTTTCCTCTGTTATTCGCAATATCCAGATTGCAATCTTAGTTTCTTGCTTGTTCTTTGTTTGCTTGCAGGAAATAGACCTTCGTGGTCAGGTTGATCGTGCTCCGGTGTGGTCAATAACCTCTCAGAGTTGGTTTAGCGATTGCTAAGGTGCGACGTCCTCGCACGTTCGTAGTCGGATCGTCAAAGTCGACTTCCACCAAAACGATAGCCACCATCTCATCGAAAGACGGGACACCTTTGCCTCTACCAGATGTGCTTGAAGTCAATACACATTTGAAGTGATTTGTCTTTCTTGGGAACCATAGCAACATTGGCAGGCCACTCGGAGTGGTATATCTCGCGGATGAACTCAGCGGCCAGGAGCCGAGCCACTACCTCGCCAATAGATTTTCTCTTCTCCGTGGCGTTCCGACGGAGGTGCTCTTTGACGGGTTTTACTTTTGGATCGACTCTCAAACGGTGCTCAGCCAGTCCCCTGGGTACACCTGGCATGTCAGATGGTTTCCATGCAAAGATTTCCCATTTCTCACGGAGGAACTGGATGAGCGCTTCTTCCTATTTGTTGTCGAGTGTCGACAAGATATGGGTCGGAGCAGCATTGGGGTCGGTCGGGTGAACATGGACTGGCTTGGTCTCGCCGGCCGACTGAAATGCAGACTCCGAGGCAAGCCTCTTAGTACGCAGCAAATCACTCGGATCTGGAGTCTTTTGATATTCTTGAAACTCTACTGCTGCCATCTGCTCATCTGCTATCTTTGCCCCATCTTGAAGACAATCTTCTGCTCTTTGACGGTTACCGAAAACCATTATTACGCCTCTGGGGCCAGGCATCTTCATCTTGAGATAAACATAGCACGGTCAAGCCATAAAGCTAGCATAAGCAGGTCTGCCCAGAATGGCATGATATGCACTCTAGAAATCCACTACCTCAAACGTCAACTTCTCCTTGCGGAAATTCATCTCATCGCCGAAAACCACATCGAGAGTGATCTGGCAGAGTGATTCGGCTTTGTTTCCTGGTATGATTCCATGGAATCGCATGTTGCTCTCGCTGAGTTTGGACATCGGGATGCACATTCCTTTGAGAGCTTCATCATATAGAATATTCAGGCCACTTCCACCATCCATCAGGACCTTAGTCAGTCGGGTGCCCCCCATGACTGGGTCGACCACCAGCGCCTGCCGCCCAGGGGTAGCTACGCGTGCGGGGTGGTCGGACTAGTCGAATGTAAAGGGGAGTTCTGACCACTTTAGATACCTTGGTGTTGCCGGAGCAACCATGTTCACCTCTGTGTTAATGACCTTCAGTCGACTTTTGCTCTTAACATCTGCAAGAATCACCAAGGTGGCATTGACATTGGGGTAACCGTCGTCATCATCCTTATCTTCTTCTTCCTTCTCAGGCTCTTTATCCTTATACTGGGTTTACTTTCTCGGAAGCTCTAGATAAGGAGTCAACATTGTCAAGTGGTATGCTTGGGGAGAATCAGGTTCCCCTCCTCATCCTTCTTGGTGTGAATATGACACGGCAAATCCATCACATCATTACCTTCCTGGTCCTTCACCTTCTTGGGGGTCCAAGGCCCTTTAGGTTTCCCTTTGAACTTTCCTTGATTCAACACTGCTGCCTCAGCAGGACCTGCTGCCTCAGCCTTTCGCTTCTGCTTCTGACTGGAATTTCCTCCTCCGGTGTCCTTGGCGACTGTTTTGTGCTTGCAACTCCTGAGTCGGTCTTCCTATTTACTGTTAGCGTATTTGGTGGCAATATCCATCATCCGAGTCAAAGACATATCTCCATTCCAACCAAACTTCAGATTGAGCTCTCTGTAGCGAACGCCTTCCTTGAAGGCACAGACTGCTTGGTGATCTGACACATTCTCCACTGTGTGGTGCAGAGTGAACCATCTCTGGATATAGTCCCTCAGGGTTTCATTCGGTTTCTGCATGCAATGCTGCAGTTCCGGTAGACCAGCAGGTCTCTTGCAAGTGCCTTCGAACATTCTGGTGAACACTCGGGCTAACTCATCCCAACTCAAAATACTCCCAGGGGCCAACTGATTCAGCCAAGCTCTGGCAGAACCTTCAAGCATCAGAGGAAGGTGCTTCATGGCCACCTCATCACTGCTGCCACCAATGTGCATTCCTGTTATCATAATCTACCTATTTCTAAGATGGAATCCTACTCCCGGAGGTTAATAGAATGTTCATTGTTGGTGGGTATTTTGCTTGGGCACCATAACCTGTTTATAAGCATAACAAGGCCTAGCAAGAGGCATGGAAAGGTATTGCTGCTTAGTACTATGTGATAATTTTGTTGCTTTAGGGCTATATATACTATGTGTCAATTTACCGTATTGTTATTTTTCCACAAGATGCATCCATAGTCGCCTGCTTGTTGATTTTAGAAATTAGCCAGAGTAAAGTCTTCTTTGTTTTCAAACTGGTTTCCCATTGACCGGTAATGGAAACAAGACGTTCGTTAGGGATAGAGGGAATCTGATGCACTGACATAAAACTTGATCTTGAGCTACACGCATTACCTATTGGATCTGTTTTCGATGCGCGCCATCCTATTGTAAAATACAAACTGATCTCAGCCAGAATAACTTAACACAGTTTTGACAGGAAAATGTTATCATATTGTGTATGCTTTATCTTTGGCAATACACAAATGCTTTGACCTAAATTCCTATGCTCTACTACCTATTTGGTTGTTCCATGCTTCCCACATATGTTAAATTGCACAACTAGAAAGAGGATGGATTCCTATGGTTACACGTGAACAATATTAACCTCATAATATAGTATTTACCTGGTAGTAGTACTGCTCCTGCAAGTACATATTAACAGTAAATCGTTGCATATTCGTGAAGCATTTGTGATGCTCTGTTTCATATTTATGTCAGGATTAAGATGCTTGAACATGTAAGCAGTATACTACCGAGCAATAGAGATCTTTCTCATGCTGACTATGTGCTACCATTTGTGCCATACACATTGTTTAGTAAATAATCAAAAAGTGTCAAAAGCTAGCTACCAAAGTAAATCTGAAACTACTAACTATACTACTACCACCACGACTAACCAAGGTTGGAGCATAAGAAAGGAGGGTTTGCCAAGTTGAACGTGAAGGCCAAGCCTCCAGACGGCGGCTGCTCGACCCACGGATTCTCGTCCACCAACCGCCACGGTTGGAGCCTGTGTGAGGAGGGGTGGGAGGGAACAGGGAGGAAGAGGGAGCCACTTTACCATGGTTTTTTAAGCGGAGTGATCCCCAGATTCTAGACTGATGGTTTGAGGTCTGTTACTAACTTTTCTAAGTGTTGTTAATGTCTTCTCTAACAACGGGGATCCCCTGCTCTTCGTGTAAGTTTCTCTCCTCGAAGACATGGTCACATTTTAGTTTTTTGAAAAAAAGAAGATATGTCACATCTATAAAGGTTATTGAAGTTTGGCATGGTACTCTACTCCATTGCACCTTATTTCCCGTTGTAACAGCAGTAGATTTTGTTAGATGTCCCTCCAATTGCTGAATGTGAAGCTAATTTGCACTGTTTTACTCATATCGTCAACCCATGTAAAGAAGGTTTATGAGGTCCCTGAGTTTTGTGGTGGCAGGGAGCCGTGGAGCGTTTCTTCCCTGCAACACCACTCCACACGTTAATAACAACTCATTTTAAGGTTAGTGCAGCCTCCATGTGTTGGTGCAATAAACATGGACGTTTGGTTCCGTGACTTATGCACACACATATTGAAGTCCCCCCAGCGTACATCAAGTTCCATTGGTGCAATAAACATGGATGTTTGGTTCCGTGACTTATGCACAGACATATTGAAGTCCCCCTAGTGTACATCAAGTTCCATACACAACCAAACCAGAGAAACTGCTCTTGGTGAGAACAAGGAGCGCACTAAGAAGACCAAGGCATGGAGCCAGCCATGGGATTCACAACAGAAGCGACCAACCCCGGCAAAGGCGAGCTGGCAAGAGGCGGCCTGGCAAGCCCCTTGAGCACTGACTCCCCGCAGAACGCCGGTGCTCCACCTCTCTTGCCAGCTGGTCACTGACCAGCTAAGTGTCGAGCCAGCGGGTGATTAAGTGGAGGCAGCCCATGCGTGTGAGCTTGCTGGAGAGGATATTTAACGTTATTGACACCCATCCTAATGGCGTGTCAAGCTAATAAGAGGTAGGTGGATAAGCAGTGCATCACCCTTATCAGGGTTCACCCTCCATGAGGGAGTCCTGGACTAGGGGGTGTCCGGATAGCCGAACTATCATCATCGGCTGGACTCCAAGACTATGAAGATACAAGATTGAAGACTTCGTCCCGTGTCCGGATGGGACTTTCCTTGGCGTGGAAGGCTAGCTTGGCAATACGGATATGTAGATCTCCTACCATTGTAACCGACTCTGTGTAACCCTAGCCCTCTCCCATGTCTATATAAACCGGAGGGTTTTAGTCCGTAGGACAACAACAACTACAACAATCATACCATAGGCTAGCTTCTAGGGTTTAGCCTCCTTGATCTCGTGGTAGATCCACTCTTGTACTACCCATATCATCAATATCAATCAAGTAGGAGTAGGGTTTTACCTCCATCGAGAGGGCCCGAACCTGGGTAAAAACATCGTGTCCCTTGTCTCCTGTTACCATCCACCTAGACGCACAGTTCGGGACCCCCTACCCGAGATCCGCCGGTTTTGACACCGACATTGGTGCTTTCATTGAGAGTTCCTCTGTGTCGTCGCTTATAGGCCCGATGGCTCCTTCGATCATCATTAACGACGCGGTCCAGGCTGATACCTTTCTCCCTGGACAGATCTTCGTATTCGGCGGCTTTGCACTGCGGGCCAATTCGCTTGGCCATCTGGAGCAGATTGAAAGCTACGCCCCTGGACACCAGGTCAGATTCAGAAGCTTGAATTTCACGGCTGACATCCGCGGAGACTTGATCTTCGACGGATTCGAGCCACAGCCGAGCGCGCCGCACTGTCTCGATGGGCATGATTTAGCTCTGCTGCCGAACAGTGCCCTGGAGGCCGCACACGAGTCCGCTCGGATCCCTAATTCGGAGCCGACTGTGCAGACCGAGGATGGGTGGCTAGACACCGCCTCAGGGGCTGCTACACCTACGGCAATGGAGCCGAATACTGACCTTGTCCCTTGTGAAGCTCGTGACTCTGAGGTGCCGGACTCCCTGCCGGACTCCGAACCTCCCACGCCCCCTCCAATCGAATCCGATTGGGCGCCGATCATGGAGTTCACCGCTGCGGACATCTTTCAACACTCACCTTTCGGTGACATTTCGAATTTGCTAAAGTGTCTCTCACTATCAGGAGAGCCCTGGCCGGACCACGGTCAGGACGGTTGGGATGCGGATGACGAAGAAATTCAAAGCCCACCCACCACCCACTTTATAGCCACTGTCGACGACCTAACCGACATGCTAGACTACGACTCCGAAGGCATCGACAGTATGGACGACGATGCCGGAGACGACCAAGAACCAGCGCCTACGGGGCACTGGAAGACCACCTCGTCATATGACATATACATGGTGGATATCCCAAAGGACGGGAACGGCGAGGAAGCAGCGGAGGAAGACTCTTCTAAGAAACAGCCTAAACACCGGCGTCAGCGGCGCCGCTCTAAATCCTGCCACAACAAGAATGGAGATTCCAGCACCGAAGACAATAACACCCCGGACAGTGCTGAAGACAACCCCCTCCAGCAAGATTCAGCACAGGAGGACGAAGAATCCAGCCCTCATGAGAGAGCGGCAGCCAAAGAGGTAGAGGATGATAATTACATGCCTCCCTCGGGAGATGAGGCAAGCCTCGACGACGACGAATTCGTCGTGCCTGAGGATCCCGTCGAACAAGAGCGTTTTAAACGCAGGATTATGGCCACGGCGAACAGCCTCAAGAAAAAGCAGCAACAGCTTAGAGCTGATCAAGATCTGCTAGCCGACAGATGGACTGAAGTCCTTGCGGCCGAAGAGCATGAACTCAAACGCCCCTCCAAAAGCTACCCCAAACGCAAGTTGCTCCCCCAATTAGAGGGGGGGCATATAAACCTGCATCACCAGCGCACAATACGGCTGATCGACCACCTCGTGGCCGCGACAGAGAGGCCTCTAGGCCCTCCACTAGAACCGTACCCCGGCACCGCTCGAAAAGTATGAAGCCACGGGGGAATGCGCTGGACTTGTGAGACATATTGGAGGATAAGGCAAGACAATCAAGATCGATCTACGGATCGCGTGGGCGCTCCGACGACTGTCGCGCCGTACACTGCAACTCCGGTAGGGCCGAACACAGTAGACAAAGCTCGCTTGAGCTACGTCGTGATATAGCCAAATACAGAGGCGCCGCACACCCACTATGCTTCACTGATGAAGTAATGGATCATCAAATCCCCGAAGGGTTTAAACCCGTGAACATCAAATCCTACGATGGCACAATAGACCCCGTGGTTTGGATCGAAGACTATCTCCTTCATATCCACATGGCCCGCGGTGATGATCTTCACACCATCAAATACCTCCCACTCAAGCTTAAAGGACCAGCTCGGCATTGGCTTAACATCTTGCCAGCAGAATCAAATGGGTGTTGGGAGGACCTGGAAGCCGCATTCCTTGACAACTTCCAGGGCACATATGTGCGACCACCAGGCACCGATGACCTAAGCCACATAATTCAGCAGCCAGACGAATCGGCCAGACAATTCTGGACACGGTTCTTAACAAAGAAAAATCAAATCGTCGACTGTCCGGATGTAGAGGCCCTTGCAGCCTTCAAACATAACATCCGCGACGAGTGGCTTGCCCGGCACCTAGGACAGGAAAAGCCGAAATCCATGGCAGCCCTCACATCACTCATGACCCGCTTTTGCACGGGAGAGGACAGCTGGCTAGCCCGCAGCAACAACCTCAGCAAAAATTCTGGCAGTCCGGACACTAAGGACCATAATGGCAGGTCGCGTCGCAACAAAAACAAACGCCACGTTAACGGCGATAACATTGAGGATACGGCAGTGAACGCTGGATTCAGCGGCTCCAAACCTGATCAGCGGAAAAAGCCATTCAAAAGAACTACTCCGGGTCCATCCAAATTGGACCGAATACTCGACCGCTCTTGCCAGATACACGGCACCCCCGAAAAGCCAACTAATCACACCAACAGGGATTGTTGGGTATTCAAGCAGGCAGGCAAATTAATTGCCGAAAACAATGACAAGGGGCTGCATAGCGACGACGAGGAAGAGACTCGGCCGCCGAACAATAGAGGACAGAAGGGCTTCCCCCCACAAGTGCGGACGGTGAACATGATATACGCAACCCACATACCCAAGAGGGAGCGGAAGCGTGCACTCAGGGACGTATACGCGATGGAGCCAATCGCCCCAAAGTTCAACCCATGGTCCTCCTGCCCGATCACTTTTGACCGAAGGGACCACCCCACCAGTATCCGCCACGGTGGATTAGCCGCATTGGTTTTAGACCCAATCGTCGATGGATTTCACCTCACCAGAGTCCTGATGGACGGCGGCAGCAGCCTGAACCTGCTTTATCAGGATACAGTGCGCAAGATGGGCATAGACCCCTCAAGGATTAAACCCACAAAGACGACCTTCAAAGGCGTCATACCAGGAGTAGAAGCCAATTGTACAGGCTCAGTTACACTGGAAGTGGTCTTCGGATCCCCGGATAATTTCAGAAGCGAGGAGTTAATCTTCGACATAGTCCCGTTCCGCAGCGGCTATCATGCTCTGCTCGGACGGACCGCGTTTGCAAAGTTCAACGCGGTGCCGCACTACGCTTACCTCAAGCTCAAGATGCCAGGCCCTCGAGGAGTCATCACGGTCAATGGAAACACGGAACGCTCTCTCCGAATGGAGGAACATACAGCGGCTCTCGCGGCAGAAGTACAGTGCGGCTTCTTAAGGCAATTCTCGAGTCCGGCCGTTAAGTGACCGGACACGGGCAAACGCGCCCGGAGTAACCTACAACAAGACCACCTGGCACGTTCCAAGCACGCGTAGCAGTGCGGCCCCAACCCCAGCCCTTGCAAAATTGCAAGAATGGTCCTTCGCATACATCATTACGCTCTGGAGATACCATGAGCATAGGGGGAGGGGCACGACCACGACAGGCCCAGAGTGCGGCTTAACCACACCAGCGGCTCCCAAGTGTGTCATCTTTTTTATTTTTTTATCAACAGGACTCCATTTACTAGAGGCCCTGTCCGGCAGCAGACCTGCCGAACTGACGATGCAACAGCCAGGGAAGGAGAAAAGCCACGACGAGTATCCAGGTGGTCTCCATTTCGACCATTATACCTGTTTTATACACCATTCCGCAGCCTACCCCTGGAGGGGGACACATTTAATAGTCCCATCCCTTGCTTACCGCACTATTTGTATCGTTCTGCATTCATGGCAGTATTTCTTGAATAAAATATGCATCACTTTTTGCTTATAATTGCATTCCCTTCTTATACATATGTTCATTTATGACATGTCGCATCCGTACACTCTGGTACGGCTAAATACACCAGGGGCTTAAGTTCCCCACATTATGGTGTGATAAGTCCGAACACTTTCACAAGTGCGGCACCCCGAACTTATAGCATTATATGCATCGGCTCCGAATCATGTCTTGGGTCAATAGTCGGGTTTGCCCGGCTCCCATGTTTTGGTACCTTACGTTCCGTTGTATCGGCTAAGGTAGCATTGGGAGAACCATTGCGATTGCGCCCCAGTTGAGCTGGGCGAGCGCCTCAGTGGAGAGAGCTAAAGTTGACCGTCATGATAAGGTGAGAGCTGGTCGCTGTTCGAGAGGTTTTTTTGAGTCCCTAAAGACTTATGCCGCTTAGAGCGAGGAACCGGCTTTGTCCGGCCCAGGCGTGGATAGCGCCCCGAACTCGGTCTTCCGAACACTAGGGGCTTCGCCGAAATTTAAAATTATTGAATTCTATGGCTAAGTGAGAGTGTTCAAGCATTATAAGTCCGGTTGCCTCGTTCGTTGTGTTGAGCGCCTCCCTAGATGGACCCAAAAATGGGAACAAGAGCGCTCAAGTTTATCCCGAACGCCTCAGCACTCGTGGCATGGGGGCTGAAGCCGACGACTTGCCATCTCTCAGATTTGATAAACGGCCGCACAGAAGGTAATATTTTAAATTAATAAGTGTTGCTTAGCGCATATGAACAAAGTTTTCAGCGCACAGGATAACGCAATGCGAGTCTACTCAAATATTACATCTTTGGAGCACTCACCCGCAATCATGCGGGCACCCTTCAGGACACTTTTATAGTACATTTCAGGCGTACGATACTCCTTGCCCGCCGGTGGCGCGTCCGTCAAAAGCTTCTCAGCATCCATCCTGCCCCAGTGCACTTTAGCACGGGCAAGGGCCCGACGGGCACCTTCAATGCAGGCGGAGCGCTTGACGACTTCAACCCAGGGACACGCATCCACCAGCCGCCGCACCAGGCCAAAGTAGCTCCCAGGCATGGCCTCCTTGGGCCACAGCCGAACTATGAGTCCCTTCATGGCCTGTTTGGCCACCTTGTGGAGCTCGACCAGCTGCTTCAGCTGGTCACTAAGGGGCACCGGATGTCCAGCCTCGGCATACTGAGACTAGAAGACCTTCTCCGTCGAGCTCCCCTCCTCGGCCCGGTAGAAAGCGGCAGCATCGGACACGCTGCGAGGCAGATCTGCGAACGCTCCTGGAGAGCTCCGAATTCGGGTAAGTAATAGGTAATTCACATTCACATGCTTGCTTTGCATGAAAAATGCCTTACCCGCCACTATTTTCTTCAACGCCTCGATTTCCTGGAGGGCCTTGTGGGCTTCGGCCTTAGCGGCTTTGGCACTCTCAAGAGCCGACGCAAGCTCGGACTCTCGAGTCTTCGAGTCACGCTCCAAACCCTCGTGCTTATCCACGAGAGCCTGGAGCTCTTGCTGTACCTCCGCCACCCGCGCCTCCTGCTTCTCTCGCTCGACTCGCTCCACGGCAGCATTGCGTTCGGCCGTGGACACTGCCTCCTTCAGGTTCGCCACCTCGTTCGTGGCCCCTAGAGTACCCATGTTATCCTTGTTATTTCTCTTGCAACCAAATCCTTTTCTATAAGGTACAACTTTAAATACGATGTTACTCACCTTCCTTGTCCTCAAGCTGCTTCTTGGCACGGCCGAGCTCGCTCTCGGACCGCTCGAGGCTCTGCTTCAAGGTATTGACCTCCGCAGTCAGTGCGGCAGAGGTCAGTAGCACAGCCTACAATCCCATATTGACACATTTTTTCAGACTCCTGCGTATATCTTTTTAGATCCTCAGTCCGGCTTTTGTTTCCGAACACCGAACCGAGCATCAGGGGCTACTGTCTATGCGGTATTATATTACATATCTTAAAATTCTTACCTCAAAGCTTGTTAGAAGGCTGCTGCAGGCTTCGGTCAGCCCGCTCTTGGCGAGCTGAACCTTCTGAATCACCGCACTCATGACAGTGCGGTGTCCTTCTTCGATGGAAGCGCCGTTTAGCGCCTCCAGCAAGTTATCTGGCGCCTCCGGTTGGACGGAGGACGCCGGTGTCACAGTCTTGCCCTTCTTACGAAGGGGCCGCCTGCCGGACTCCGGAACCACTGCAGGTTCCGGTGCGGAGTCAGGTGCAAAGTCCGGGAGGTCGCCTTGCGGCACCTCCGAAGCCTCCTCCTCCTGGTGGGTCCCCTCCTGGGATCCCACCTCGGCGTCGTCAGCGTCACGAGGAGTGGAGGCGGTCGGAAGGGAATCCATATCCGACGTGCCCAAGGACCCGCTCAACGAAGCGGGAAGATCGTCCTTGGGCAGACTACAGGGTTGTATGCGGCATTAGAAAGACACTATGTGACAAAAAGAAAAATCGTAAATCATCTAGGAGTCCGGATACTTACGACCTCGCCAGGGGCTTGGCCCTTGAGGGCCACTCCCCGTCGTTGTCGCTGACGTTGGCGGAACAGTCCGGAGGAAGGGTCCTTCCCTTCTTGGACCCTTCGGCCTCCCTTGGTGGGGAGGCCTTCCTCTTCTTCTCTCCCCCTATTGGGGGAGAGGCCTCTTTCTCCTCCTCCTCCTCCTCCTCCTCGGGGGAGGAGTCCGCCTCGGAGTCATCGGACGATGAGTCCGATACCACCTGACGTCGGGAACTCCTTCGGGTTCCCGTGGCCTTCTTCTTGGCCTTCTTCTCCGCCACTACGTAAAGTGCCGGGACCAGCAGCCCTGTCAAACGGGAGTCTGCTGGGTCTTCTGGAAGGAGAGCCGGACAGTTAACCTGTCAGGACGTCTTCTGCCAGTCCTGTTAAAGGTATTGGGAGTTTAGATCCCACATAAAGTCAAACTATGAAAAACAAGTGTCCCATAAAGGATAACCTGGCTTACCTCGCCAGCTGGACGCTACGAGCTGAATCTGCGATCTTCAGTAGCGGATGCGGGAGCTTCGGCGCCCTTGAACAGCACCCTCCAGGCCTCTTTGTACGTAGTGTCGAAGAGGCCGCTCAAGGTTTGATGCTGTGCCGGATCAAACTCCCACAAATTGAAGTCCCGTTGTTGGCAGGGGAGAATCCGACGGATGAGCGTGACCTGGATCATGTTGACAAGCTTAAGCTTCTTGTTCACCAGGGTCTGGAGACAGGACTGGAGTCCGGTCAGCTCCTCCGAACTACCCCAAAGCAAGCCCTTCTCTTTCCAGGAGGTTAGCTGCATGGGGATGCCAGATCTAAATTCGGGGGCCGCTGCCCATTTAGGGTCACGCGGCTCGGTGATGTAGAACCACCCCAATTGCCACCCTTTGATGGATTCCACAAAGGCACCCTCGAGCCAAGTGACGTTGGGCATTTTTTCCACCATGGCGCCTCCGCACTCCGCTTGGCTGCCCTTCACAACCTTCGGCTTGACATTGAAGGTCTTTAGCCACAAGCCGAAGTGGGGCTAGATGCGGAGGAAGGCCTCACACACGACGATAAACGGTGAGATGTTGAGGATGAAATTTGGGGCCAGATCATGGAAGTCCAGGCCGTAGTAGTACATGAGCCCCCGGACAAAGGGGTGGAGTGGGAAGCCCAGTCCGCCGAGGAAATGGGGAAGGAATACCACCCTCTCATGGGGCCTGGGGGTGGGGATGAGCTGCCCCTCGTCGGGCAGCCGATGCGCGATGTCGCTAGACAGATATCTGGCGTTGCGCAGCTTCTCGATGTGTCCGTCGTAACGGAGGAGGCCATCCACTTGCCTCCCGCTCCGGACATGGCTGGAGAAGGTCGAGGTGAGATGTGCGGACTTGGGCGCTGGAGCTCGAGTGCGCGGAGATGGATAAGCAAAGGAGGAAGAAGGCGTAGGTTAAAAGGGTGGATCCTTATCCCCTTATATATGGGCGGACGAAACTGTGCGTCCCCACCGGCCTGATAAAACTCGCTTATCTCCCAAGCGCCACAATCAATGGCGCGGTTGGGTTACCCACGTCCGTATTGATGGGAATCCCGGAATAAGGGGAACACAATCTCTTCTTTGACAAGACGTGCCAAGGAAACCGCTTCGCTAAACGCGCTGAGGTGGTATAATAAAAACGATTCGAGTAAAGGCTTGGCCGTGGGTGACGTCACGCCACGAAATACGTCAGCAGATTGAACTTGTGTAAATGTCATTCTCTCTATGGTGGTATGTGGAATTTATTTTGCAGAGCCGGACACTATCCTGGTGTTCATAATCTTCTATGAATTATTCGGAGGAACCCGCCTTGCAATGTCGAAGACAGTATGCGCGTCGGACTCGTCGTCATTGAAGCCTGGTTCAGGGGCTACTGAGGGAGTCCTGAACTAGGGGGTGTCCGGAGAGCTAAACTATCATCATCGGCCGGACTCCAAGACTATGAAGATACAAGATTGAAGACATCATCCCGTGTCCGGATGGGACTTTCCTTGGCGTGGAAGCCAAGCTTGGCAATACGGATATGTAGATCTCCTACCATTGTAACCGACTCTGTGTAACTCTAGCCCTCTCCGGTGTCTATATATACCAGAGGGTTTTAGTCCGTAGGACAACAACAACTACAACAATCATACCATAGGCTAGCTTCTAGGGTTTAGCCTCCTTGATCTCGTGGTAGATCCACTCTTGTACTACCCATATCATCAATATCAATCAAGCAGGAGTAGGGTTTTACCTCCATCGAGAGGGCCCGAACCTGGGTAAAAACATCGTGTCCCTTGTCTCCTGTTACCATCCGCCTAGATGCACAGTTCGGGACCCGCTACCCGAGATCCGCCGGTTTTGACACCGACACTCCACATGACACCTAGCAGTGTATTTAATGCACTTTTGTTCTAACTAGCAGTGTTAGATATGATAGATCTGCATCAGTCTAATCGCCCTGTAATTACCATTTTGCCAATGTGGTTACCCCTTGAGCTATAAAAGGAGGGCCAGGGCAACCTTTACACGGGTTTGAAACCTTGTAGCGCACACACATAGATATCTGTGCAACTACCCTCTCCTAGAGACTTGCCGGGGGAGAGCGCTCCGTGTATTTTCTTCCACATTCACCCAATACGTCAAAGCAGGAGTATGGTTTTACGCTTCTCAGTGGCCCAAACCTGGGTAAATACTATGGCTTGTCCTATTGTGTTTGCTCTTCGCGCCAATCGACCCCTAGACGAACCAGCAAAGGGGCAACCTTTCCCCATAGATCGCCAGCTCCACCCTGACTTTGGCGCGCTAGGTAGGGGTGCGTTGGCAAGAAGCAAGGTAGAAGGCGGCACATCGATTGCTTCAAGTTCATCATCATCACCACCCATGGCGCCCAAGAGGAAGGGTTCCATGGCTGTCAAGCCTTCTATGTCCGAACACCCATCGCCTTTGTCTGTGGGCGGCGCAGGCGGCGCTGCCACTATGGATGGATCGAACACTGCGGTGGACACGGCTGGCGCAAGCGACATGGTTTCCGAGCCCGCCGTGGCGGGATCAGGCGATGGAGATGCTGGAGGCGGGCGCTTACCTCAACGCTCAGCCGAAGACGGATGTCGGGTTCTGGGCTCTGCATACCCAATAATAGGTTTGAACTCTAGGGCATGTGCGAAGAACTCAACCCTTCAGCCAACCAGTTCGTCGCCCCCACTACCTAGCTTGATGAACAAGGAAGGAAATGGGCACGTCCGTTTACCTATATTCGGGCCACCGTGCGATGTAAAACCATACTCATGGTTTGTGGTGGATTTGCCTCACAAGGGGCCGAGGATGAACTAGCACAAGGGAAGAACAACCTCGTGAGGTTTGCTCTAGCGTGGATGTGAGATGAAGGGATCTGACCATTCGAACCCTTGCTATGGTGGTGGCTAACCTATATTTATAGTGGCCTAGGTCCTCTTCCCCGAAAACATAGGCGGGAAGGGATCCCACAGTGGCCAATTCGAACGGGGACAAGTAGTATATCTTATCCTAAAAAAGGTGGTCTTTTCCTACAAAGCTCCTGGTCGTGATGCTGCGGTGGGCTCGGCGATGACATCTGTCCTGCTATCCTGGAGGTCTTGGTCTTGTTGCACAGGAATGGAAACCTTTGGGCGATTTCTTGGGACCCCACGCCTGCACTTGCCTCCTTAGCACCAAAGAGGAAACCTGCTGCTCTGCACCCGCTGGCGCCCACCTGGCCTTAGTCGTCATGGCTTGCATCACCGCAACCTCATGAGGTTGAGCACTTGCATATAAATCTCAGCTCCTTAGGAGCCAGCCTGGGAAGCCGCTCCCTTCGGAGGTCTTGATGTCACCCGCCTCGCGAGGCTTGGCCCCTCACAAGGGTCTTGTCTTGTTGGTGATGTAGATGGCTCATACCAGGCCGTTGATGGAGCCACACCGTGGGCTGCAGGCAGGCAAGTCTGGGTACCCTGGTTCCCAGAACACCGACAGTAGCCCCCGGGCCCAAGGCGCGCTCGGACTTGGCTTCGAGGCGAAGCCAAAGGGCAAGGGCGATCTGTGGGCCCAATTGCCTGAAGGCCGGGTCGACGCGTGGCGCTTGATGGGAAGTGGGCATCTCCACTTCCCCACGCTGCCTCGACAACTGCCCTAGGCTGACAAAATACTAGCCCACGCCTCTGAGCCTTCATTGCCTTCTCCTCAGCTTGCTCCAGATCCCCTTTTCCTCCTACCAAGAGCATCTCCAGATCTTCCGATTTTCTCCTCCCAAGTTTTTTGCTGATGGCATCCGGGAAGGCGAAGCCGGCCGCACATGCTGCGAGCCCCTCCTTCTCTCCCGCGCTGGCCCTCGGTACATCCTCCATCACCGAGAGGAAGCACTTCGCCGCCGCCACTACAAAAAAAAAGACACATCCGTGACATTTTGGGACGAACAAATTTTGTTGTTGTCATACTTATGACACTTCTATGACCATAATTGTGACAAAACCCGGTATCATCAAAGATGTGGTGGGCTGCTACTTCTATGACAAAAAATCATGACAGAAAATGGGCTTTTCGTCCTCGGCGGGCCTGAGACGCAACTGCATGACATTCTTTGGGCCGTGCATGACAGAAAAAACCGTGGTAGAAGCGAGGGCGAGGAAAATATCAGGGAGTTCCCAGTTACGGTGGGTGGTCGGGGGCCGAGTGATGCGCGTTTCTCTCATACATGTACGCGCGTGGGAGCGAGGCGTTGGGCTCTAACTGAACCCGAGCGCGGCGTTACTGAACCCAAGCGATTGCACTGCAGGCTACGCGTTACTAAACCCGAGCGATCAATCGATGGCTGTTAACTGAACCTAATCGAGTGATTGCTTCATTCGCCACTGTTGCTAACTGAAGCCGATGGAACCTGCTGCCTCCTTCCCTTGATGAACAGTGAGCGTTGTTAGGGGGGGTTGGATGAACAGGACCCCGTGGTGTTGCCGCTGGATGAACAGGACTCCGATCGATCGAGCCGGTTGGGTGTGGATGAACAGGACCCCGTGGAGGGCTGGATGAACAAGACCCCGTGGAGGGAAGGTTGAACAGTAGCCGGTGGAGGGGTGGTTAAACAGTAGCCGGTGGAGGGCTGGATGAACAATAGCCCGTGGAGGGCTGGTTGAACAGGACCCCGTATAGAGGGCTAGTTGAACAGTAGCTGGTGGAGGAGCGCGCGGTGGAGGCTAGATGAACAAGAGCCAGTGGATGAACAGTCGCAGGTGGATGGTGGAGGATGTCGATGGTGGATGAACAGTAGCCTGTGGAGGCTGGAGGAGGTCGACGATGGAGATGAAGAGTATCCTGTGGAGTCCTGTTTTGCGGTATGCCACACCCCTCCCGATGAATAGGACCCTATTTCAACCGTAGCGCTCCAACACAAGTTTGTTTCCTCTGTTTTGCGGTACACCACACCCCTCCCGATCAACAGGACCCTGTTTTGATCGTAGGAGGTCCAACAGAAGTTCGTTTCCTCTGTTTTGTGGTACGCTAGTCCCCTCCCGATGAACAGGATCCCGTTTCGACCGTGGCCGGTCGAACACAAGGCCGTTTCCTCCCTTCTGCGGTACGTCAGGCCTCGTTTCCATCGGCTGTTCCGTCCAAGTCGGTTGGCTCCCGATGAACAGCATGCGTTCCGTTGCCTTCCAATGAACACGATGCATTCCGTTGTCTCCCCATGAACACGACGACGACGCAGTTTCTCCATTCCGACCCAGCCATGTACATGAGCCCTGGCCGTACATATGCGCGAGTAGGCGTTCGAGACCCCGCCCGTATGTACGTACGTGGCCGTATTTACTTTCTTGCACCCTGACCGCTGTACGTACATGTACATGCTACGTGCGCGCCTCTACTACGCCACGTGCACGCCTCTACTACGACATGTGCCCTTCCTTCCTTGCATGGCCACGGTTCATCGCTGTAGCCTGTGGACAGACCGATCGACCAGTATGTACGTACACGTTCACGACCAGAAAGACAACGCTACGTGCGCTTCGACCAGGTGGGTCCCGACTGTCAGGCACTTTCTTGCGTGCGAAGATGTAGCTGGTGGGTCCCAGCAGTTAGGGGCGAATCATTTTTTTGCCCGTAATATGGACGCACTTCCTTGCATGCGAAGATGTAGCTGGTGGGTCCCAGCAATTAGGGGGGAAACTTTTTTTCGTGAACGGTGACCCGTCCGGTGGGTCCCTGCTATCAAGTGGAAGAATAATTATTTTCCGCGTAATAAGGAGGCACTTCCTTGCAGCTGCCGTGGAGCCAGCTGTCAGCCTCTCCACATACAGTACTCTTCCAATGGAAGTGATTCCTTAACCACGTAGACCACGCCACGCCGAGAGCTCCAGGGTGGTGGACGACGGCGAGGACTACGAAGGGGACGACGCGGAGCCGGAGAAGACGCGGCAGTGGAAGCCCGCGCAGAGAGGAGTACGAGGGTTCACTAGTTTGGCTGCGGTGTGAGGCTACCGTCTCCGCAGAATAATAGGGGGTGTGAGTGAGTAGAGGGATGGCCTAGCTAGTTGTGGGAGCAATTGGGGGCGGTGAGGCCTCCACGGCATCATAGCCGGCCATGAGAGGCAGGAGCACATGGCACGACCGGTGCTGCTTTGGGCGGCTGGAGCAAGAAGACCAGAGGTTGAAGAAGAACTACGGCCGTTGGATGGACATCGTACGGTCACTGCAGCTAGAATCATTTATATTGACTAAGTTCAAAAAGCCCTTGGTACGCGTCAACTTAGTAGGCCCACAGGTCAGCCTCCGAAACAGTGCGCCCCAGATGTGAGAGGGAGGAATCATTTTTTGAGCGGCTGAAGCAAGAATATCCGAGATTGAAGAAGAAGCATGACATCCGTTGGATGGACATCCAATGGCCACTGCTGCTAGAACCGTGTGTTACTATAAGTTCACAAAGCCTTGCATACGCGGCATTGATTGCAAATCTATGAGGATCAAAGCCATCGAAAGGAAGGAGATACCCACCTGACTGCGAGACATCCAGAAGTTCACCGGGTGCCTGGCATCTCTCAGGCACTTCATCAGTGGGCTGGGAGAGAAGGCTCTTCCCCTGTACTAGCTCATGAAGAAAACCACTCACTTTGAGTTGAACAACCAGGCGGACGAGGCCTTTCTCCAGCTGAAGAAGATGTTGACCATGCCGCCTGTCCTGGCGGCTCCTACTGCCAAAGAGCAAATGCTCCTTTACATTGCCGCAACCAGCCGGGTGGTCAGCACAGTCATTGTGGTACAGCGCCCAGAAGATGGCAAGGCACAGACGGTCCAGAGGCCTATGTACTATTTGAGCGAGGTGCTGTCAGCCTTAAAGCAAAACTATCCCCACTACGAGAAGATGTGCTACGGCGTGTACTTTGCCTCCAAGAAGCTCAAGCCATACTTTCAAGAGCACCCCATCAAGGTTGTTTGCACTGCACCCACTTGCTGAGATCATGGGCAGCAGAGATGCATTAGGGCGGGTGGCCAAATGGGCCATCAAGCTGGCTCCATACACCATCTTCTACCAGCCTTGCACCGCCATCAAGTCCCAAGCACAAGCCGACTTCCTCGTCGACTGGACCGAGACCCAGTACCTGCAGCCAGTGCCGGATTCCACCCATTGGTGGATGCACTTTGATGGCTCCAAGATGCGTACCGGTATGGGAGCCGGCATCGTCCTTACCTCTCCCAAAGGCGACAAGCTCAGATACACACTGCAAATCCACTTCGCCACCTCCAATAATATGGTCGAGTATGAGGCGCTCGTACACGGGCTCCGACTGGCCAAAGAACTCAGCATCCGCCGGATCCTGTGCTATGGCGACTCGGACTTGGTGGTCCAGCAGTCGTCTGGCAACTGGGACGCCAAGGATGCAAACATGGCAAGCTACCGCTTCCTCGTCCAGCAACTCACCGGATATTTTGAAGGGTGCGAGTTCCTTCATGTGCCACGGGCCGACAACGAGCAAGTAGATGGCATGGCGCAAATCGGCTCCACTCAGCAAGCCATACCAGCTGGCATCCCCCTTTTGGGCCTCCTCGAGCTGTTTATCAAGCCTTCGCCGTAATCAGATTCTATCTTCGTGTCGGCTGCCCCCGGAACAGGCGGATCCGACTTGGGGACCTCAGCAGTCGGTTCGGGGACTTCGGCAGGCGGCTCGGGGACTGCTGCAGCTGCACCCGACCCGGGGACTTCAGAACCCGGCGCGGCGACTGCAGCAGTCGGCCCAAGGACTTCAACAACACAGCAGGCGGTGGCCGACCCCAACCCACTACCTCTCAACCCAACTGCCCTAGTTGCAGTGGCCGTACTGACAGTAGAAGAAGTCACAACTCCATCATGGGTGCAGCCCATTCTCAACTTTCTGGTGAATACAGAGTTGCCGGTTGATGAGATCTCGGCCCGGCAAGTGCAGCGCCAGGAAGGAGCCTACACAATAGTAAACAGAGAGCTTGTCAGGCGCAGTGTGACTGGAGTCTTCCAGCAATGCGTGGAACCAGAGAAAGGCAAGGCAATCCTCAAAGATATCCACCAAGGCAAATGCGGCCACCACGCGGCCTCAAGATCGCTTGTTGCCAAGGCTTTCTGCCACGGTTTCTTCTGGCTGACTGCTTTGGAAGACGCCAAGGACTTGGTCAAACATTGCAAGGGGTGCCAGAAATTCAGCTCCAAGCAACATCTACCGGCTTCTGCACTCAAGACCATCCCTCTCACTTGGCCCTTTGTCATCTGGGGGCTGGACATGGTGGGCCCATTCAAGAAAACACACGGCGACATGACTCATCACTACAAAAAAAAGACACATTCGTGACATTTTGGGCCAAAAGAATTTTTTCTGTCATACATATGACATTTCTATGACGATAATTGTGACAAAACCCGATATCATCATAGATGTGGTGGGCTTCAACTTCTATGACAAAAAATCATGACAGAAAATGGGCTTTTTATCCTAGGCAGGCCGGAGACGCAGATGCATAACATTCTTTGGGCCGTCCATGATGGAAAAAACCGTGGTAGAAGCGAGGGAGAGGAAAATTTCAGGGAGTTCCCGGTTACGGTGGGAGGTCGGGGGCCGAGCGATGCGCGTTTCTCTCGTACACGTACGCGCGTGTGTGCGAGGCGTTGGCTCTAACTGAACCCGAGCAAGGCGTTGGGCTCTAACTAAACCCGAGCGATTGCACTGCAGGCCACGCGTTACTGAACCCGGGCGATCGATCGATGGCTGTTAACTGAACCCGATCGAGCGATTGCTTCACTACTGCTGCTAACTGAAGCCGATCGATGCTGCCTCTCTGGATGAACAGTGAGCGTTGCGGGGGGGTGGGGGGTTGGATGAACAGTGAGCGCGGTGGTGTTGCCTCAGGATGAACAGGACCCCGTGGTGTGCAGGGCTGGACTAACAGTAGACGGTGGAGGGGTGCCCGTGGAGGGGTGGTTGAACAGTAGCCGGTGGAGTAGCGCGCGGTGGAGGCTTGATGAACAGGAGCTCGTGGAGGCTGAAGGAGGTCGACGATAGCCCATGGAGGCTGGAGGAGGTCGACGGTGGAGATGAACAGTATCCCGTGGAGTCCCGTTTTGCGGTACGCCACACCCCTCCCAATGAACAGGACCCTCGTTTCGACCGTAGCGCTCCAACACAAGTCCGTTTCGTCCGTTTTGCGGTATGCCACACCCCTCCCGATCAACAGGACCCCCATTTCAACCATAGGAGGTCCGTTTCCTCCATTTTGCGGTACGCCACACCCCTCCCGATCAACAGGACCCCCGTTTCGACTGTAGGAGGTCCGTTTCCTCCGTTTTGCGGTATGCCACACCCCTCTCGATCAACAGGACCCCCGTTTCGACTGTAGGAGGTCCGTTTCCTCCGTTTTGCGGTATGCCAGACCCCTCCCGATGAACAGGATCCCGTTTCGAACGTGGCCGGTCGAACATAAGGCCGTTTCCTCCGTTCTGCGGTATGCCAGGCCTCGTTTCACTTGCCTGTTCCGTCCAAGCCCTCCCGATGAACACGACGACACATTCTGTTCCGTCCCAGCCGGTTGGCTCCCCATGAACACGATGACGATGTTGTTTCTCCGTTCCGACCCAGCCATGTACATGAGCCCTGGCCGTACGTATGCGCGAGTAGGCGTTCGAGACCCTGCCTGTATGTACGTACGTGGCCGTATTTTCTTTCTTGCACCCTGGCCGCTGTACGTACGTGTACATGCTACGTGCGCGCCTCTACTACGACACGTGCGCGCCTCTACAACGACCAGTATGTACGTACACATTTGTGACCAGAATGACAACGCTACGTACGCTTCGACCAGGTGGGTCCCGACTGTCAGGCACTTCCTTGCCTGCGAAGATGTAGCTGGTGGGTCCTAGCAGTCAGGGGGGCGAATCATTTTTTTTCCCGGACGCACTTCCTTGCATGCGAAGATGTAGCTGGTGGGTCCCAGAAGTCAGGGGCGAATCATTTTGTTTTTTTTGCCCGGACACACTTCCTTGTGTGCGAAGGTGTAGCTGGTGGGTCCCAGCAGTCAGGGGGCAAACGTTTTTTTCGCAAAATACGGTGGCCCGTCTGATGGGTCCCTGCTGTCAGGTGGAGGAATCATTATTTTGCGTGTAATAAGGAGGCACTTCCTTGCTGCGGCCGTGGACCCAGCTGTCAGCCGCTCCACGTATAGTCCACGTCCGATGGAAGTCGTTCCTTGACCACGTTGACCACGCCGCGTCGAGAGCACCTCGGCGGTGGATTACGGTGAGGCCTAGGAAGAGGACGACTCGGAGCCAGGGAAGACGTGGAAGTGGAAGCCCGTTGAAAGTGCAACTATCCCTGGGTGGTTTTGGTAATTCCTAACAACATATAGCTCATTGAGCTAACATCATTCCAAGATGAATATTTCAGGAAAAGCTCAATGAATGGCATGGCATGGATGAGAAAAGTGGACCCCTCAAAATGCTAAGGATAAAAGGATTGGCTCAAGCTCACAAGCTCAAGAATCTACATTTTATATTTTAGTGATCCAGGATCACATTGAGTCTATAGGAAAAGCCAATACTATCAAGGAGGGATGAGGTGTTGCTTAATGAGCTTCTTGCTCCATAGTGCTTAGTGATATGGTCCAAAGCCCTCAACTACTTTCTCACATCCACATATGACCTAAACCAAAAGTCAAACTCAGCCATACCGATTCTTTCTATCCGGCGCCACCGAGTTTAGATGTCATAGCCACTGCCACAAACCCTAGGCAAATCGGTCTCACCGATAGGGATGTCGGTCTCACCGAGATGGGATTGTAATCTCTCTGTTTCCCTTCGTAACGTTTCGGTAACACCAAGATGAGCGATCGGTCCCACCAAGATTGCAATGTAAACTCCCTATTTCCTTTTTGTAACATTTCGGTCCCACCGAAATGAGCGAACCGGTCCCACCGAGTTTACCTGACTAACTCTCTGGTTAGCTTATTACCAAAATAGGTCCCACCGAGTTTGTGTAATCGGTCTCATGAGATTACGTTAAGCCCTAAACCCTAACCATATCGGTCCTACCGAGTTGCATGTCGGTCCCACCAAAAATTCTAACGGTCACTAGATTTGCTGAATCGGTCCGACTGAGTTTACCAATTCGGTCCCACCAAGTTTGGCAAGTTGTGTATAACGGTTAGATTTTGTGTGGAGGCTATATATACCCCTCCACCTTCACTTCATTCATGGAGAGAGCAATCAGAACGAACCTACACTTCCAACTTGCTGTTTCTGAGAGAGAACCACCTACTCATGTGTTGAGGCCAAGATATTCCATTCCTACCATATGAATCTTGATCTCTAGCCTTCCCCAAGTTGCTTTCCACTCAAATCTTCTTTCCACCAAATCCAAATCCTGTGAGAGAGAGTTGAGTGTTGGGAAGACTATCATTTGAAGCACAAGAGCAAGGAGTTCATCATCAACACACCATCTGTTACTTCTTGGAGAGTGGTGTCTCCTAGATTGGCTAGGTGTCACTTGGAAGCCTCCGACAAGATTGTGGAGTTGAACCAAGGGGTTTGTAAGGGCAAGGAGATCGCCTACTTCGCGAAGATCTACCGCTAGTGAGGCAAGTCCTTCGTGGGTGACGGCCATGGTAGGATAGAAAAGGTTGCTTCTTCGTGGTCCCTTCATGGGTGGAGCCCTCCGTGGACTCGCGCAACCATTACCCTTCGTGGGTTGAAGTCTCCATCAACGTGGATGTACGATAGCACCACCTATCAGAACCACGACAAAAACATTCGTGTCTCCCATTGCGTTTGAATCCTCCAACCCCTCCCTTTACAATCTTGCAAGTTGCATGCTTTACTTTCTGCTGCTCATATACTCTTTGCATGCTTGCTTGAATTGTGTTGAGATTGCTTGACTGGTGCTAAGATAGCTAAAATCTGCCAAAGACTAAAATTGGGAAAAGGATAAGTTTCTATTTGGTCAAGTAGTCTAATCACCCCCCTTTAGATATACTTTCGATCCAACAAGTGGTATCAGAGCCAGGTTTCTATTTGCTTTGATTTCCATAGCTTTTGGTGGTCATAGCCTTGGTTTCACAACCTAGGAGACTATGGCAGCTAGCGAGGGAAATTATCACCGTAGAGCTCCTTACTTTGATGGTACTAATTTTGCTAGTTGGAAGCATAAGATGAAAATGCATATTCTTGGACATAACCCCGCCGTTTGGTCTATTGTGTGTATTGGCTTGCAAGGTGAATTCTTTGATGGGAGAGAACCGAACCGTGAAGCTAGCACGGAAGAGTTGAAGATGCTGCAATACAACGCTCAAGCTTGTGATATCCTCTTCAATGGATTGTGCCCCGAAGAATTCAACAAAATCAACCGTCTTGAGAATGCAAACGAAATTTGGGATACCTTGATTGATATGCATGAAGGTACCGACTCCGTCAAGGAATCCAAGTTGGATGTGCTCCAAAGTCAACTTGACAAGTTCAAAATGAAGGATGGTGAAGGTGTCACTGAAATGTACTCTAGGCTTGCTCTTATCACAAATGAGATTGCCAGCCTAGGTAGTGAAGAGATGACCGACAAATTCATCATCAAGAAGATCCTAAGAGCTTTGGATGGAAAATATGATACCATGTGCACATTGATCCAAATGATGCCAAATTACAAAGATCTCAAGCCAATGGAAGTCATTAGAAGAATTGTTGCTCATGAGATGTCACTCAAGGATAAGGAGGAACTTCACAACAAGTCAAGTGGTGCTTACAAAGCCTCATGTGAAGCCCCCACATCTTCAAGTGAGAAACAAATCTTCAATGAAGAATTGAGCTTAATGGTGAAGAACTTCAACAAGTTCTACAAGAATAGAAGCAAAGAGAGAAGCTCCAAGTCAAGGTCCTACAATGACAAAAGATCTTCAAGTCGAGAGCGCAATTGCTACAATTGTGGGAGACCCAGACACTATTCCAATGAGTGTACGACAGCCTACAAAAGAAGAGAAGAATCACCCAAGAGAAGAAGTAGAATAGAAGAATCACCACCAAGAGAAAGGAGGAGTAGAGATGATCGTTATGAACGAAGAACATCCCGGAGAAGCAAGGATTCGGAAAGGAAGGACAAGTCATCAAGGAGCTACACAAAACGAGGACATCAAGCTCTTGTTGGTGAATGGGTATCCGGCTCCGACTCCGACAATCACTCCGAGAGAAGCTATCACTCCGACTCCGAATATACTCAAGATGAAGGTGTTGCCGGTCTAGCACTTGTGTCAACCAACTCCTACGACATATTTGATTCACCAAATGAAGGACTTGGAAGATGCTTCATGGCTAAAGCCCCAAAGGTAACACACCCCGAGTATGTTGATTTCAATAGTGATGAAGATGACCTGTTAGGTGATGATGATTTACTTGTTGACAACTCTAGTGATGAATACTATGATGAAATGTTAATTAATCATGCTAATCAAGATAAAACGAATGACAATGATAAGGAGAAGATTGAGCTTCTAACTAAAGAACTAAACACTCTTAAGTTAGCTCTTGAAACTATCTTAGAAGATCATCGAGAACTTTGAAGGACTCATGAGAAGTTACGCTTTGAAAAGCTCAACCTTGAGCAAGAGCATGAGTTCTTAAAGGCAATCAATGATGATCTCTGTAAGAAAAGTTCTTCTTACATTTCCAAGCGTTTACTCTTATCTACTTACATGCCTCAAGTCAAGTCTATTAACAAGAACAAGAAGGATTCTTCCTCTAGTAGTAATAATAATCATGCTAAATCCAATATTGTTGCTTCTAGTAGTTCTCTTGATTCCACTAATGATTCTCTTAGACAAGTTACACTTGAGCAAGAAAATAGGTTATTGAAGGGAATCATAGAGAAAGGTGTTTACAAAAGCCTTGCCGGGAGTAAGCAATTTGAGGAAATTCTACGGAAGCAAGGAAGGCACCGGAAGAACCAAGGTGTTGGTTTTGAACTGAAGTTCAATGCCAATGGAGTTGAGAGGGAAGAAGATCAATACCCCAAGATGAAGTTTGTTCCTCAACAAGAGAAGTATGATCCTACTTCCTTCAAAGGGACACAAGCTCAAGATGATCTTCCACCACAAGACCACAAGCAAAAAGGCAAGGATAAGCTTCAAGAGGAGATTGATGCATTTGAAGAAGCTCCAAAGGCCTTGGTCAAGTGGGTTCCCAAGACTACATCAAGCTCTACTTCATCAAGTACAACTACAACTCCAAATATTCCCATCAAGATGATGTGGATCCCGAAGAAGAAAAACTAGAGAGTTCTTGAGGGTGACTCCACCAACATATTCCACTCATATCATTTTGGCAATAACAAGTGCAATCAACTTCCACATCTTGCACTAGTTCAAGGAGTCACAAACCCTCTTGTTGGTAAGACAAGGGACAAGGTAACCTAATGCTCTCATAGACATCATATTGTGTGTGCATCACTCTATGTCTATGGATATCCTTGTTTGTTCCTTGTGGGACTAACCCGTGTAGGTATTGAAAGTGCAACTCACTCCAAAGGATTGCTCCAAATGATCTACATCAACATTGAGCACCCACATCTTCAACACCTACATGAAGTCATCATCGACAAAACCCAAGGTTAGTTCATCCCTCTAAGGGGGGATCTCACATCTAGGGGGAGCTTTACTCTAAGAATTGAGTCAAAGCAACTCTAATGGTGTGAACACATCAATGCATTATGTAAAAGTGGTAACCCCACTTGAGCTTAAACGATGAGTATGACCTATGATCAAATGTTCTCATTTGACTCCTAAGTCAATATACTCATATATAGATGACTTAGTCATCGCCAATTGCTTGATAGATGCTAGAATTGGTTGTGCATGCTTTGCCACATATTTCATTTGCCGTTTTATTGTGTGAGCATGTTGGTTGCATATTTTACTCATTCGAGGACATCCACTTGTTGTTTTGATTGATTGATATCTTTTTCTTTTGCCAAGTGGATGGACAAGAATGCCTAAGAACCTTCTCTAGCTATCTATGCTTTTGTTGTCTCAAACTCTATTCATGCTACATCACAAAATTTGATCAAGTCAGATTCGAACCACTCTGTGTGAGGAGCACTCGGAGTCCCCGATTCATCATAGACGTAAACTTCCAAAACTTCTTTGTGCGTTTCGGTCTGACCGATTCTTCCATTTCGGTCGTACCGAGATCACTAAGTCGATCTAGGTTTTCAATCTCTGTGCAACCGATTTGAACTTTTCGGTCACACCGAGTTGCTGTAACTGTCAGCAGTTATGCATCTCGGTGCCACCGAGTTGTTCCACTCGATCACACCGACAGGGTCGGGCTATATATACCCACGGGCAAAAATTTGGAAATTTTCTCCAAACTCCTTCACCCGCGCGTAGCCCGCTCTGCCTCCAGGGTCTCCGAATCGTCCTCCTCGTCGCCAGCCGCCTCAAGTAGCTGGTTTCCGCCGCCGTCAACGGAAATCATTCCCGCCGTTGCCGCCGTAGCGAGTTCATCGCTGAACTAGGGTATGGACTCGATCATTGTGCTATCCCCGTCTGACTCCTAGCACATTGTGTTCGCCATGAATCTTGCCACGATTGAAATAATTCTGTCTAGTCAAAACACTCCGTAGATTAGAGATGAATTGAAAATTTAGGGTTCGGTTTCCGCCGAAACCATCTCGGACCCACCGGGTTGTAGAACTCGGTTCCACCGATTCGGCTAAGGCCATTGCACAAGTGATTCTCGGTCTTACCGAGAATTGCAAATCAATGTGACCAAGTTCAAGACTTTGTGAAACCCTAGCAGTCTCGGTGCCACCGAACTGTGACTCGGTCTGACCGAGTTCACTAGTTTAGGTTCCAAAAGCTGCTTCGGTATCACCGAGTTTACAAATAGGTAGATCCGAACTTCTTTCTATCGAAAACTAAAACTAAGTTTTTGACTCATTCTTTTGCAAAAACCTCTATATTTTGTGATGCTCATCCACTCTATCTCATCTATATCTATTCACAGGGTCTGCAGTCAGTGTTTGCACTATGTCTGATCAAAGTGATAGCCAGAACAAGTCAGAGGAGCAGGTTCAAATGAGTGAGGGCACTAGTCCCTCTAGCACCTTTGATGATGGTAGCAGGAGCACCCCAAGCAACTTACCCAAAGCTGCCACCAGGGCCAGAAAGAAGGAAACCTCAGAATCTGAGGATGAAGACTATGTGGCAGTTGAGGATGAGGCCACTCCCAAGAAGAAAGTGCTCAAAAAGGAGTATGGCTCAGTTGTAACCACTAAGCCAGGAGTGCAGAAGAAGGCACCTGCAAGAAGGATACCCACTTCCAAACCTAGGAAGGTTGCCACTGGAGAAACCATGAAGTTTACTATTGAGTCAGAAGATGAAGCAGTTGGCCAAGACAAAATGAAAAAGAGAGTCAGAACCACTACCGCCAAAGTTCTTGGCAATCCCTCTATGAGGAGAGACTCTAAAGAAGAAGAAGAAGAGGTTGTTGCACCACCACCCAAGGCTCAGAAGCTTATGGGTGATGCTATCAGGTCAGGGGCTGCATCACCAAAGCCCAAAGAAGCACCCAAAGCTGCTTCCAAGCCCAAGATTGCACCTAAGAGGAATACCAGAAACATATCTACTACTGAGAAGAACAAGGCCCCAGTGCCTGAAATTGTTGTTGAAGAGGAAGATGATGAAGAGCATGTCTTGAGAAAGTTGAAGCCAAAAATTCCAGATCATAATGATGCTCATCCTGTGGCTGAGAACATGAAGCTGAGAAAGGATGCAGGCCTCAGACAGTGGAGGTTGTTTGATCCTTATGCAGCCAGGAGAAGGACTGTTGTTGACTACATGTTCCATACTAAGGAACAGCAGGATTTTTATGAGACAGTGTTGCTGGACAAGAAGCCTATAGTGTGTGACATGAGGTGGGTGGACTAGACCTACATGAAGGAGAATGAAGAACACTATCCTGGTGTGTATGACAGTTTAAGTGCTTGTGGAGTGGCAGACTTTGTTGGGCAGAAGCTCACAAAGTGGAATGATGAGCTCATAATGCAATTCTACTCCACAACACACTTCTATCCAGATGGCAGGATAGTATGGATGTCTGAATGTACTAGGTACCAATCATCTATTGAAGAATGGGCTAATCTGATCAATGCACCTAAGGAGAAAGAGGATGACTTGGATATCTATGCCAAGAAGAAGATGGATCACAACACTATGGCACATATGTACAAGGAGATCCCAGATGCTGCAGTTGAAACACATAACTTTGGATCAGTACATTACCTTCTGTCAGGACTACCAACCATCAACTGGATCCTCAGGAACACTCTTTTGCCTAAGTCAGGTGATCACAACATGATCGGAGGCCATGCAGCAAACTTTCTACACTTATTTGATGTGCCACTGAAGTTCAAGGTCATGAGCCTCATAGTTGAGACTATCAAGAGGACAACAGCTGACTAAAAGAGAAGTTGTGGGTATGCCCCACAGATCCAGGAGCTGATTAACTCCAAGATGGGCACTGGCACATACTTGTTGGACAAGGATCACATGCCTATCTATCCAGACTTTGAGGACAACCAAGTAGTTATGGATGAAGATGAACACCAAGATGCCAACAATGGAAGAGGCATCTCAGTACTTTTTGAAGAGCAAACAAGATCAGCTAAGCTACTTGATTGCATCCACCCTGAGGATTGAGAAGGGGTTGGCCACCTTGACTCAAAACCAGGAGAGCCTGGAGAGGATCATGGAGCAGAAGTTCTATGACTTGGATGTGAAGGTAACTGAGATCCAATCTGTTGTTGAGCAGCTTCAGGATGATATGCAGGAGAGGAAGGGCAAGACAACCACTGATGCATTAGCCAGAGTGCCTAGATCTCATAGATCAGCTGTAGTGCAATTGACAGACACCAGAGCCACTTCATCTGCACCAGCTACAACTCTTACAGCTCCAGTGCATCCAGCTTCAGCACCTACACCTCAAGCTCCATCCACATCTACTGAAGTCTTCGTCCAAGGAGCCATCTCTACACCACCACCTAAAGATCAAGCCTAAGAGACGATTTAGTGCTATGCATTTTCCATGAACTTTTTGGTAACTTGTTGCCCAAGGGGGAGAAAAATGTATAGATCATAGGCTTCGAGAGAGAGTGTTGCTTTTTATTCTCTCTTGCTTTGGTGGTTAAACTTTACTTGCTAGTTTGAGATACTTCATGTCTGTGTGATACCTGGATGATCATGTGTTTGATCATATGCTACATTTATGCTTGTTGGATGACATTATCCCGTTTATCTCTATATGATCATTCACTTTACTTGGTGATGAGTGCATGTATTCAATTATTATCATTTTGAGCGCTCCACCAAGATGTATGTGACAAGGAAGAGTAACACATGAGCCTAACTCTTTGCAGTCCAAAGCAAATCTTAAACTATGCACAAATTTAAGGGGAGCTCTTGCTTATCACATACCTCTCAAAGCGACAATGTTTTTCACTCTTATTATCATTTGTCGAAGCTTTGATCTATATGTTGTCATCAATTACCAAAAAGGGGGAGATTGAAAGTGCAACTATCCCTAGGTGGTTTTGGTAATTCCTAACAACGGATAGCTCATTGAGCTAACATCATTCCAAGATGAATGTTTCAGGAAAAGATCAATGAATGGCATGGCATGGATGAGAAAAGTGGACCCCTCAAAATGCTAAGGATAAAAGGATTGGCTCAAGCTCAAAAGCTCAAGACTCTACATTTTATATTTTAGTGATCCAAGATCACATTGAGTCTATAGGAAAAGCCAATACTATCAAGGAGGGATAAGGTGTTGCTTAATGAGTTTCTTGCTCCATAGTGCTTAGTGATATGGTCCAAAGCCCTCAACTACTTTCTCACATCCACATATGACCTAAACCAAAAGTCAAACTCGGCCCTAGCGATTCTTTCTATCCGGCGCCACCGAGTTTAGATGTCATAGTCACTGCCACAAACCCTAGGCAAATCGGTCTTACCGATAGGGATGTCGGTCTCACCGAGATGGGATTGTAATCTCTCTGTTTCCCTTCGTAACATTTCGGTAACACCGAGATGAGCGATCGGTCCCACCGAGATTGCAATGTAAACTCCCTGTTTCCTTTTCGTAACATTTCGGTCCCACCGAAATGAGCGAACCGGTCCCACCGAGTTTACCTGACCAACTCTCTGGTTACCTTATTATCAAAATCAGTCCCACCGAGTTTGTGTAATTGGTCTCACCGAGATTACGTTAATCCCTAAACCCTAACCATATCGGTCCTACCGAGTTGCATGTCGGTCCCACCGAAAATCCTAATGGTCACTAGATTTGCTGAATCGGTCCAACCGAGTTTACCAATTTGGTCCCACCGAGTTTGGCAAGTTGTGTGTAACGGTTAGATTTTGTGTGGAGGCTATATATACCCCTCCACCTCCTCTTCATTCATGGAGAGAGCAATCAGAACGAACCTACACTTCCAACTTGTTGTTTCTGAGAGAGAACCACCTACTCATGTGTTGAGGCCAAGATATTCCATTTCTACCATATGAATCTTGATCTCTAGCCTTCCCCAAGTTGCTTTCCACTCAAATCTTCTTTCCACCCAATCCAAATCCTGTGAGAGAGTGTTGAGTGTGGGGGAGACTATCATTCGAAGCACAAGAGCAAGGAGTTCATCATCAACACACCATTTGTTACTTCTTGGAGAGTGGTGTCTCCTAGATTGGCTAGGTGTCACTTGGGAGCCTCCGACAAGATTGTGGAGTTTAACCAAGGAGTTTGTAAGGGCAAGGAGATCGCCTACTTCGTGAAAATCTACTGCTAGTGAGGCAAGTCCTTTGTGGGCGACAGCCATGGTGGGATAGACAAGGTTGCTTCTTCGTGGTCCCTTCATGGGTGGCGCCCTCTGTGGACTCGCGCAACCGTTACCCTTCGTGGGTTGAAGTCTCCATCAACGTGGATGTACGATAGCACCACCTATCAGAACCACGACAAAAATATCCGTGTCTCCAATTGCGTTTGAATCCTCCAACCCCTCCTTTTACATTCTTGCAAGTTGCATGCTTTACTTTCCGCTGCTCATATACTCTTTGCATGCTTGCTTGAATTGTGTTGAGATTGCTTGACTTGTGCTAAGATAGCTAAAATCTGCCAAAGACTAAAATTGGGAAAAGGATAAGTTTTTATTTGGTCAAGTAGTCTAATCACCCCCCTTTAGACATATTTTCGATCCTATACCAGCGCGGAGAGGAGTATGAGGGTTCACTGGTTCGGCTATTGTGTGAGGCTGCCGTCGCCGCAGGTCCTGGCCAGCGGTGGGAATAGTAGGGGGCGGTGAGGCCTCCGCGGTAGCACAGTCGGCCACGAGAGGCAGGAGCATGTGGCACGCCCGGCGCTGCTTTGGGCGGCTGGAGCAAGAAGACCAGAGGTTGAAGAAGCACTATGGCCGTTGGATGGACATCGTATGGTCACTGGAGCTAGAATCGTTCATATTGACTAAAGTTGACAAAGGCCCCCGTCCCAGTCAACTTAGTAGGCCCACAAGTCAGCCTCCCACCATGGTGGGTCCTAGCTAGCAGGGGGGTATTCATTTTTTTGTGTGTAATAAGGAGGCACTTCCCTTGGGTCCGAGCTGACAGCAAGGGGAACTTTTTTCGTGAAATATGGTGGCCCGTCCGTTGGGTCCCAGCAGTCAGGGGGGAAACATTTTTTTCGCGAAATAAGGTGGCCCGTCCGGTGGGTCCCTGCTGTCAGGTGGAGGAATAATTATTTTGCGCGTAATAAGGAGGCACTTCCTTGCGGCCGCCTGGACCCAGCTGTCAGCCTCTCCACCTACAGTACTCTTCCGATGGAAGTCGGTCGTTGACCATGTTGACCATGCCGCGCCGAGAGCACCAGGGCGGTGGATGACGGCGAGGCCTAGGAAGGGGACAACGCGGAGCCGGGGAAGATGCATTAGTGGAAGCCCGCGCGAAGAGGAGTACAAGGGTTCACTGGTTTGGCTGCGGTGTGAGGCTGTCATCGCCGCAGAATAACAAGGGGTGTGGGTGAGTAGAGGGATGGCCTGGCCAGCGGTAGGAGTAGTACGGGGCGGTGAGGCCTCCGCGGCATCACAGCCGGCCACGGGAGGCAGGAGCACGCGGCACGACCAGTGCTGCTTTGGGCGGTTGGAGCAAGAAGACCAGAGGTTGAAGAAGCACTACGGCCGTTGGATGGACATCGTACGATCACTGCAGCTAGAATCGTTTATATTGACTAAGTTGACAAAGCGCTTGGTACGCGTCAACTTAGTAGGCCCACAGCTCGGATTTGGCAGAGAACATATAGCCCATTTGCGATCTGTAAGAATGTACAGCCCATTTTTTAATTCTAATGGAATTTACTACAGCCCATTTACTGTTTGTTAAAAGTACAGCCCAACTTCTAGCTAGGACAACGATTAATAATTTCAAACAACCACTCAAAACAGAATTCAAAAAAAATTCCCACATTTTGATGGGATCCGAAATATTTTTATCCGAAATTTCTAGTCAAGTTAAATATAATCTATTATATATTAAAAGTGTTTGACGGGATAACCAGAAAAAAGAATTAAACTAGAAAATCCCACAAAAATTAGAAACATCTAACCGTTAATTTTAATACAAAATTAATGACATCCATTAGATCATGATAATTTCACAAAAAAATTACCCACCAATGCCACCGAAGAGACTACCCCTTTATACCCTAGAAAAACCCACCCATCCTCTCTCCCATGCGTTCATAAGAAAAGAAAAAAAGTCGTCCTCTCCCGTGCGTTCCCAAGGAGCGGAGATCCATGCAGGCTAGCTCAAACTCTACGAAGCTGATCGGACACACGGGAAGTACAAGAGGTTGATTGCTTGATTACTTTGTACAGTAATACAGTATAGTAACTAACACACATATATTATTATTAGCATCCAGCCATAGTAATCCAGCGCATCTGGCCGGAAAGCAATCACCAAGTTGTGGACGCCGAATTGATCAAGCTAACCTATTCAATTTTCCTTTTGTTAGCACATGCCCGATGGCAAGTTTCTTGCTGATTAGTTTTTCTTCTAGAATACGAATACTCACGTACAAACAGCAAGCTAGATCAGAGACTGGATGGGCGCACACATGTAATGTAACACAATTTTTAGAACATAATTCCATCACGCACACCTGAAACCAATCTGAATTTCCAATTCCGTCAGACTTGCAAGCGCTTCCAAGTTTCACTTCATGTTCACCTTCATATGGGCGCCCCTTGGATGTCGCCAAATCTCTGTTGGATATCCTCAATTGTCCAATTGACTCCACCCAACGACACCAACGACTCCAGCAGGTATCTTCTGCACAATATTGATTATTTTACATTATGGTCAATGCGTGGTAGATCAATGAGACTTGATTGTTAGATTATGCTAAAATAGTAAAACAAAATCTATAGATTTAGATTCATTAACTTGACCAGAACTGATTCCTTGCCCTACTTTTGTGTTCAAAGTTTGCTCTCAGTCTCCGTTGGATCTCCAAGATTGTGCAATTAGCCCCTTCCAGCGACCGCTCCACCTACTGTAGGCATTACCATCTTATGCACAAAAGCAATTAATTTTCATGATTTATTATTGTTAGATAAACGAACTAAACATTAACCATTATAAGCAATGGATCAACTATGCTTGATCGATGAGTTTTTTCTAAAATAGAAGAACTTTAATATGTACATCCTAGATTAATTAACATGACCAGAACCGCTCCCTTTCCATAAAATATGTTGTATATTTCAATATCAATGAGAAAAACTAATATATCTAAAAAATACCCCCTATTTCGAAATATATGACGTTTACGTCTTATATTTAGAAACCCAGAGGAAGTACTATATCCACAATCTAAATATGATTGTGCGGCCATATGTTGCTTCCGAACAATTTCAATGCAAACGTGCCTTCTTGAAATCTCACAATATCTGAAAGTGGATTTCGCTTACCATAAAAAAAAACTACATGACCAACCAATGGAACTACCAAATATTAACTTATTTTAATAGAACTTTCTTACATACTAGCCCGCGCGTATGTGCAGGCCACTCTACTAGTTTCAAAATAAAGTTGTATTAGGTTAAAATTCAACGAAATATTGCGCGCGCAACAAGTAATGAAATTAAAATTCCAAATTCCAAATATAATATATTTTTTAAACTAATTACGCTTTTGGTGCATAGTTACTGCCCAGTTATTATAATTACATCCCATTTATCATTTCTTAAAGTCTATTTTTTTATTAAGCCTAATGCATACCTCCTAGGAAAGTTTGCAGCCCAGCGGGGCGAAGAATAACAAGTTGACCCGGATATTGTGTACAACTGTCGGCCCAGTTGCATTGCTGATGTTGAAAAAAGGCGTGTGTAGTACAATACAACCTAACATGGCTACTCAGCCCACATTCAGCGACGCCGGAAAGGCCCAAACAAGGTTTCTGTACAACTTTTTGAAGTCACCTAGCTCAGTTAATAACTTAAGAAAAAAGTTAGATTACAGTGGAACCTAATTAAAAGCTGTCACGAGCAAATAAATAATTCAATGGGTCCCACTTGTGCGTGTGCGCGTGTGTGCGTGCATGTGTGTGTGTGTGAGAGAGAGAGAGAGATAGAGAGAGAGACACCCATCGGTCGATCCTCGTAAATATATTTTTCAGCCATATGCATTGCTGATGCTCAGTAAAAACTTATATAGTTGACACAATCATATAGAACATCATAGCACACTGAACTTGCATACAAAAGTTTCACGCAGGCGGCACAATCAGGATGGAAGCAGTGGATCGCTACGGGTAGGGCTATGTTGAAACCAACGAAGCCGTACATAACGTTCATCGTCTTTATCAATGACGGGGAAATATCTTAAATGCTGTGCAAAGAAAATAGACAAACAACACAATAAGTTCTGCTAGCACATTAAGTTGACGTACAACCCTTTCTAAAAAAAGTTCAGGTACAAAATTAGAACAGGTCACAATCAAATGTACTGGCATATCAGTGCTTCACACCCATAGCGCGAATTTAACTAGTATCTGACAAGATTCAGCTGTTACCTCAAATTAGAGCACATCCAGGCAGCCAACCCTGCCTCTTCTCCCAAAGAAGTAGCGGCCTTCGCCGCGGGATGGAGTAGGACCTGTGCCATCCATCGTTCCGAGCAACACGGGGAAAGTCTGACGTTGACTCCTGTAATGGAGGACGTCAATGGACCCTGGCACCAGCGGCGGCGACAGGACTTTGATTGATGGATTGACCACTTCTTCGACTTGCACGAACACTCGATATAGGTACATCCCTAACGTGGTCCGCGGAGGCCTTGGTGGCGATGAATAATACAACCCCGGTTCCTGCACCGGTATCTCAACACCAATCACCTTCGGTATGGTAGAGGGCTTCTTCATCCATGCCATAACCGTCAGAGCCCAGCTGTCTGGAGGAACAAACATACTTACGAGCTCACCTCCAAGGTCGTTGATAAGCTCGTTCCTGGACTCGCTGTTCCAAGCACGTCGAGGCATGCCGTGGAAGGTAAGCTTTGTTAAAAACTCAAGCCCAGATGGCACCGAGCCCCATCCTGGGTGCCACCGATCAAAGCTCACCAGCGCGCCATCGCAAAACAAACACCGGGAAGATTCAAACACACGACTGCAGTCGAAAGTTGTCCGGAACCTGACGAAGAAATCAGCCGGTGGCGGACACACTTCGATGAGCAAGTCACTTATTTGGATGCCGTGCACAATGCCAAGAACTTTGACAAAGTTGTCCGGCGAGACGGGAGGCTGGTCGCCGTTGTCGGTTACCATCAGCACTTTGCCGGCAAACTGGTCGTCAAGCGCCGCCATGCCACTGTTGAGCGACAGCACCCATCGACCGAAGGCAGGACGGACCTCAGGATCTCCGGCTCGGAGATCCGCGTTATCCGGCGACATGATAGTGCGCTTGAGTACAGGGAGTACATGAGGGGGATTTGGGGGAACTGGAGTAGGAATCGAGATTCCAGAGGTGGGGGAGGGGTGGGGGAGGGGTGGGAGACTGGGATGAAAAGGTAGCATGAATTTCGAGCACGCGCCAATATGCTCTCGGTGCGCAAGTGCACGAAAACACCGGTGGCGCCCACATGTCGGCCTAAGAGTCCTTATTCTTTCTTTTTTGGAGAGCCCGACCTTTTTTCAGTATCTTTTGAGAGCCCAGCCTGAGAGTCATAATTGACCTGTTTGGCATTGCGTTACTACTCGGCCCATATTCAATGACACCTCACTGGCCCAAACAAGTGTACATCATCGAAAAGACACTGATCTCAAATTATATAACTTGAAAAAAGGAGATATACTCTGAACACTGGAGAATGGTGATGCCCTCATTTAGCCCACCAGTAGTTCGAGACAATAAACAGTTCGAAACAAGGATATATACAACATTCAAACACTGACTAGTGACTACTACTGACATAAACAGCAAGACATGATAGTTCATAAGAAGTCTTGCTACACCACCAAAACGCACCCATCTGCAGCGCTCAGACTCTCGTGATCCAGACGAGAGTGACATTCTAAACAGAAGCAACTATTACATAGTAAGAGTTACATAGACGAGGATGACCAAATGACAAGGAATATGCATAACAAAATAAAGAACTACCCATCCAGAACCAGCAGCAAAGACAACAAAGTCATTCGAAGAGATGATCCAACACCATCATAATTTGCAGCCCCGCTTCAGCGACCAGTGATCCGGAGACACCAGTACTCCACCCTTTCGATGCAACAGCCCAATTACCTATCATCCTGAAGGCTTGAACCACACCACCGCCTGTCGTAATTGAGATATCCAAGGATCAAAGTTAATCCGGATATAGCCCAAAGTTAGTGCGGGCTATATCATTGACAATCAGGGGAGTTTGGTCCCGAACTCCTAGGGCTCGTCGTTTAGACACAGTTTTCCATAGCAAACAGAGCCTCTCTGCCATCAAGGTCCTTGGCAACGGTGATCTCTTGGTTAATCGGATAATTGAGTCCGAGAAACAGAGAGTGTGAACCAAGGATGTTTACCCGCCTCCAACTAAAAAATCCTAAAGGCCCCAACAAGCTGGTATCCTGCTCATAGACGTAACAACCACTGTCCGGATACTCACGTATTACATGGTGCTTGTATACAGTGGGGTTTTTGCAATATAACTTTTCTGGCTCATGTGTCTGAATGATCATCAGTCTTTTGCCGTCGTCTGATCGAGCGAGGAACCAGTTGCGCTTCCCTGTTTTTGGCCAAGGTGGTGTGATTACAAAGGGCAGTAACTGTAGGGACACTGCATCATATCAAAAAGGATAGGCATTGTTAATGTAAGATCAACATTGTTCAGAGTATGAGTAGGATAATGCAAGAAACAGCATTGATATGTCCCTGTTGGAACTGAGAGGAAAATACAGGGAAATGTATATTGGGTTCAAAAATATAGAAGTGCCATGCATGGTTATACTCATGTTATCTCGCAATCGATTCTTCACAGGAAACTACCATGTCATGCATGTTATGTAATCATGTTCTGTCCTCACAAGCAAATTCTTCAAGGTAACCAACAGACCATGCATTGTTATATACTCGTGTTCTGTGGGCAAAAATTTTGTGAGATATTATTCTAGCCATTCATTGCTGAAGGGCGAATATAGGTATGTACACATGTTAAGCATTGCAGGATTTCACTACTTCCAAATATAGAGTTCTCCATATGCACATTCATTTCCCTAATGTATGGTTAGATGAAACCAACAGTGTGGTGCATATTTCTACATCATGAAAATGAGGAAACTAACATGGCCATTGATGCACACTCATATTTAGTAGTAGTATATAGATTACTATACACTAGGGAAAAGCTTATACACAGACGCTTACTAGTAGCGAGGGTTAAAAACCCTCGCTACTGCTACTTACTAGTAGCGCAGGTTTTTAAACCTCGCTACTACTAAGTTGATAGCAGTAGCGCGGGTTTTTAACCCTCGCTACTACTAAGCGGTCTCTATCGTGCCCCCCGGGACATGCCATAGTAGCAGCGTGGGTTTTTAACCCTCGCTACTACTAAGTTGATAGCAGTAGCGTTGGTTTTTAACCCTCGCTACTACTAAGTGGTCTCTACCGTGCGCCTGGACCATGCCATAGTAGTAGCGATGGTTATAAACCTGCGCTACTACTAA
>NC_041391.1:376111864-376149241 GCF_002162155.2 Triticum dicoccoides | reverse complement strand
TCTGCCATAGTAGTAGCGCGGGGTATGGCCTGTTTGCAAATTTTTCAAACTCTACCCCCCTCCCTGTGAATCGCCTTTTCAGTTTAAAAAAAATAAAAGAAAATGATGAAAATGTCAAAAAAATAAAAGAAAATAAGTTTCCAATGTGATATGTGGTCTAGTTGTTGGGAAAATTTGCAAATATGAATTTCGACTTCATTTGCAAAATCTCTCGAGAATTTGTAAAAATGGGCGTAACTTTTGCATACTAACTCGGATGAAAAAGTTTTTTATATGAAAAATCATCTACTCGAAAAGTTACATCCGAATTTAACGGGGGGAACATCGTTAAACATTTTCAAAATCCTCAAAAACCTAACAGAAAAATTTTTAGGGGGCTTTTAAGATCTGGAGGCAAAAAAATTCATCATATTTCAGTTTTTTTAATTTTGTTAAATCTGGTCAAACTATGGTCAAACTAATTATTCAAGAATATTAGTGTTACTAAATAATTATTTTAGTTTTTTTTGAATTTTGGTCAAATCTGGTCAAACTATGGTCAAATTGTGGTCAAAGAATGGTCAAACTAATTATTCAAGAAATATTAGTGTTACTAATTTTTTAGAACAATAGTTTCAAACTCAAACAGTGAAATGTGTGACTTCATGTTCAAGCTAAATTCCTGAGGTTAATAGGATTGACATCTTACTATTGTGAGGAAAACAACAAGTGCAGACTTGGAAACGAGGAAGAATAGAACCCGGAAGTTAAGCGTGCTCAGGGTGGAGTAGTGAGAGGATGGGTGACCGTCCGGGAAGTTAGATAATTTGGAATGATGAGGGGTGATTAGAGATTAGAGATTAAATTGAGCAGCGATGAGGGGTGATTAGAGATTTGAGGTTAAAATAATTTAGAAATTTGAAAATTAGGAAAAAAATAGAATTTTTTTTCCGAAAAAATTCAAAAATAATAATCAGAGATTAGAGATTAGTAGTAGCGCGGGTTTTTACCCACGCTACTACTAACGGACGTAGTAGTAGCGCGGGTGGCACCCGCGCTACTGCTATACGTTAGCTGTTGCGCCTTATTAGTAGCGCCGGCCCCCGCGCTACTAATAGGCCCAAAACCCGCGCTGCTACTAGGCTTTTCCCTAGTAGTGATTAAATAAGGATAATATCCATATATTCCTAACCGTTTGATTATTCAGTGTACAAATTGGATGTAATGACATGGTCACAATCGCATGAACTAACTCATTCCAAATATAGCTGATTTACGGTGTCTCTAATACATTGCCATAGTTCTACTCAAATTCTGCTCAAACAGGGATATGCCAATCATCACAAAAAGTTCAAACAGTGTCAGGGCGTCATCATTAACATGAGATGGAAAAATCTTACACGCGCCGTCCCAGCAATACGTGGTGACATTTGCTTTGTTGATCGTGTAAATGATGCCATTGTGTTCAATAGCATCATAGAAGTGTGTATCAGCTTTGACGATGATCCACTGCGAGCTGAGTTGTCTCCAGCTAAAGAAGGCACCGGCGTAAAGATAGGCGAGTCCGCGGTCGAACAAGCAATTAGCTTGAAGTCTGTGTAATTCGCATGTCGTGTGGGCACTTGGTAGATTACAATCTTCTGCAAAACAAGGTCCGTCCAACTGACATGGTAACCTAGATGACTTGGACCGCGATGGTAATACTCTATATAATCCAACGGAGGAAGGATAATCTCATGGGAGGTTTGGAAGTTCACGAGCACCAACTTTTTACCGTCTTCTTTGAAGGCAGCCATCTAGTGGGAGTTCATGCCGACCCAGTACATACCTGCCAAGAAGTTTCGGGCGATGGTGATGGGATCGATGTCGAGGGAAATGATGTATGGCGACCCACTACATACCCGCAAAGAAGTTTGGCCTAATGGAGATCGGATTGAAGTCGAGGGGCATCATGTACGCCTCCGTATCATGGTGAGCCAATCTCGCAAGACCAGATAGCAGCAAGCAGTGTGTCTTGAAAAGCTTAGGCCTCGCTTCGATGATGGCCGTGTGCATGTCCCTCGAGCATGCAGCCAGCCGCAGGGCGCTCAACAGATCCATACATGAACAACAGAGGTCGAGGATGTCACTGGGGAGATTGCTCCAATCGCGGATCATATGGATGCTGCGCGGTTCGCGTTCGACCATGGTGGAGTTTGGAAGGTGGGGGTTTTGGGGGGCTTGATTTATGGGGGAGAAGGTTGTCGGTGCTGGAGCGGCTAGCGAGGGAATAGTGGTACCGGGGGAGGCAAGTGAGGTGACGGTACACGGGGGCACAGTGAGATGGAAACGAAGACGGAGAAGGAGATGGAGATGGAGTGGTGCTATGGGAGCGGAGAGGGATACGAGGCGAGGCGCCAATGTGCTGTACAGCGGCGGTGACAGACTGCACAGTGCATAGGGTGAGGCTGACTTTGGTAACCCGAACACACCGCCTCGCCTGGACTAGTGTCAGGCGCAGGGTGTTGTCACTTCACTGTGAGGACCGGATGAATAGTATTTTGACCATCAAGTGTACCATAGTTGTACTACTACTACTACTACTAGTAGTAGGAACATGAGTGCTCCAGTATTGTATAGCGGAAATAGGTCTCCCGTGCTAGCATGCCTGTTCACTTCATCGTTCAGGTATCATCCATATTGCGAGCAGGACCAAATTCTCGTGCATGCCCAATCAACGCTCTGCCTCGATGCATGCAGTGGTCGTTCTGGTGCATCAAGGACGGCATGCAGATCGTTCCACACTTGAGAAGAGGAAAAATGGAAAGGTAGAACGTGGCAACAGAGGAAGAGAACGCTGGCTAACGAGGCTGGGAGGGGATCGAGCAGGAAGTTAATGATCCACGCCTAACGGTTTTGGGAAAACCTGATTTTCATAAGGTGACTTATACTCACCTAAACGGAGGGAGTATTCCTTAACCAGAGAATGTTGTGTCTCCCACTCACGCGCTCAAAAAAAAGCTATGACACATTTTTTTATTTGTTTGCATAGATCCCACATATCAGGAAGGATGGGGACATACACGAATAGGTACGACTCATCAGTCTATCCGCATAGCCTTTTCGTTTAGTCTACCTAGCCGTCTAATCAACTGCCTGCATGCCTGATGAGGACATGGCTACCACAGTTACACCCATATCCCCTACTATTTTACCTCTTGGAACAGTTGCTAGAGCTCTGATACCACTTGATAGAGGCGGAGGTGTCCCGATCTTTCGATGAGATGATAACTATCGATTTGGTGGAGTCGACTTCGACGATCCGACTACAAACCTTAGCAATCACTAAACCAACTCCGAGAGGTTATTGACCACGCCGGATCACGATCAACCTGACCACGAAGGTCTGTTCCTGCAAGCAATCGAAGAACAAGCAAGAATATGATTTAGCAATCTGAATATTGTGAATATGGATGAAGTATTGATAGAAGTGGGGTTTCATAAGTGGTCTTGGTCTGGTCGTCGGACAAAAACGAAGTACACGAAGTTGCAGCGATGGCTAATTTTTAACTAAATAAAACCCCAGTCTAAACGATGCCTTAAGGGCTATATTTATAGGGAAAAGAGAGGGGATTTTGTCCACCCTTGGCCTGGTGGGACTAAAACACCTCCTAAGTTGTTTTCCCTACAATTTGGACTCTAAAAATATATTACATGGGCCTGGCCCAAAATAAGGTGGTGCAACACCAATAATAAGATATGGACGAAATTTATGAAAGGCCATCTTGTATATTTCGTCCACCATCTTGTATGTCATCATGGTGGCTTCAAAATCCGGAAATCTCCACTTGAACCTCCGTTCTTGTTCTCTTTGCACGCACCTTCTTCTTCGTTGGAAACAGTGAGGGGTACTACTGAAAATTCGTTTTGGCAAGTCTACTTCAGCACCCAAAAAAAAGAAAGGCAAAACGAATTTGAGAGAGATTTCGAAAGATTCTGCCATAATTGGTCCGATTTTTGTGTTGTTGGGCTGCTTGGAAGGGCACCTTCGGTCCTATTGAAAAGGGAATAATTCAACGAGATATTAGAGAGAGAAGTAAGGAAGAAAAAATAAACAGAAATGCACGTGGATTTGTTGCCTTGGAGTTGATCTTCACGTTGGAGATACAAAAGGAAAGAAATCAAGAAAAAGGAAAGTGCCAATCGGTTTGGTTGGTGGCTGATTTGGTGTCCTAGTGTGGCACATTTGATTTTTTTAAGGAGGAGTTTCCTTACGGGTGTATTGGAGATCGCAAAAAAAGGAAGGAGAATCCATCACAGGAGAAGTGCAAAATCGCAGCAAAGAAAAAAAGGGAAGGTGCCCATCGGTTGCCTTGTTTGGAACGGCAGATCCGAATTTTTATTGTTTGTTCACTGCCTCGTTGGATTGAAAAACGTGGGATGTACTAGTGGTACTTCGGTTTGGGTTGCCAAGTTTGGATTCCCGAGGAAAAATAAAAGGGAAGCATCTCCTTGTTCGGATTGGAAAAGTAAATACTAATAACAAAAAGATTAAGGTGCTGATCGGTTGGGGTTGGTGGCTGATTTTCTTGGGCAGTTGAAAAAGGAAAGCGATCAACCACGAGATTGGTACACATTCGGTTTAACTTGGTGCTACCTTGGTTTTTTGCAGTAAGAGGAAAAAAACAGGAAGAGTGTTGGCTCGTAGAGATAAAAAAAAGTAAGAGAGGGAGAGAGAAAAAGGTGCAAATCTGGTTGCCCTTTCATGTGACTCTAGGGGTTATTATTTATCAAGGGGGAGAAACGTTGGAGTTTTGTATCCAGTTTTAAAAAAAAGGATTCGAGTGCAGATTTCTTTGTTTGCGTGCACATGAAAAGTAAAGAGAAACAAATACCATTCCAATCTGGTTGATGTGTTGAAGTTGTGTGCTATTGTGGCATGTTTGCTGTATGAACAACACCCACATTCACTCATTGTTTGTGACTGCGTGAATCCCTTTGTGTCTTAGGCTCGCGTCTATAGTACGGTCTAGCCTAGGACCAGCACTCGACCACTTTAAGTGAATTTTCAGCTTGCATGAACTAACGTGGTTGTAGCATTTTTTTCCACATATATACAGCCAACCCAGCTCCACATAATTCTACATCGTGCATACATACATTCACCTGGCAATCGCTTTACCCAACTTTTGGAGTTATTTGACACGCTGGTTGCTGGACCTGCTGCATGTTAAGAACTTGCAAGACTTTGATATTTGCTACACTGTGAGCGTTTTACCACCACTTCCCAGTAGTTCATAGGAACATTATTTTTGGATTGTTTCTTGTTTTTACTAATCATGACAGGATCCAGAGTCAATTCATGGGCTTTGTCGATCGCGGGAGACGTGCCACCACCTATGCAAATACCACAATCGTCACGGGAGGTGCACAAACATCCAAATGCACATGATCAGGTTAATGTTTCTATAGCAACATTTAATGGCCGTTTTAGACCTGCTTTATATATTGAACGGGAGTTCGACATAAATCATATATTTGCTTCCCATAATTTTGATGAATGTAAAAACGTTAAGGTCGCGGTTGGTTCTTTCACTGGTTATGCTTTAGTTTGGTGGAGTGAATATTGTCGGTTACACCCTAATGATATACCTTCTACTTGGGATGATTTGAAACTTGCCATGCGACATACTTTCATTTCCGCTTATTATACTCGTGACATGATTAAAAAGTTGCAACATTTAAAACAAGCTAGTGACACCATAACGACATATTATGATACTTTACAAACTACCTTGCTGCATTCCTCTTTAGTAGAAAGAGAATAAGATTTTATGGATAGATTTTGGGGAGGATTAAATCCTGACATTCAGGAAATACTAATTCATGAAGAGTGTTATCCTATGGACCATTTGTTTCTTCTTCCTTGCAAAGCTGAACAGGAAATAAAACGACGTGTTGCCCACAAGGAGAACAAGCGCGAGATGCACATTCCAAGAGTTGATACAATTGTCCCTTCATCTACTAGGCATACTATGTGTGACACCCCGATTCAATCGTACACTAATCATACACGCAAACATGTACGATCAAGATCAGGGACTCACGGGAAGATATCACAACACAACTCTAAACACAAAAGAAAGACATACAAGCTTCATATTACAAGCTAGGGGCCTCGAGGGCTCGAATACAAAAGGTCGATACACAAGCGAGTCAGTGGAAGCAACAATATTTGAGTAGAGATATAAGTTAAACAAGCTTTTGCCTTAAGAAGACTAGCACAAACATCAACGATCGAAGAGGCAAGGCCTCCTGCCTGGGACCTCCTAACTACTCCTGGTCGTCGGCGGGCTCCACGTAGTAGAAGGCACCCTCTGGGTAGTAGTAGTAGTCGGCGGGGGTGGCATCATCTGGCTCCTGGGATCCACCAACTGGTTGCAACAACCAGAAAGAAGAAAGAAGGGGGAAAGGGGGAGCAAAGCAACCGTGAGTACTCATCCAAAGTACTCGCAAGCATCAGATCTATACTAAGTATGCATTGGTATCAAATGGAAGGGTTGTATCTGTGGACTGAACTGTAGAATGCTAGAATAGAGGGGAGGCCTAGCCTATCGAAGACTAGCAACTTCAAGCAGCTCCAAGCATCTTCCAGCATGTAGAAGAGTAAAGAATAGCAGTTTATAATAACAAGCATGTTGTAGCATTAACGCCTGGAGATCCTTCCTCGACTCCCTGCAAGAAAGCAATCCCGGAGCCACATATCCATCACATATCAAGTATCCATTTCTAGTTGTATAAGATCAGGATATAAGTCTGAATGTTCATTACCGAGGACACAGTATTCGAATAAAATATCTTCCCTGCAGGGGTGCACCACTTTACCCAACACGCTCGATCACTCTGGCCGGACACACCTTTCTGGGGTCAATGCCCGCCCTCGGAAGATCAACACTTCGCAGCCCGACCTAGGCTCAGCAGAGAGATCCCTGCCGGTTTACATCCTAAGCACTCCGGGGTCTGGGCCCATCGCCCGTTGCACTCTGGATCGTTGTGCGCAAGGGGATACCAGCACCACCCATGAAGTGGATGGCACAATCCGGCCCGGCCACAATGCTGAACTGGACGTCTGACAAAGCTTCGGCTGATACGGCGACGTCGAGGCCCATAACTATTCTCGCGTGGTGGTTAGTGCGTAAAGGACAAAGGCCAACTCAGATCAAATACCCAAACCTGTTAGTGCATTATTAAAAGGAGTGACTGCTGTCGGGACAAGTCCGGAGCTATCACCCCCTCCCGGGTGATACCGCTAAATAGCCAGCCGCCACTGTCACATCGCACGGGTGCTCTCCGGGCCCGCCCGACTTTCACAACAGTCTCCAGTAAAGTCAAGGTAATTGTGTGTCCAAACATCAAGGGGAAAACCCGAGGAATCACCCCCGGTGGATTCCAGTCAATGTAATCATCAAGTTGAACATAAGAGGGACCACGCTCGAGGTTCACAGTTGAGGTGTTGAACAACAGAGCCGTATCGGGAATGGCGAAAGAGGAAATCACCCTCGATGACCACGACCGAATAGCTACACTACAGAATTATCATGAGGAGTGCGTTATGAGGGATCACCCTCGGCACTCGATAGTAGCTCTGCAGAGTCGAGCAACTAAAGGGACGTGATGTGATGTGAGATGTCGGGCTCTGGTCATCGATCACGTCGATCGAGGCGTTGATGATGAAGCAGGGGCAACAAGGACAAGTGGGGGTCACTGATGGATCACTAACCAACCTATACTAAGCAGTTTAGGATAAGCAGGTAGGTAACAATAAGCACGTACAAAAGCAGGCTATGCATCGGAATAGGAGCAAACAACACTAGTAGCAAAATCTAATGCAAGCATGAGAGTATAGAATGGGCGATATCGGAATGATCAAAGGGGGGGCTTGCCTGGAAGCTCCGCGGAAAGGGAAGAAGGGTCGTCGTTGACGTAGTCGAACACAGGGGCATCAGCAGCGGTCTCGGGGTCTACCGAAGAGAAGAGGGGGGGGGGGAACAGTAAATACATAGCAAGCAAGTGCATAACAGGACAACAGGCAGAGCTAGACGTGTTCTAACGCGGTGCTACACGATACCGGCGAAGGGGGATAACATCCGGAAATGTTTTCCCGAAGTTTGGCATTTTCGGACAGGTGAAAAGGAGGAAGACGGTTGCATGTTTGCTATGCTAGGGACACATGACAGATGGACGGAGAGCATATTCCGATTCGTCTCGTCGTTCTGAGCAAGTTTCATGTAGAAAACTTTTTCATCCAAGTTACGGATTATTTTAGATGATTTTCAAAGTTTTCGGTATTTTCTGGAATTTCTTATTAAATCAAAAATAATAGCAAAATGCTATGTGTATACACTGAAGTGTACACAGCAAGGGCTACCGAAGCTGACATGTTGGGTCCAGGTGTCATTGACAAGCAGGTATTTGTTTTAACTAAATTGATTTAGATAGGAGGGACCCACATGTCATTTGCTAGAATACTAGTTAGTATTAAACTAGTGCTGATCTAATTAAACACCCCCCCCCCCCACACACAGCACATAATTCACTATGCTAGGGGTTAAACCTATTCTTTGTTATCAGAAGATAGAATTTTGTTATTTTTGTAGGATTTAATCCATGCATCGAAAGGATTTGATCTAGTGGGAACATTTGAGCCTTGCCAAGTGCATTACATACTCATATTATTTTTACACATATTAACAATTGTTTAACCGCTGATTAGGGGCTGTTTAGGGGGTTAGTCAGTGCAAAATTCCTAAAGCTAGCCATATAGCTACAGTAGCCACAAGTAGTAGTAGATTCAGCAGAGTAGCAGGGCAATAGCAGCAGGCAGCACAAGTGGCAGCGGCGACGGGCACAGGTGGCTGCAGGCAGGGTGCGGCACTGGCAGGTGAGGCGACGCAGCGGGCAGCGACAACGCAGCAGCAGGCGGGCACGACCATGGCCGGCGAGGCGGGAGTTTCGGCGGGAGCTGGCACGCGACGGCAGCCGCGAGTGGCCCAGGGACGTGGGCGCGTGCGGGAGCAGAGGTCCAGGCGCGACGGCAGGGCGGGTGCCGGTGGCTGCGGGGGTCGGGCGGAGGCGGCAGTGGTAGCAGCACTTAAGCAGCGGCGGGAGCAGCAGCGGACATGGCAACGAGCGGCGGCAGCGACATGAGTTGTAGCAGCCGCACGTATGCGTACGCGAGCGCTGAGCTTCGGGGCAACCATGGCGACGGAGCGAGGGCGGACGCGAGTAGTGGTGGACATGGCTGTAAGTGCGCAAGGCACAGTAGCAGCAACCGCACGCACTTATGCGTACGCGAGGTCTTCGGGCATGGCGGAGACGACGGCCTACGTCATCCAAACGAAGGGGAGGGATAGATGGGTTGGACGGGCAGCTCACCACAGAGGCACACGAAGGCCCGTTGGTGGCTTAGGAGCTGCAGAGGCGACGGAGTTGACGAAGATGGCCGGCGACCGAAGCGGACGAGGTCGACGCGGATCCGGCGAAGGAGGGGGTTTCGGCCCATTTTCGTCTCTATAGTGGACGCAGCGGACGAAGATGGTCTTCGTGGATGCAATGGCGAGGCGAGAGGTGGCCGGTGGCCACGGGAGAGTGAGCCGGGCGGCGACGGCCGCGCTCGTCGACGGATCTGGAGAAGGGGAACGAGCGCCTTGGCGAGAGGCGGAGAGAGCGAGGGAAGTGGTGAGCGAGTGGGGTGATGGGACCGAGGGGTCGGGGCGTGGCGCCCTTATCCCCTCCCGGCGCTGCCGGCGAGAGGGTGCGGCGGCGACCAAGCCCTTGTAGCGACCGCACGACGGGAACAGGAGAAGGAGACCAATGGGGGTAGGTGGGCTGGCTCGGGTGTGGGTGGGCCGAGGCCCGGTGGAGTCAGGGGCCTGTCTCTTTTATTTACTTTGCATTTTCTTTTCTTTTTTTACATTTTATATTTTCTATGTAGTTTTATTCTATTTTTACTTTTGTAAAATACAAACCTAGACTCTAAATTAGTACTATTAAATATACCACTGCCACATTTGGTTTGAGGTTCAAATAAAATAGTTTAGTATTTCAATAATTTAAAAAGCATTTAAAAATTCTTTTTAGCCATTGTTATATTCATAAAAGGGCATTGAAATGTTTTAAGAAAGTGTTGGGTCAGCACCATAAATAGTTATGGAATATTTTCCACACTTTAAACATTTTATTTTGCATGTTTGATAAATTTGAATTCCGGGCTTTAATTCGAACTTGAATTTGAATTGTGATTCGGATAAAGTGAGGATCAGCAACAGTAATGTGATGACATGGCACCATTAGCGAGGGTTTACTGTAGCTTAAATATCCGGGCGTCACAATTCTCCTCCACTATAAGAAATCTCGTCCCGAGATTTTAGGAGGTGGAAGGAAACAAAAGCGGGGTATTCATCACGAAGATGATCCTCGCGTTCCCCAAGTGGCTTCATCTTGAGAAGGATTTGACCACTAAACCTTTTAGTAAATCGATAGCCCTCTGATGGTGCGACGTTCAGCTTGATCGGGAACGTGGATCGGATGCTCTCTGTAAGTGAGATCATCTTGCAAGGGTTGAGCTTTCGTAAGCCACGGGGCTGTTGCAATAAGGCTTGCGACTCAGGGCATTGGCCATGATATTGGCCGTGCCAGGGGTATAAGAAATACCGTAGTCATAGTCTGAAAATTGTTTCCATACATCCTTGTTGACGGAATCCGAATCTAGCTGAGTAAACAATTACCTCATTCTTTAATGATCGGTGAAGATTTCGCAACGATTACCAAGAAGGAAATGTCGCCACAACCTTGGTGCAAATTTAAGTGCATCAAGTTCAAAGTCATGGACTGGGTAGTTCTTTTGAAAACATATCTTGGAATTAAAAAATTACTGGAGCATTTTCAATTCTCACAAGAGGAGAATTGTTTCACGCATTCAAGGAATAAATTCGTGCTTCGGCATTTCGAACAGGATGAGCAAGGTAGCCTACTATCCAACTTGAAGGAGGTAGTAGATGAACGGTTTTAGTGTAGAAGCGGTATGTGTTTTCATCCATTCCATGCCCAGAATGAGGTCAATATTGGATGACTTCAAAACAATGGGGAAACATGGAATTCCAAGCCTTCGAGCTCAACGAGGATGTTGTGACTAACCATGGTGATTCGACATTGGCCCGCAGAATGCAGCTTGGGATTCCGACCAAGTGATGGCGGTTCCAACAGGTATGGAATGCAGGTAGCTGTCCCACCATTGAGAAGCGGGACCTTTTGGGTTGTAAGTTGCGAAGGTGACATAGTTGGCAAGGGCTACATCAGCAAACTCCAACTCAAAAGTGATGTCACAGAGTCAGTCATCAGCATCAAGGGGCTGAGTTGAGCTGCGGTAGATGGACGGGTTGAGACGTGCAAAGTCTTACAGAGTCACTGGGGTTGGCTGCTCATTCATATTGGGGCACGGAAACTGAGCCATGACTCCTACCATGCACTGGCTATTCAGCATCAAACTTGTTGTATCATTCCAGACATGTATTCGGGCAGTGGTGGATTGTCATCACCAGGCCACGACCAGCAGGTCTAACCATCCTGCTTAAATGCAACAGGGGGTAATTTAGCAAGGGGTGGGGCAAGTATATGGAGTAATCCATGATGTAACCTAAACAGTGAGCAAAGGAATAGTATGTACAAGGCAGTAGTCATTAAAGACATACTGATACATATATAGAGCCAGTTACACGATGTTCCAATGAGTTCGGACAAGAGAAACATCCCAGACATACTATGTGGCACGCATGCTCGCGATGGAGGGATACAACAATGAGACATAGCAAAGGCTAAATCATCGTCGGAGAAACCCACTAGAGCGAGGAATCTGCAGGGGATGACGCAGGGTGCCCTCGATAGAAGGATTTCTGTGGCCTGTGGACAAAGTGAAGCAGATCCTGGCTCCCAATTCAAGAAAGGCATGATACAAATCTCCGGGTGGATGTGATCACGAGAACCTAGGGTAGAGTTAGCAAAACCATTTAACCCGAATAGAAGAGAGATCAGAGTCCCAGAGTATAGACAAGGAGTAAAAGATCCTAATACCACCCAATGGCGATGTGGGCCCGTAGGCCACACAGCCATGTTAGTAAAACGGTTTTTCCAAAGACTAGACTCAACTTCGGCCAAGGAGATGGAAAGGGGGATCCTATAAGAGGTCAGCTCTGATACCAACTTGTGACACCCCGATTCAATGATACACTAATCATACACGCAAGCGTGTACGATCAAGATCAGGGACTCACGGGAACATATCACAACACAACTCTAAACACAAAAGAAAGACATACAAGCTTCATATTGCAAGCTAGGGGCCTCGAGGGCTCGAATACAAAAGCTCGATACACAAGCGAGTCAGCGGAAGCAACAATATCTGAGTACAGACATAAGTTAAACAAGTTTTTGCCTTAAGAAGGCTAGCACAAACATCAACGATCAAAGAGGCAAGGCCTCCTGCCTGGGACCTCCTAACTACTCCTGGTCGTCGGCGGGCTCCACGTAGTAGAAGGCACCCTCTGGGTAGTAGTAGTAGTCGGCGGGGGTGGCATCATCTGGCTCCTGGGAGCCACCAACTGGTTGCAACAACCAGAAAGAAGAAAGAAGGGGGAAAGGGGGAGCAAAGCAACCGCGAGTACTCATCCAAAGTACTGCAAGCAACAGATCTATACTAAGTGTGCATTGGTATCAAATGGAAGGGTTGTATCTGTGGACTGAACTGCAGAATGCCAGAATAGTGGGGGAAGGCCTAGCCTATCAAAGACTAGCATCTTCAAGCAGCTCCAAGCATCTTGCAGCATGTAGAAGAGTAAAGAATAGCAGTTTATAATAACAAGCATGTTGTAGCATTAACGCCCGGAGATCCTTCCTCGACTCCCTGCGAGAAAGCAATCCCGGAGCCACATATCCATCACATATCAAGTATCCATTTCTAGTTGTATAAGATCAGGATATAAGTCTGAACGTCCATTACCGAGGACACGGTATTCGAATAAAGATCTTCCCTGCAGGGGTGCACCATGTTACCCAACACGCTCGATCACTCTGGCCGGACACACCTTTCTGGGGTCAATGCCCGCCCTCGGAAGATCAACACGTCGCAGCCCGACCTAGGCTCAGCAGAGAGGTCCCCGCCGGTCTACATCCTAAGCACTTCGGAGTCTGGGCCCATCGCCTGTTGCACTCCGGATCGTTGTGCGCAAGGGGATACCAGCACCACCCGTGAAGTGGATGGCACAATCCGGCCTGGCCACAATGCTGAACTGGACGTCTGACAAAGCTTCGGCTGATACGGCGACGTCGAGGCCCATAACTATTCTCGCGTGGTGGTTAGTGCGTAAAGGCCAAAGGCAACTCACATCAAATACCCAAACCTGTTAGTGCATTATTAAAAGGAGTAACGGCTGTCGGGACAAGTCCGGAGCTATCACCCCCTCCCGGGTGATACCGCTAAACAGCCAGCCGCCACTTTCACATCGCACGGGTGCTCTCCGGGCCTGCCCGGCTTTCACAACGGTCTCCAGTAAAGTCAAGGTAATTGTGTGTCCAGGCATCAAGGGGAAAACCCGAGGAATCACCCCCGGTGGATTCCAGTTAATGTAATCATCAAGTTGAATGTAAGAGGGACCACCCTCGAGGTTCACACTTGAGGTGTTGAACGATAGAGCCGTATCGGGAATGGTGAAAGAGGAAATCACCCTCGATGACCACGACCGAATAGCTACACTGCAGAATTATCATGAAGAGTGCGTTATGAGGGATCACCCTCGGCACTCGATAGTAGCTCTGCAGAGTCGAGCAACTAAAGGGATGTGATGTGATGTGAGATGTCGGGCTCTGGTCATCGATCACGTTGATCGAGGCGTCGATGATGAAGCAGGGGCAACAAGGACAAGTGGGGGTCACTGATGGATTACTAACCAACCTATACTAAGCAGTTTAGGATAAGCAGGTAGGTAACAATAAGCAGGTACAAAAGCAGGCTATGCATCAGAATAGGAACAAACAATACCAGTAGCAAAATCTAATGCAAGCATGAGAGTATAGAATGGGCGATATCGGAATGATCAAAGGGGGGGCTTGCCTGGAAGCTCCGCCGAAAGGGAAGAAGGGTCATCGTCGACGTAGTCGAACACAAGGGCATCAGCAGCAGTCTCGGGGTCTACCGAAGAGAAGAGGGGAGAGGGGAGAAACAGTTAATACATAGCAAGCAAGTGCATAACTGGACAACAGGCAGAGCTAGACGTGTTCTAACGCGGTGCTACACGATACCGGCGAAGGGGGGTAACATCCGGAAATGTTTTCCGAAGTTTGGCATTTTTGGACAGGTGAAAAGGAGGAGGATGGTTGCATGTTTGCTATGCTAGGGACACATGCCAGATGAACGGAGAGCATATTCCGATTCATCTCGTCGTTCTGAGCAACTTTCATGTAGACAACTTTTTCATCCAAGTTACGGATTATTTTATATGATTTTCAAAGTTTTTGGTATTTTCTGGAATATCTTATTAAATCGAAAATAATAGCAAAATGCTATGTGTACACACTTAAGTGTACACACCAGGGGCTACCGAAGCTGACATGTTGGGTCCAGGTGTCATTGACTAGCAGCTATTTGTTTTAACTAAATTGATTTAGATAGGAGGGACCCACATGTCATTTGCTACAATACTAGTTAGTATTAAACTAGTCCTGGTCTAATTAACCCCCCCCACACACACAGAGCACGTAATTCACTATGCTAGGGGTTAAATCTGTTCTTTGTTATCAGAAGATAGCATTTTGTCATTTTTGTAGGATTTAATCCATGCATCGAAAGGATTTGATCTTATGGGAACATTTGAGCCTTGCCAAGTGTACTACGTACTCATATTATTTTTACACATATTAACAATTGTTTAACCATTGATTAGGGGCTGTTTAGGGGTTAGTCAGTGCAAAATTCCTAAAGCTAGCCATATAGCTACAGTAGCCACAAGTAGTAGTAGATTCAGCAGAGTAGCAGCACAATAGCAGCAGGCAGCACAAGCGGCAGCGGCGACGGGCACAGGTGGCTGCAGGCAGGGTGCGGCGCTGGCAGGTGAGGCGACGCAGCGGGCAGCAGCGACGCAGCAGCAGGCGGGCACGGCCATGGCCGGCGAGGCTGGAGTTCCGACGGGAGCTGGCGCGCGACGGCAGCCGCGAGTGGCCCAGGGACGTGGGCGCGCGCGGGAGCAGAGGTCCTGGCGCGACGGCAGGGCGGGTGCCGGTGGCTGCAGGGGTCGGGCGGAGGCGGGAGTGGTAGCAACACTTAAGCAGCGGCGGGAGCAGCAGCGGACATGGCAAAGAGCGGCGGCAGTGACATGAGTAGTAGCAGCCGCACACATGCGTACGCGGGCGCTGAGCTTCGGGGCAACCATGGCGATTGAGCGAGGGCGGACGCGAGTAGTGGTGGACGTGGCTGTAAGTGCGCGAGGCACAGTAGCAGCAACCGCACGCACTTATGCGTACACGAGGTGTTCGGGCACGACAGAGACGACGGCCTACGACATCCAAACGAAGGGGAGGGACAGATGGGTTGGACGGGCAGCTCACCACGGAGGCACACGGAGGCCCGTTGGTGGCTTAGGAGCTGCAGAGGCGACGGAGTTGACGAAGATGGCCGGCGACCGAAGCGGACGAGGTCGACGCGGATCCGGCGAAGGAGGGGGTTTCGGCCCGTTTTCGTCTCTGTAGTGGACGCAGCGGATGAAGACGGTCTTCGTGGACGCAATGGCGAGGCGAAAGGTGGCCGGTGGCCATGGCAGAATGAGCCAGGCGGCGACGACCGCGCTCGTCGACGGATCTGGAGAAGGGGAACGAGCGCCTTGACGAGAGGCGGAGAGAGCAAGGGAAGTGGTGAGCGAGTGGGGTGATGGGACCGAGGGGTCGGGGCGTGGCGCCCTTATCCCCTCCCGGCGCTGCCGGCAAGAGGGTGCGGCAGCGACCAAGCCCCTGTAGCGACCGCACCACGGGAACAGGAGAAGGAGACAATGGGGGTAGGTGGGCTGGCTCGGGTGTGGGTGGGCCGAGGACCGAGGGAGTCAGGGGCCTGTCTCTTTTATTTACTTTGCATTTTCTTTTCTTTTTTTACATTTTATATTTTCTATGTAGTTTTATTCTATTTTTACTTTTGTAAAATACAAACCTAGACTCTAAATTAGTACTATTAAATATACCACTGCCACATTTGGTTTGAGGTTCAAATAAAATAGTTTAGTATTTCTATAATTTATAAAGCATTTAAAAATTCTTTTTAGCCACTATTATATTCATAAAAGGGCATTGAAATGTTTTAAGAAAGTGTTGGGTCAGCACCATAAATGGTTATGGAATATTTTCCACACTTTAAACATTTTATTTTGCATGTTTGATAAATTTGAATTCTGGGCTTTAATTCGAACTTGAATTTGAATTGTGATTCGGATAAAGTGAGGATCAGCAATAGTAATGTGATGACATGGCACCATTAACAAGGGTTTATTGTAGCTTAAATATCCGGGCGTCACACTATGACAACCACATCCGTTGTTGTCAGGACTACATCACCTCCACCATGCGACACATCATCACCGATAGTGCCTACATCATCTGAGTTGATCATAAGAGGTAATTTCAAAGGTACTAATCTTGCACCTCCACATGATTATGATGAATGTCTTTTCAATTTAAATGCACCATGCGGTGAGCTACCCACTACTTTGATCACACCAGCTATTTTACAGGACTATGTTGATGATTTGACTTTGCCATGTGATCAAACAATTTTGAGTGAGCCCATTGAATTAACTATCGATGCAAAAGAATCAAGCGAATCAGGAAATAAATCAGATTTGGATCAAATACGTTTGAAAATAATTGTGCCAATGTTTAATCATTTTGATATGACCTCTAATCTTGGTGATGGTTCATCAATGTTGGGATGGTTTAATGATAAGCATTGTCAATATTTTGATATGAATAAGAGCTTCACTTATATGTGCAAACTGAGTTGCAATTTTTTCATGCCTTTGACTTCTTGTGATAATATATTGGCTTTATATTTCATGACTTTTGAAGGGTGATCTTGTATAACTGTGTCACGTGTGCCCCAACTGAGATCAGTGAAAATGGATGACATATACATATACAATGTGTACACTTGTCTCTTTTGTTAGCCAGATTTCAGATTAAGCAACGCCGAGGACGGCTTTATTTTCAAGAAGGGGAGGATGATGAGGACATGGCTACCACAGTTACACCCATATCCACTACTGTTTTACCTCTTGGAACAGTTGCTAGAGCTCAGATACGCCAATTAAATTATCAGGTACTTTCTTTTCTTGGTAATGTTTCTAATGTTCATGAGAATATGATGCTGCCTAACATAGATACATTTGTGTTGCTTGCAATTGAAGGGCCTAGCACGGACAAGAAGGTTGAACATTGGAGCATGGTCAAGCACGGAGATGAAGGTGCGTGCGATGAGAATAAGAACGGAGGTTCATGTGGAGATTTCCGGACTTTGAAGCCACCATGATGACATACAAGATGGTGGACGAAATATACAAGATGGCCTTTCATAAATTTCGTCCATAGCTTATTATTGGTGTTGCGCCACCTTATTTTGGACCAGGCCCATGTAATATATTTTTAGAGTCCAAATTGTAGGGAAAACAACTTAGGAGGTGTTTTAGTCCCACGTTGCCAAGGGTGGACAAAATCCCCTCTCTTTTCCCTATAAATATAGCCCTTAAGGCATCATTTAGACTGGGGTTTTATTTAGTTAAAAGTTAGTCATCGCTGCAACTTCGTGTACTTCGTTTGTGTCCAACGACCAGGCCAAGACCGCTTATGAAACCCCACTTCTATCAATACTTCATCCATATTCGCAATATTCAGATTGCTTAATCATATTCTTGCTTGTTGTTCGATGGCTTGTAGGAACAGACCTTCGTGGTCAGGTTGATCGTGCTCCGGCGTGGTGAATAACCTCTCGGAGTTGGTTTAACGATTGCTAAGGCGCAACATCGTGCATGTTTGTAGTCGGATCGTCGAAGTCGACTCCACCAAATCGATAGTTATCATCTCATCAAAAGATCGGGACACCTCCGCCTCTATCAACGCCACTTCTCCCATTTACTTCTCCATCAGGAACCGATTTTCCTCGGCTTCCTCACCTCCCCTTCGTCTTCATTTGCATCCAAACCCCACTACGTTCACATTGTTTTAACCTCTTTAAATAATCACCTACTACTTCAGTTAGACTAGCCATCTAATCCTAATTCTCCAAACCATAGCCCTCCGTTCCAGCGGTTCGAAATGGTGAAAGAGATCGAGATGCAGGTTTTTAGCGTCCAACATGTCCTCGTCGAAGGCTCGATGAGCATAGTTGCCACCGTCACCATCCACCCAAGGGTTGTTCGGCAGTGGATCAACAATGTATCCAACTCCCTCGAAAAGATAGAGACGAGGGTCATCGGTCTCGACGCAGAGTACATGGAGCGTGCGGCTAGGAAGATCCAACGCGCCTCCGTCCTTCAGCTGTGCCTCGAAGATGATGTTTTGGTGTACCACATCATACACTCGCCCTCCATACTAGGTGAGCTTCACGATTTCTTGTCTCGGGAGGACGTATACTTCTGTGGGGCAGCCATCGAAGGGGACAAATAGAAGCTGGAGCTGTACAACCTTGATTTGAAAAGCATCGCTGACCTACAAACCAGAATCAAAATTCCTGTAGAAGATTGTGATAAATAGACACCATCCCTATTCGATGTAGCAAATTTTGTGTTTGGTACAAATCTTCAGAAGGGTGACGAGACGGTGGCATTAAGGTCGTCTGGATGGGAGAATTATCCCTTGACGTACGAGCGGATAAAATATGCTGCCCTCGATGCCCGTGTGAGTTTCGAGATAGCTGCAAGGTCCAAAGAGCTTGTTGCAAAGCCGTCTCTCACAGAAAATGAGAACAAGAAGAAGAAGAAGAAAAGGTTGCACCAGTAGGAGGGCATTATGGATGGATGAACTATTTCCTCTCTTGTAAAAAAATTATTCCCTCTCGGTGTATATTGATATAGATGGACTATTTCGATGGTGTGCATGTCTTTGGAACAGAGCAGTAGCATGGGTCCGCTTGACTATAAGGAAATATTTATCCGCATATATAGCTTTCTCTGCTACTCCTTCCAGTGATCGGTATGCAGTGCATGTGTCCGTAGACATGACAGCTTGTCCATGGAAGTTCAACTACGGCAACCATCATGTTTCATCTCGCGATTCCCATGATGCCTCTCCAACCCATGACACCACGTCCCCCGACGTGCGCCTCACCCCTCTCGGCCGCACCGCCCCTCTGCCTTTGTGTGCATGACATGTGGGCCACCTAAAATGCGGCGAGCATCAAGTTTCTACTACATCCACACACGATTCCCATGACGCCGCTCGAACCCATGACACCACATGTCCCCCGACCTGCGGCTCACCCCTCTTGGCCCCACTGCCCCTCTGCCTTCGGGAGCATTACATGTGGACCAGTCACCTATCGGGTCCACAAGTTATTGACTCAAAGGTAGGTGTAGTAAGGCACTGAAGCTCAGTCCCGATGGCCCTGAGAGGGAAATGTAACTCCTACGCCAGGGCTTGTGGTGCTACCGCTGCACGAACTCGTGCTAAACTCGAGATTTATTTCTTTACTATACATGCACGCAACGATGGACATTGTAATCTCAACATGTGATGGGGAGCTCTAAATTTGAATTTGAAACTTATAAGACGAAAAGATTCAAAACTAATAAACATAGAGAGAGGGAGTATATTGTATGATGTGTCCCATACAAAATAAGTCCCCTGGTTTGTCACCGCGAAGATGCGGTTAGAAAGGAGCACAGCGTCTTCGTACTCGTACGGCAACAAATCGGCCGCAGACAGCATGGTCCGCCTTTGACCGCCATGTGCAAGATTCATGCTATCTTATTCAATCTCACTGTGGTTCCATCGTACCAATTCATGCCGTGGCCCGTTGCATGGCTGATCCCAATGTTGGACAAAGGTTCTACGGGAACGGTGTCACCGTTGTAAATGTTGTGCAAATTGATGTTGGTACCCTCCCGTACATATGCAAGCCAATCTCCACTCGCATCGAGCCTAACCCGTGAAACAGTGGGCAGGGGGAGAATTAGGAAATGGCCACGGAAGTAGTCTTTAGAATGCATTTACTACGTGATCAAACTCATCTTACCTGCTCATCGAAGGAAATCCGAGTGCCCCTCAACGTCGGCATCTCAAGGGGCGTCAACTTGCAACTACGGCCACGCCGTGCTGGAGAGACCCCCAAGGAAACATCCTCGTGCGTTCCACGGAACATCAAGATGCATTTGTATGAGTAGTTTATCTTGTGAGAGAAAAGGATGAACGAGGGAAGGCCTCTAGAGATAGAGATGGACACTACTACTACCAATGTGCTGGCCCGTGTGTTGCAATGGATCCAAAGTAGTAGAATAATACTTGTTCACATGCTTGAAATATAAACACTCTAGTTTTGATATACATTCGTTAGCCGACATGATAGCTTGTCCATGAAAGTTGAACCACGGCGACCATCACGTTTCTTGATTCTACCATTGCGACACGCCCACACCCACACGCGATTCCCACGACGCCTCTCCAACCCACGGCACGACGTCCCCTAACATGGACATGGATCCTCTAACGCGGCTATCACTGCCTTGCCCTGCCTTTCTTTCGCTGACAGGAGGGACCCTCGCTTATGGGTCCCACATGTCAGTGACAGAATGGTAGGATTGTTCACGTCAGGGGATCCTCATCCCCCCGACATGCCCCTCATCCCTCTCGGCCTCACCGCTCCTCTGCCTTTGTGTGCATGACATGCGGGCCAGCTGAACTGCCACAGACACACCCGATTAGACGCGGTTTGCCTGCTCCGCTTCTGTGCTCCGATCTGTACTCCCGCACCATCGAATTTTCATCCAGCGGCTGTGACACATTTCGTCCCAGGCATCAATCATCAGCTGGAGTACTTATGTACTACAGGTAGTACCCGCTAGTCTGGCCATCTACGCCTCGTAATGCCCCGACGCCCAACTGTGGCACCCTCGCCACGGCCACGCCACCACCGGCCGGTTCATCTCGAACGAGTGAGTCGCAAACCACGCCACCACCATGAGAATGACATGTGGGCCAGCCGCATTATGGTCCGCATGTCATTGACTCATAGGCGGGCACTAAGCCACTGAAGTTCGGTCCCGTGGGCCCCGAGAGGGAAATGTAACTCCTGCGTCAGGCCTTGTGGTGCTCCGCAGTACGAGCTCGTGCCAAAACTAGAATCTGTTTCTTACTACTACCAACTAGTACTAGTAAGGTACACGTGCATTGCACGCATGAGATTCTGGTGGTTTGTGCATTATGCTTCTACATGTGGAGTTTTCTAGATTCTAACATGTGGCAAAATCTGGTGGAATGTAAGGTTAGGAAAGTTTGATTAACTTAGGTGAGTGTTTGGTTCAAGCCACACCTTAGGCAAGCCACACTAAGGCCCCACATGACATACACACAAAAAATGTGGCAAGATTCCCTTAGGCTTGCTAACTTGTGGCTGTCATTTTGAAGAACTAATAACTTTGCCTAAGCTTAGTTGTGGCAAAGTTAGTCATGAATTATGTTCAACCATGGAGTCTTCTAGATTATACATGTGGCAGAATCTGGTGGATGATATCCAACGGCCAGTAGTGCTCGGATTTTCCATCTTTGTACCATCGGATTGGCTTCATCCAACGACCACCTTTCAAAGTTTTTCACACACTATATAGGGGGCATAGATATAGATGTGCCGGTCCGTTGCAATGGACCCAAAGTATATCTATTTAGTGGAGTGCACTCTAAACACATTATCTATTTATTTTTCTCTAACCTTTCATAGCCATGCAACCAAGCCACATAAGCTTCATGGGTGCCCCCCCACATCATATTATTCATACTACATTGATTGAAAAAAAAGATAAATCACCCAAAACAAGATCTTCCCGCTTTTTGTTCCTACAATGTTGTGCCGTGCACGTACCTACTAGTTGTACAGTGGTAGTACTAGTAATATAGTATTAGGAGTACAAACTTGGTACTAGTAGGAGTAGTACTAGTACGAAATGCTCCTACTCTATCAACGAGCCCCATCTGACACCAAATTTCTTGGCTTCCATGTTGCAGCTAGATCTTCCCCTTGTTTCTGTTTTCCAACCCTGCGGCGGGCGGGGTGTCGGTTTTCTCGATGGCGGTCCCACATGAAAGTGAAAATGCTAGGCAACACGCCTTCCCTAAGCTATGTGTCGTGCCTGACGGGTGGAGTACTACCGATTCCCGGGCGTGTGGGGGTGCGACGCGAACGCGGTAGGCCTTTTCCTTTTACTAGCAATGTGCCCGTGCGTTGCGGCGGATCCAAAGTAGTAGAATAGTAGTATTTGTTCACAAACTTGAAAGAAATCACTATTATTTTGATATACTCCTAATATATTACTCCCTCTGTAGCTAAATATTTGTCTTTTTAGAGGTTTCAAATGGACTATCACATACGGATTATATAGACATATTCTAGTGTTTCTAGCAAGATGCCCGCGCGTTGCACGAAGTTGATGGAAAAGGTAAGCACAACTTATAAATTGACGGATGGAGTACTAGTTACAGTGATGCATATAATTAAGCAAAGGGATCGCACATGTCGGTATTGACTGGAACGAGAATGCAACAGCACAATACGAATTAAGGCCACGATGATGCGATCGCAGTGGTGGTTACAAAAGGCAAGAAGAAAGATGGATCCATGAACGTATGACCTCCTCCTCCTCAACTTAGTGCGCCGGGCCACCGACCGGCGGCTAAGGAGCGGCGGCTTTTGTGGCGAGGTCGAGGTGCTTCTCAGCAAAGGCATCCAAGGCTTCCAGCCGGTTGAGAAAGGCCAATGTCGTAGCGTCCTCACTGGCCTTGTAGATACCTATGTACATGATTTTCTCGTACACGTGGATGTGTAGGTCGACGAATTCTTGCAGGCGAGGCGCCTCGCGGCGAGCGCGACCTCCAGGTGGATATTCTTCATGGCGTCGGCGGGCAGTCGCAGCACCACCAGTGCTTGAAAGAGGTTCTGGCCATGGAGGCCGATTAGGGTGGCAGGCAATGAGGAGCCCGGGCGCGTGGGTTGGAGGAGTACGGCGATGTAGTCCGTGAGCTTCTTGAGGACGATGAACTTGTTGCTGGTGGCAATGATCATCTGGTCCAACTCAGAGTCGTAGTTGGAGTCGACGGCGGCGATTCACCAGCCGCTCTCCAACACCGTCTGGAGACGATCCTCGACGCCATGCCGCAGGCCGGCGTCGTGGACCATCTGGCACAGCCACTGGCCGCTCACGCGCATCGCCGCCATGGGTATGGAGTGAGATCTTTTGTGCTTAGTGCAGGTGCTTAGGCAAATGCTTAGGTGCGTACGATGTGGTAGATGCATTGGAATGGAGGGGCAACTTTATATGAGGGCAATGAGGGCAAACTGCGCTGCATTCACATCGTGCAGCCTCTTTTCCCGGACGTACTCCCATTACTTCCCTCATGCATTAATTGAAGGGGGATGCATTGGCCGTTCAACATATCGGGAACCGCTACTCCCTCCCTCGTCTGCATTAAAGCGTATCGGAAACTTCACTGCCCGCTGTCAAATCGAATACTCCCTCTGTCTAGGTGAGTATTAAGTCATCTTACGAAAACCAAATACTTAGTAAACACATAGGCATGGTGCACTAACTCTCACGTTGTTTCTTATTTTTTGACATAAATAGAGGAATCAAGAAATAAGAGATGCGGGGCTTGTATGCTTTTAATGACTTGAGACTATCAAACATGACATGCAGTGGTCAGTTCGTTGCACAAGAACAAATACAACCCACGTCAGCACACATGCATCTTATAGCATCACTTCCAATGGCTATAAAAGATGAATGAGACCAAATTATATCTCATCTAGATGAGTTCTAGCAAAATTGTATTAATAATACTTAGTACTCCTGCGCCATGTATCATATATTAGTATCATGTAGTACTTTATTTATTGCCATGTATGACACATAGTACTCAACTCTCTCTCTTTCTTCATTTAATTCTATGACACCTCATCAAAATTCCTAAGGCTAGTACTCCCTCCGTCTAGGTGTGTAAGTCATCTTACGAAAACCAAATAATCCCAAAACACATAGGCGTAGTGCATTAACTTCTACCTTGTTTCTTGTTTCTTGACATATCAACCAATAAGAGATAAGCGTGTGCATGCTTTTAATGACTTGAGACTATCAAACATGACATGCAGTGGTTAGTTCATTGCATGCAATACTATTAATTAGCAAATAAACATTAATGTCTCTCGTTTTCCCCTCCTCCTTGATCACGGTGCACAGCCTAAGATGACTTACTCACCTAGACGGTGGGAGTACCGTTACAACCAGCCCTAGCAAATACTAAACATTAAGTTCTCTCATTTTCCTCTCCACCTTGGTCACCTAGACGGAGGGAGTATACTGCGCGGGCTTTTCCTACGTGGTAGGCGGGACAGTTCCGCCTAGTTGGTTCGATAGAGACGTGAGAGGACGAGGGAGTAGGCTGCTGCAAACGTAGGGCTGTGTGATTTGACATCGAGTTACTGCTGGACAGGTGGGGCCCCGTGATTTGACTTGCCATTATCATTTTAACTGCGGCGCTACGACCGGCATGAGTCTCCCGATTCATGACCACCTCCATACAGGTGCCTCTCCCAATGCTCCACCATGTAGTAGAGGCTATCTCTTGCATGAGAGCCCACTTCTCCACTTTTTCCTTGCCTCTCTTTCCTCCACATATGCAAAAATTCCATGTAAAGCGCACTATTGTACTTACTTGCTCCTACAGGTGCTTAAGCTTGCCACATAGGCATAAAGTCTGATGTGGCAAGTTAATCAAGAAGAGAGAGACTAGTTTGGTGACCCAAGGAAGAAACGGTGCTAAGCGCGTGTACCTAGGTGAAAAGACAATTTTGAGTCTATAGCTAATTAAATGAAGCAAACTTAGCAACACCATTTCATTGGAAGAGGTCACTCCTTGGGCAAATGCAATAAATACTAGTACTCCCTGTGTCCCATAATATAAGAATGTTTTTGGCACTACACTAGTGTCAAAAACGTTCTTATATTATGTGACAGAGGGAGTACGAAGAAAGAGATAGAGAGGAGTAAAAAAATAAATACACTTATAGCCAACCTTATAGCTAACCTTGTTGTAGTATGAGTGACTAAGTGATGACTATGTATGACATGCCAACATCAGATAGCCTAACGCACCGTGTTAAATCTCTAAGGGCACGACCGCGCATGCGACGCGACGGTCGTGGTAGGCGCGACCATGATACGGGCTGCTGGCAGCCCTTGGATCTGAGATCAAACGGTCGCATGCTAAGTTGCTTAAAATTTGCAGAATAACCCTCCAGGATAGGATATTCACCCATAGGTCTAGAATCACGCCATGCAACCGTTCGACCTTAGATCCAAGGGCTCTCGGAAGCCCGTATCATGGGAGAATGGAAAGCCACTACCCTGCAGTTCGCACGCTGGTAGTTCCCTCCTACTTGTCCCCGCATGTCCTTCAATACTACGGCGGTTCGCTCCTAGTCGTCCCGTCCATTCACATTACGGCAGTTCCACTAATCCTATCCCTCCTCCCAAATCCATGGCGTCCCAAATCTCCACGCTCGGCGGTGAGTACTGATGTCTAATACACAACCTTCTTCTTGTAGACGTTGTTGGGCCTGCAAGTGCACAAGTTTGTAGGACAGTAGCAAATTTCCCTCAAGTGGATGACCTAAGGTTTATCAATCTGTAGGAGGCGTAGGATGAAGATGGTCTCTCTCAAACAACCCTGCAACCAAATAACAAAAAGTCTCTTGTGTCCCCAACACACCCAATACAATGGTAAATTGTATAGGTGCACTAGTTCGGCGAAGAGATGGTAATACAAGTGCAAAATAGATAGTAGATATAGGTTTTTGTAATCTGAAATAATAAAAACAGCAAGGTAACTAATGATAATAGTGAGCGTAAACAGTATTGCAATGATAGGAAACAAGGCCTAGGGTTCATACTTTCACTAGTGCAAGTTCTCTCAACAATAATAACATAGATAGATAATATGACAAGCCCTCAACATGCAACAAAGAGTCACTCCAAAGCCACTAATAGCGGAGAACAAACGTAGAGATTATGGTAGGGTACGAAACCACCTCAAAGTTATTCTTTCGGATCAATCTATAAAAGAGTTCATACTAGAATAACACCTTAAGACACAAATCAACCAAAACCCTAATGTCACCTAGATACTCCATTGTCACATCAAGTATCCGTGGACATGATTATACGATATGCATCACACAATCTTAGATTCATCCAACCAACATAAAAGTACTTCAAAGAGTGCCCCAAAGTTTCTATCGGATAGTCAAGAACGTGTGCCAACCCCTATGCATAGGTTCCCAATGTCACGAAACCCGCAAGTTGATCACCAAAACATACATCAAGTGGCACATGATATCCCATTGTCACCACAGATAATCACGGCAAGACATACATCAAGTGTTCTCATAAGATACTCAATCCGATAAGATAACTTCAAAGGGGAAACTCAATTCATCACAAGAGAGTAGAGGGGGAGAAACATCATAAGATCCAACTACAATAGAAAAGCTCGGGATACATCAAGATCGTGCCATAGAGGGAACACGAGAGAGAACACGAGAGAGAGAGAGAGAGAGAGAGAGAGAGAGAGAGAGATCAAACACATAACTAATGGTACATACCCTCAGCCCCGAGGGTGAACTACTCCCTCCTCGTCATGGATAGCGTCGGGATGATGAAGATGGCCACCGGTGATGGGATCCCCTCCGGCAGGGTGCCGGAACAGGGTCCCGATTGGTTTTTGGTGGCTACAGAGGCTTGCGGCGGTGGAACTCCCGATCTATCTTCTGTTCTGGAAGTTTTAGGGTACAAGAGTATATATGGGTGCAAGGGGTACGTCGGTGGAGCTACGGGGGCCCCACGAGGTAGGGGCGTGCCTAGGGGGCGCCCCCACCCTCGTGGGCAGCCCGGGAATCCCCCGACGTGCACTCCAAGCCCAACAGATTGGTTTCCTTCCAAAATTAACTTCTCCAGTTGATTTCATTCCGTTTTGACTCCGTCTAATATTCCTTTTCCTTGAAACATTGAAATAGGCATAAAACAGCAAATCTGGGCTGGGCCTCCGGTTAATAGGTTAGTCCCAAAAATAATATAAAAGTGGATAATAAAGCCCAATATTGCCTAAAACAGTAGATAAAGTAGCATGGAGCAACCAAAATTATAGATACGTTGGAGACGTATCAAGCATCCCCAAGCTTAATTCCTGCTCGTCCTCGAGTAGGTAAATGATAAAAAAGAATTTTTGATGCGGAGTGATACTTTGGCATAATTTCAATGTAAATCTTCTTAATTGTGATAGGAATATTCAGATCCGAAAGATTCAAGACAAAAGTTCGTCTTGACACAAAAATAATAATACTTCAAGCATACTAATCAAAGCAATCATGTCTTCTTAAAATAACATGACAAAGAAAGTTCATCCCTACAAAATCATATAGTTAGGCTATGCTTCATTTTCATCACATAAAGATGTTCCCAACTTCTATACCCCCGATGACAAGCCAAGCAATTGTTTCATACTCAAATAATCTCAAACTTTTTCAACCTTCACGCAATACATGAGTGCGAGCCATGGATATAGCACTATGGGTGGAATAGAATATGATGATGGGGATTGTGTGGAGAAGACAAAAAAAGGAGAAGGTCTCACATTGACGAGGCTAATCGACGGGCTATGGAGATGCCCATCAATTGATGTCAATATGAGGAGTAGGGATTGCCATGCAACGGATGCACTAGAGCTATGAATGCTCAACAAAAGAAAACTAGTGGGTGTGCATCCAACTCGCTTGCTCACGAAGACCTAGGGCTTTTTGAGGAAGCCCATCATTGGAATATACAAGCCAAGTTCTATAATGAAAAATTCCCACTAGTATGAAAAGACAACTTATGATTCTTACTATCATGAAGATCTTGGTGCTACTTTGAAGCACAATATATGAGACTCACTACATGAAGAACAAAGTGCTACTTTGAAGCACAAGTGTGGTAAAAGGATAGTAGCATTGTCCCTTCTCTCTTTTTCTCTCTTTTTTTTGTTTGGGCCTTTCTCTTTTGTTTATGGCCTCTTTTTTTTGTCCGGAGTCTCTTCCCGACTTATGGGGGAATCATAGTCTCCATCATCCTTTCCTCACTTGGGACAATGCTCTAATAATGATGATCATCACACTTTTGTTTTTCTTACAACTCTACAATTACAACTCGATATTTAGAACAAAGGATGACTCTATATGAATGCCTCCGGCGGTATACCGGGATGGTGCAATGAATCAAGAGTGACACGTATGGAAAATAATGCATGGTGGCTTTGCCACAAATACGATGTCAACTACATGATCGTGCAATGGCAATATGACAAAAGTAATGTATGTCATGATGATGATGATGGAAGTTGCATGGCAATATATCTCGGAATGACTATGGAAATGCCATGATAGGTAGGTATGGTGGCTGTTTTGATGAAGATATAAGGAGGTTTATGTGTGATAGAGCGAATCGTATCACGGGGTTTGGATGCACAGGCGAAGTTTGCACCAACTCTCAAGGTGAGAAAGGGCAATGCACGGTACCGAAGAGGCTAGCAAAGGTGGAAAGGTGAGAGTGCGTATAATCCATGAACTCAACATTAGTCAAAAGAACTCATATACTTATTGCAAAAAATTTAGAAGCCATCAAAAAATTCAAGTACTACGCGCATGCTCCTAGGGGGATAGATTGGTAGGAAAAGACCATGGCTCGTCCCATACCGCCACTCATAAGGATGCACAAGCCAGGTACACTTCATGTTTCAAATTTGTTACACAGCTTTACCCATACATGCATGCTACGGGACTTGCAAACTTCAACACAAGTATTTCTCAAATTCACAATTATCAACTAGCACGACTTTGATATTATCACCTCCATATCTCAAAACAATTATCAAGCATCAAACTTATCTTAGTATTTAATTCTCTCAAAAGAAAGTTTCACATATCTTGAACACTAAGTATATTAACATTAAGCAAACTACCGTGCTATTAACGACTCTCAAAATAATCTAAGTGAAGCATCAGAGATCAATAGTTTCTTGAAAAGAAAACTACCATCGTGCTCTAAAAGATATAAGTGAAGCACTAGAGCAAATGACAAACTACTCCGAAAGATATAAGTGAAGATCAATGAGTAGCTAAATAGTTATGCAACTATGCGAAGACTCTCTCTCATTTAATAATTTCAGATCTTGATACTTTATTCAAAAAGCAAGCAAAGCTAAAGAAAAGTGCATTGCAAGGATAGCACAACTCATGTGAAGAAGCAAAAACTTAGGCTAAACCGATACTAACCGATAGTTGTTGAAGAAGAAAGGTGGGATGCCTACCGGGGCATCCCCAAGCTTAGATGCTTGAGACTTCTTGAAATATTATCTTGGGGTGCCTTGGGCATCTCCAAGCTTGAACTTTTGTGTCTCCTTAATTCCTCTCATATCATGGTTTCTCTCTTTATCAAAAGCTTCATTCACAACAAACTCAACAAGAACTCGTGAGATAGGTTAGTATAAACCAATGCAAAACCTTATCATTTTCTACTGTAACAAATCACTAAAATTATTATTCCACATTGAATACTAAATGCCTCTGCATATTTAATACTCCTATCTTCAAATAGAATCATTAAACAAGCAAACATATGCAAACAATGCAACCATAACAGCAATCTGCCAAAACAGTACAGTCTGTAAAGAATGCAAGAGTCATCATACTTACCTAACTCCAAAAATTATGAACTTAAATTCCCACTGTAATAAATTTATCAGAGCTCAATATGCAGAAAGATTCAACATTATACCATTCTCTGAATTTTCTAGGGAATTTTTGCAACAGCGGTAAACTTCCTGTTTTTCAAACATCAACATGTATACTAGCAAAATAAGCATGGCAAAGGCTATCCTTGACTTATTTATTGAACCTAAAGATGAAAAACACTAATCTAAATAACAGCAAGCAAATACTAACAAGAGGAAATGACGCTCCAAGAAAAACACATATCATGTGGTGAATAAAAATATAGCTCCAAGTAAAGTTACCAATGAACGAAGACGAAAGAGGGGATGCCTTCCGGGGCATCCCCAAGCTTAGGCTCTTGGTTATCCTTGAATATCTTGGGGTGCCATGGGCATCCCCAAGCTTAGGCTCTTTTCCACTCATTATTCCATAGTCCATCGAGTCTTTACCCAAAACATGAGAACTCCACAACACAAAACTCAACAGAAAACTCGTAAGCTCCGTTAGCGAAAGAAAACAAAAGACCACTTCAAGGTACTGTAATGAACTCATTATAAATTCATATTTGTTTAATATCTACTGTACTTCAACTTATCTATGGTTCATACCCTCCGATACTACTCATAGATTCATCAAAATAAGCAAACAACACATAGAAAACAGAATCTGTCAAAAACACAATAGTCTGTAGTAATCTGTGTCAAACGTATACTTCTGGAACTCCAAAACTCCTACAAAATTAGGAAGTCCTAAGCAATTCGTGTACCAATCCATATCAAAAAGAATCATATCAGGATCGTGTTTCTGTGAATTAACAAAACTAATTTACTGGGTGCAAAAGTTTCTGATTTTCAGCAGGATCAACACAACTATCACCGTAAGCCATCCTAAAGGTCTTACTTGGCACTTTATTGAAAAAAAAGCTATAAAACATGATTACTACAGTAGCATAATCATGTGGACACACAAAAACAGTAAGGATAAATATTAGGTTGTTTCCCAACAAGCGCTTTTCTTTAATGCCTTTCTAGCTAGGCATGATGATGACAATGATGCTCACATAAAAGATAAGAATTGAAACATAACGGGAGCATCATGAAGCATATTACTAGAACTTTTTAAGTCTAACCCACTTCCTATGCATAGGGATTTTGTGAGCAAACAACTTATGGGAACAATAATCAACTTGCATAGGAAGGTAAAACAAGCATAACTTCAAGATTTTAAGCACATAGAGAGGAAACTTGATATTATTGCAACTCCTACAAGCATATATTCCTCCCTCATAATAATTTTCAGTAGCATCATGAATGAATTCAACAATATAACCAGCACCTAAAGCATTCTTTTCATGATCTACTAGCATAGGAAATTTACTGCTCTCCTCATAAGCAAACTTCTTCTTTATGGCATACGTATCATCACAATAATCATCATGGATAGGAGGCATGCTTTCATCATAGTAAATTTGCTCATCATAGCTTGGGGGACAAAAAATATCATCTTCTTCAAACATAGCTTCCCCAAGCTTGTGGCTTTGCATATCATTAGCATCATGGATATTCAAGGAATTCATACTAACAACATTGCAATCATGCTCATCATTCACATATTTCATGCCAAGAATTCTATGTAATTCTTCTTCTAGTACTTGAGCACAATTCTCCTTTCCATCATAGTCACGAAATATATTAAAAAGGTGAAGCGTATGAGACAAACTCAATTCCATTTTTTTGTAATTTTCTTTTATAGACTAACTAGTGCTAAAACAAGAAACAAAAAGATTCGATTGCAAGATCTAAAGATATACCTTCAAGCACTCACCTCCCCGGCAACGGTGCCAGAAAAGAGCTTAGTTGACGGGGTGTGAGTGAGTGCCATTTACCTTTGCCTCCTCGGCAACGGCGCCAGAAAAGAGCTTGATGTCTACTACACAACCTTCTTCTTGTAGACGTTGTTGGGCCTGCAAGTGCACAGGTTTGTAGGACAGTAGCAAATTTCCCTCAAGTGGATGACCTAAGGTTTATCAATCCGTAGGAGGCGTAGGATGAAGATGGTCTCTCTCAAACAACCGTGCAACCAAATAACAAAAAGTCTCTTGTGTCCCCAACACACCCAATACAATGGTAAATTGTATAGGTGCACTAGTTTGGCGAAGAGATGGTAATACAAGTGCAAAATAGATAGTAGATATAGGTTTTTGTAATATGAAATAATAAAAACAGCAAGGTAACTAATGATAAAAGTGAGCGTAAACAGTATTGCAATGATAGGAAACAAGGCCTAGGGTTCATACTTTCACTAGTGCAAGTTCTCTCAACAATAATAACATAGATAGATAATATGACAAGCCCTCAACATGCAACAAACAGTAACTCCAAAGCCACTAATAGCGGAGAACAAACGTAGAGATTATGGTAGGGTACTAAACCACCTCAAAGTTATTCTTTCGGATAAATCTATAAAGGAGTTCGTACTAGAATAACACCTTAAGACACAAATCAACCAAAACCCTAGTGTCACCTAGATACTCCATTGTCACCTCAAGTATCCGTGGGCATGATTATACGATATGCATCACACAATCTCAGATTCATCCAACCAACATAAAAGTACTTCAAAGAGTGCTCCAAAGTTTCTATCGGAGAGTCAAGAACATGTGCCAACCCCTATGCATAGGTTCCCAATGTCACGAAACCCGCAAGTTGATCACCAAAACATACATCAAGTGACACATGATATCCCATTGTCACCACAGATAATCACGGCAAGACATACATCAAGTGTTCTCATAAAAGACTCAATCCGATAAGATAACTTCAAAGGGGAAACTCAATTCATCACAAGAGAGTAGAGGGGAGAAACATCATAAGATCCAACTACAATAGCAAAGCTCGGGATACATCAAGATCGTGCCATAGAGGGAACACGAGAGGGAACACGAGAGAGAACACGAGAGAGAGAGAGAGAGAGATCAAACACATAGCTACTGGTACATACCCTTAGCCCCGAGGGTGAACTACTCCCTCCTCGTCATGGATAGCGCCGGGATGATGAAGATGGCCACCGGTGATGGGATCCCCTCCGGCAGGGTGCCGGAACAGGGTCCCGATTGCTTTTTGGTGGCTACAGAGGCTTGCGGCGGTGGAACTCCCGATCTATCTTCTGTTCTGGAAGTTTTAGGGTACAAGAGTATATATGGGTGCAAGGGGTACGTCGGTGGAGCTACGGGGGCCCCATGAGGTAGGGGGGCGTGCCCAGGGTGGCGCCCCAACCCTCGTGGGCAGCCCAGGAATCCCCTGACGTGCACTCCAAGCCCAACAGATTGGTTTCCTTCCAAAATTAACTTCTCTAGTTGATTTCGTTCCGTTTTGACTCCGTCTGATATTCCTTTTCCTCGAAACACTAAAATAGGCATAAAACAGCAAATCTGGGCTGGGCCTCCGGTTAATAGGTTAGTCCCAAAAATAATATAAAAGTGGATAATAAAGCCCAATATTGCCTAAAACAGTAGATAAAGTAGCATGGAGCAATCAAAAATTATAGATACGTTGGAGATGTATCAAGTACAAGGTTAGAACCATCACCGGCGACGAGTTCGACTTTATCTACACCCGTTATTCCACGACGGTGAAAGGATGCCTTTCTCGCTTCAGACGCATGTTTGAAGACTCAGATGATGAGTGGGTCGCTAGGCTAGATGTTGAGTACACCACAGTCCTGGGACGAGAGAAGGATCTAAAGGACGAAGAGAGGAAGAAGCCCACCATGATCCAGGTTTGTGTGCATGACTTATGCTTGGTCTACCACATATGCCATGCCGACGTTGAATGCCTGGATTTTATGGACTTCCTCGAGAGCAACCTAGTCAAATTTGTTACTATAGACTTTGGTAACGACAAAGAAGTCCTGGGTGGGATAGGCCTCATTGTAGGCAACCCCTTCGACCTCCAGAAGAATCGGCTGGTGTCCTCTCGTCAGCCTTCAATGCTGACTCTGGCAGGAGCCATGGTTCATCCTTCGTACAGTAAACTGGAGAAACCTCCATACACGTTTCATCGTTATGCATGGCAGCGGAATGTACTAGATATAGACCACGTCCACTACGCTGCAATGGATGGCTACCTTTGTTTCAATATCTACAAGTGTTGGATGAAGAGCAAGAGCCAAGTGCATGGTTCAAGCAAAGAAGTATCGGCCAAGAGGAAGAGGGACAAGGACAAAGTCGAGGATGTGGACGAGGACTCCGAGTAAGGTGGCAGTGTCGTTCCTCATGGTGGTTCTAATGCAGTGTCTACCGAAATAGTTGCAAAGTTTAATTAATTTCAGGTGTGCTTAATTTAATTTGAGGGGTGTGTTGTGCTGAGCCCCCAGCAGAACTATGTTATGTTTCTTCTCGTTACATTAACTCTTGAGTACGTACATACTAGTATTTCTTACATTTCATCTTTTAGTTGGTATAGTACTACCACTCGTTTCTTCACATTATATACGTACAATATATATGGCCAACACCATATAGCCAGCAGTTTAGTTGTCAAAGAATGCCAGGGTGCTTAGTTTTATTTGAGGGGTGGGTTGTGCACTTGTGCTGGACACCATTATTGTGACAATCCTTTTTAATAGTACTATATGCATAATTTGGCGACGAGCCCTCTCTATATGTACCACCTTTTTTTTAATTTCAAGTTTTGCTCCATGGCGCAATTCATCGATACTGCACTACTGTACAAAAGTGGAGTATATACACTTCTTAAAAGGCTAGAGGGCGGGGAAGTCTAGCTCGGACGGTTTCACGACAGGCGAGGGCCTTTGTGATTTGACGGCTCATTGCTGCTATCAAATCGAATAGGACTGCACCGCCCGCTGCACGCCCGACGCCTCCATTAAACCCCTCCGTTAAACCCGCATGCAAACCGAGAATCCTACTCCGGCCACACGTCCGTTCATGAGCGGGCCAGAATTAAAAGCAACACCGGCCGAACTCCTCCCGTCCGCCCTCAGTTTAAATGAGGCCAGACGTCGGCCAAGATCCTATCGTCCGTCCTCTATTTACACGAGGCCAGACAGACATCGGGCAAGAATAGCACCCCTCCACCGCTCCCCCATCTCCTCCTTCACCATTTTCTCCACTCTTCCGATGGCTTCCGATGAGCCATTCTCCAGCATAACCCGATTGGGTGGCCCGCCGAGCCCTCCGGATACAGGCGAGGCCACTCGGTGCTTCACCAACCTCGCTTGGCCCGACGGAGCCAGTTGCCGCCCCAAGCAGGCGCGTGGTTCAGCAACTCACCGTTCCAATTCAGCTTGATGAGGAGTGGCGAGTTGCTCCACGCCGGCATGGCGGCGAGCATACCGGTACAGGCACCGTCGCTGCTCCGTCGTACCGCGCCACCAGTGTCTGCGGTGGCCGCGCCTCCCGTGTCTGCAGGCGCGCCTCCCGTGCCTGCGGCAGCGCCATGTAGGCAGAGACAGAAGCTGGGTGCGTGGAGAGCGATGAGTCGGTGGCCAGCTTCTCCGTGTCTGCCGCCATCATCGAGGAGAAGTAGAACACGGGAGTCCTCCGCCACTTGGGACCCATGAAGGCCACCGCCGAGGCGACGACTGCGGATACATGTGGTTTCTTTGCTGCTTTGTCTCTTCCAAGGACCTTCATCGACCCCGCAAGTGTCTCACGGACATGAGGAAGACAAAGGGATCTGCGGGTAGCCATTTAGAACTAAAATAAGTCTAGATACATCCATTTCTAGGACAAGTATTTCCGGACGGAGGGAGTATTAATTATACAAGAGAGCCGGATTGGCACCTCTTAGTTCATGTAAATGTAATGAAATCCATCATGTTTATATGAATATCCGGCTTTTTATACGAAATCCTTCATGCTTATATGAAATCAGTCCGTGTTTGCACGAATTTCATGTGGTTGGTTAGAGTTGTACAAATGTATGCCGCTGGCATTTGATGTCGTCCTCTGCGGAAGGAAGCGGGAGGAAATTTGCCGGCTGCCATTGGAGATGCTCTTTATGCTGGAAATAATAGAGTGACATCCAATCCATTTGAGTTAATTGCCTGTATGATTGTCCCTCTATAAAAAGTTAATTGCATGTACAGTGTACACGTGACTTGCAGGGTGGCTACAGCTTCGTACAGAAAGTTAAAAAGAAACGAGTCCATCCTTAATCTTGTATTCTAAGTACTCTATGGGTTCCACTGTCAGTACAGTAGCGAAAGAAGTATATATTAAATAAGTAGAGTAATATATAATATAAAAATCTAAAGTTAAAAGACAGAATTCGAACTCATGTCATCGCGTTGAGAGCATGCGGCGCTAACCAGCCCAACACATTTTTGTTGTAGACCATGCTGGAGATATATCTCCATGTCTACTCTTATACTCCATTCCTTCCTAAATATTTGTCTTTTTCAAATTTCAAATGGACTACCACATACGGATGTGTATGTAGACATATTTTAGAGTGTAGATTCACTCATTTTGCTCCATATGTCTTTTCAGGAAGGGGTCAGATTTGTCCTTGATTTATTTAAGAGGTATCTAGATAGCACTGCACCACCAAGAAAAGAGGGCAACATCAAAATTATGGACTACTTTTTTGAGTATGTTGGTAAGGTCCGGTCATAGTCACTTGTTGAAATCTCTAAAAAGACAAATACTCCCTCCGTCCGGAAATACTTGTCAGCAAAATGGATAAAAGGAAATGTATCTAGACGTATTTTAGTTTTAGATACATCTCTTTTTATCCATTTTGATGACAAGTATTTTCAGACGGAGGGAGTAGAAAACAGAGTTGTTGATGATGGTGTGTGTGCCATCCTGCAATATAGGCCGTCGGATTTATATCTAATGGATAGGAAAGAAACTATGGCAATTTTGCAAAAATATACCCACACGTCTCTCCACGTTCGCAAATAAGGCCTTCCCTCATTCTGCCTTTTCTCTCACAAGATAAACTACTCATACAAATGCATCTTGATGTTCCGTGCAACGCACGGGCAGCTAGCTAATTTCTTTTAAAATAGTTGCTGTGATAATTGGGTTGAAGTGATATATTTTATGTCTGCCCCGGATGATTTCAGATTCACTAGTAGTAACAAAGAAAAGGTTGCCTTGTTAATTAACAGAAAATAGAGTGAGTACTATCACATGAGTCCGGTAAAAACAAGGCACACTGGGTTCAGCGTCATTGTCACTACAGCTGTGCGCGCGTGATAAATCTACATATCGAGGGGGCTACCGAGCGAGGCACTGAGACACAATGTTTGAGAGAGAAACCAATTGACAGATTATGATCAGATCGAGTTGTCACCCTTCT
>NC_041391.1:376074272-376111367 GCF_002162155.2 Triticum dicoccoides | reverse complement strand
ACTCCTTCGGTGCCGAGTAGTGTGTGTGTGTGTGTGTATGTTTGAGAGAGAAGCCAGTCGATAGATTAGTATCAAGATCGAGGTGTCACCCTACTCCTCGGTGTTGGGAAGTGTGGGTGTGTGCGTGTGTGGGTGTGTGGGGGGGGGGGCAGTGACACTCACATATCTCTACTCTTATAAAAAACAGAGTTGGCGATGATGGTGTTCCTGCCATCCTGCAATATAGGCCATCCGATTTATATCCGACTGATAGGAAGGAAACTATGGTAATTTTGCAAAAAGATACCCACACCCCTCTCCGCATTTGCAAACAAGGCATTCCCTCGTTCATCCTTTTCTCCCACAAGATAAACTTCTCATACAAATGCATCTTGATGTTCCGTGCAACGCATGGGCATCTTGCTAGTAGGGAGAAGGAGTTTGTGTGACACATATCTAGCTATATTAAGGGATATGTAGATATCATTTGTGTGAGGCATACTTAAAGCCTCACGAAGAAAAACAAATGGTGTGTGTGCATGCAAGTTCTGGAAAAAATGAAGCAAGAAACAATGTGCGCGCGTGCGCAGGCGCGCGTGTGTGTGTGAGTGTGTGTGTGTGTGAGAGAGAGATAGATAGAGAGAGAGAGAGAGAGAAATCTCAAAACAAAAGGTGCTCTGTTGGAATCCCATTGTATGTATTCATATGGTTCCGGAACTCAAGTTAACCTTAGGCATATGTGTGAGAGACATTATTATACTTTGAGACATTAGTGGCTATGGGTGGGCGGAATTAAAGGGGTGGGCGTGTTAGACATAGAGAGTGTATGTGTTTCTGTGTGAGAGACTTGTAGGATGGGGTAGAAAGACGAATTTAACCCCGACGGAGGGAGAGAAATACACGAAGTGCGCGTGTGTGATTCCGATGCCCACAGGGAAATGAGATATGTATGCGTGTGTGAGAGATTGCACAATTCATTCAAGTATCACTATCTAGCGATTGTGGATGTGCATCGCTTGAACATAAGTCAATATCTACTTCGTATCGTGGCCAAAGGTACAATATCGATTCAAAGCTATAAAGATTGGACACTCATATATCACATTTTTTTCTATTTAAATAAACCTTTTTAGTTGTGCATGCCAAAGTTACAGTGATGTTTCTTCAAACAACCAATGTAGCTATCATGTACATGCACCATTGTTACTCTTGCATTCAAATTCATTAGTCTTGGATGATTTAAGTTTCTATTTTGAAGTAATATATCTAATATTCATATATGAATTCAACGGGTACGCAATTTATGAAATGGAGGCTATGTAATCATATGCGGTAACACTTTTAAGTAGCGGACTACAATATCCATTTCTTTTTGTGCGCCTCGACACTAACACGTCAATGCATTATGTTTAAAGTAAATAACCAATGGCACTAAATTATCTATTTACATGAGAAATACATAGGCTGAGCGTTTGATCCCTTTTTTTGTGAACGCGCCACTACATCCGTATGATTGGCCGCGCCCGTGTGCACGTCCAAGTTATCGATGCATCATCCCGAGTTATTGTCTTTTTTTCTGGGGTGGACTTCACACCAGTTATTAACTGCTGATGCGTGCCCCGTGTACACAGTCTAGCATGACCTTCCCGCTAGCACGGTCCAAAATTAGTTGAAACTGGATACGAACAATCCTGCAGGCGGCAAAATCTCCCGCCTCCTTCTAAAATTTCCGCCACCTTAGTCTTTAGCATGCGAAATCCCCCCTTTGTCCTTGGTGCACGGAGACCAACAGTTACAATACCGCCCTCATCTACATGATAGGTCGGGGCTGCTTTGGTAACTTCCGGTTCCCCCCACTACACGGCACCCCCATTTCCTCTCCCTTCCCACAAAAACGACTAACTAGTAACTCCACATCACCAGAGCATCTTACATCACGCCGTCCGTACTTCATCTCCCTTTCTCCCCTCCCCTCTCGAAACCCTAGACTGCTCATCCACCGGCATACCATAGCCCATTCACTGCTAGCGGCGTCCACCTCCCTGGATCTTCTTCTGCGGCCGCATCTACCCCTCCCACCTCCCCTAGAAACAAGTAGACCGCTCATCCACCACTGTACCACAGCCCATTCAGTGTCGGCCTTGTCCACGGCAGCGGATCTGCTTCGCCGGTACTCTCATCAACCGCCGGGCATCTGCAGCGGCTCATTCGTACTCCCCACCGGAGATGATTCGTCCACACCCCCCGGAGCCGCCCCACCGACGCCCCCGTCGACGGCCTCTGATCCTCTTCACCGACACCTTCCTCAACCCTACCGGAGCCGCTTCACCGACACCTTCCTCAACCCTACCGGAGCCGCTTCGCCGACACCATCGCCAACCCTACCGGAGTAGCTTCGCCCATACCATTCTCAACCCTACCAGGGCCGCTTTGCCAACTCACAAGTCCACAGCCTCAGATCCACTTCCTCGCACCCTCATCTAACCTACCGGAGCAGCTTCTGACGCCCCGTCCACGGCCGCAGATCCGCATTGTCGACACCATCCTAACCCAACCACCGGAGCAGCTTCTGATGCCCCGTCCACGGCCGCAGATCCGCATCATCGACACCATCCTCAACCAAACCACCAGAGCAGCTTCTGACACCCCGTCCACGGTCACAGATCCGCGTTGTCGACACCATCCTTAACCCAACCACCGGAGCAGCTTCACCTACGCCCTCGTCCACGGCCACAGATCCGCTTTGCCCACACCGTAGTCCACCCTACCGGAGCCGCTCCACAAACACCCTACTCGACGGTTCTAGATCTCCTTACCGGACCCCGACAGCCAGCGCAGCGTCATCACCCTTGACGTTTCTAACCTGATTCCCACCGTCTGGAGAGATGCCAAGAACCCGCCACGGCCTAGGTACTTGTCACCTTTAAACCCGTCTAGCATCACCTGCCCGATGTACTTCAAATATACTAACCGGTCGCTGTTACCTATTATACAGCTAGCAAAAACTCCAAGGACAATGTTTCTTTTGGATCTAAGATCTTGGCCAACCAAGATATTGGACTGAGGCATTGCTATGATCTTGTAAGTGTGTGTCTATCTCTCTTGTATTGTTCTGTGCCTGCCTGCGTGCTTTGCTAGGATTTTCGACCAGTAATCCCTTTGTGCAGACAATGATTTCTAGTACTGGCTGCTAAATTAGATATGTAGATGTCATACATGATACTACCTCGTACCTCCGTTCCTAAATATAAGTCTTTCTAGAGATTCCACTATAGGCTACATACGGAGCAAAATGAGTGAATCTACACTCGAAAATGCATCTATATACATCTGTATGTGGTCCATGCTGGAATCTCTACAAAGACATATTTAGGAACAGGGGCAGTACATTACACAAAATCATAGGTGGCATGTAGGAATTCCAGTGCACTACATTAGGCTCCCTTAGAGTGCCTGCTAGTCTAGCATACAGAGTCATGGCTAGTTTATGGTACACACATAATCGTTAATTGGTGGTTTAAATATGCGCAAGGGATATGCAATGTAGTATCATGTAGAGATGTATGAAATTAGCCGTGTCAACTTGCAGATAGGGTTACACAATGAAAAAGTACAAGATGTATGTGGCAATTTCATGGAACATCGCAAAAAAGGAGAGGCAGCGGTGAGCCTATACAGTGTGCTATGGTACGTCACTCCTCCATTGCAATCATCGTGACATGTTATTTGTATGCTAGTTCTATTAGCCAAGTTTCTTAGGGACAGTCATTACGAGTTATCCAAAGAAAATAAGCACCTGTGAATATAAGCTCCATGTAATAAGCCAACCAGTTCTTTTCATTGCGTTTTTAGCTTATCTTTGGTCTGATCAGTGGAAAGTCCAGATTGCATTATTTTTTTTTCATTTTGCTGCCCATATGGAAACTAATTTGACTTGCAAACATCACAAATTGAACCCAGTGCAGTAACTAATATGATAGGAAAACAGACCATCACTATTTGCTCAAAATGCAAATACAAAGATACCATCTACTTGGCACAATCTACTTTGGTCAATGTTTCCAATAGAGATCCCATTGCTTAATTTAAACGAAGAACACATGGCCCACATTTAAATGAAGAACAATTATTTATTGAAATCCGATGGTCCAAGTGGCTGGTTATTATCATATAGCAGCACCACCTGAAAGCATCATATAGCAGCAGTAGCAACTCATAGCAACTCATCATACATCAGCAGCAGTCTGCAATTCATTATATACCAGCAGCAGCTCATAGCAATTCATCATATAGCAGCAGCAGGAGCAACTCATAGCAATTCATCATATAGAAGCAGTAGGAGCAGCTCATAGCAATTCATCATATAGTAGCAGCAGGAGTAGCTTATAGCCACTCATCATATAGCAGCCACAGCTCATAGCAATTCATCATATAGCAGCAGTAGCTCATAGCAATTCATCATATAGCAGTAGCAGCTCATAGCAATTCATCATATAGAAGCAGCTCATAGCAATTCATCATATAGCAGTAGCAGGAGCAGCTCATAGCAATGCATTATATAGCAACAGCAGAAGCAGCTCACAGTAATTCATCGTATAGTGGATCAGAATGTAAATTTGGCAAAAATCAGAGGAGATCCTCATCTTGTTGGATGAGCTCATCCTTCAACAGCACCTCAAGGCCATGACTTGGGAGGAGGGGAGGGGGAATAAGGTGCCTTTTGCCGCAGTGTGGCATCAGTCATAGTTGTGCAGCGCCCGCCGAAGTAGTGCGTTGGACGAACCACAGTGGACGAGCTGCTGGAGACCACGAGAATGAGGGGCGGCGCCAGAGGGAGGAGTAGCCAGGGAGATTTGCCCCTACCCGCCGGCCATGTAGCCTAGCTGGACATAGCATCGTCGAGTACCATGCCAGATGGGACCAGTGGCAACGGCTCGCTGGAGGAACCCTAGTTCTGCAGGCAGGGGATCAAGGTAGAGGGAAAGGGGAGAGGAGATGCAAGCGGGCAGGGGCAATGAACGCTTGCGTGTTTGTTTTTACTTGAGGGTCAGGTGTGACACTGGCGTCAGTAGTTGCATTTTGAGTGTAATATAGGCAGACAACAGAGTCATTTCACTATTCCCCTTCCCTTCAATTTTTAGTGAGGTTCTACCCGAAACACCCCCCTCCAAAGCGAAATTAGTTAATCCCAAGCCCATAACTGAAAAATGACTTCTTTACATCTTTTATGGCTTATTTTGACAATATGCCCTGAAAAGGCGGAATCGAACTGACCCTTAACCTGCAATTCAATTGTGCGTGCAATGATGAATCACTCCTGCCTGCTATCTGTACATTTAGGCATCATCATACATGGCATAACCTAATACATGTGCATTCCATTATTGAATCTGGAATATGCAATGTCTATGTTAGTTCATACATTGCACATGATGTTTAAATGCCCCTTAAATCTGGTCAGTCAAGTGATGGTCTTTAAGCCTCCTTCTTTGCTTCTTTTCTTGATATGTAAGATTTTCTCACACATCTGTTCAATTGCTTGTTTGCATCAGCCATCCATACTAGGACTGTTTGCTTTGATTACTTGCTGTTCTTGACCTAACACTCTAACAGAGCTTGTCAATGATTTAAACACTAAGGGCTGCTGTAGTGGGGCCTTGTCTAACTCACATGTGACATAAAGGTTTGGCTGTACACTACAGTAGGCTCTCCAATAGTACCTAGAGATCCAGTTCGAAGGTATGCCTAGTTTTTACATAGTGCAGACATAGTAATTGCTCATTTCATTGTGTGCAAGTGCAAGAGATGCGGCATGTTTCATTATGTGGTGTTGTTTTGTTATAATCTCATCCTTTTGTGTTCACAGACTAGAAAGTATGCATATTTATATTCCAAGGAGACGAGTAACTAGTTTGTGTCACCTTGCAGAGGGGGTGCAATGAAGATAAGCTTGAGGATTTCCAAGTACAAGATGTTAGGAAGGAGCCTTGCAAGAGAAGTAGGAGCTGCGCTGAGCCTCTTCAACCTGCTAAGGTAAGTCACTGTATGCAACTCAACAGTTCAATTCCTTGCTTGTTTCAGGGACATTATGCTCTTTTCAATTGCTTTATTTTTCCTTAGTTAATGAGATGCCCAAATAATCATGCCTAATGTTCGGTACTTGTATAACTATTAGTTGACATAATTAAAGGCCTTACCATTTAATTACTCTACCGAAGTGTGCCTGAAGCTTTGAAGTCTATTAACCAACTATTATTGCATGAGGCTCACAATCTAGTTTATACTATGCTAATGATTGCATAGTTTTTCCTATTGTAGTATGTTTGTATGAAACCCTCTGCTGTTCATTATGCTCCATAAGACTTTAATTGAGCTACAGAATGGCCAACTGCTTGCTTACTTATACGCAACGTGTTGTCTAAATTTGTAACTTGTTTGTGTTTTCGATCGAGCTCCAACATCATGCTCCTCTGGTGAGCTAAGAGGGATTTCTGTATGCAGGCTGCATAGACTATATTTTTATAATTTTTAAAATATCACCTGCTTATGCTTCATGACGTGTAACATTATTGTTAGTCCTGTTTTTCCATGTAGTACAAAAGTGTCTTGCTCGCTTCACTATTGTAACTATACTTTTGCCCTAGTCATGTGTACTTACAGAAACATTTCAGGATGAAGTGACATCAACACAAAGATCTGCGAGCAGTGCGGCATGGCCATTACCGAACGATTATGGATTAGAATTGGAATGTGTTGATGTTCTCGAGCATCAACTAGAGGTGGAAAGACAACGTGTACATGACTGTCAACGTATAATCAACAAGTTGAGACTGGAGATGCAGGTATTAGATGCAGGAGTCAAAAAATGAAACAAGATACTGAGGTAACCATGAAGGAATTGGAGATTTTGCAGACTGAAATTTGTGCTATCTGAATCCGGCCAATCCTATTTTCTGAAGAGATTATAGTTCAAGTGGAGTTAAGTTGATGCGCGTCCATGATGTATGAGCTGTATTTGCCCAGTGTATGTAATTTCCTGTTTGTGTATGCTTTATTATCACCTGTGCCGAACCATAATGCCCAGTGGGTATAATTGGCTGTAATTTCTTTATTGTATAGTGTAGGATTATTCTACCTTTCTATGCCTTGGTCTCTTTGTTGTATAGTGTATGTTTTTAGAGGTGATAGTATTGAGTAGGATAATTCTTTGAATATGCTATATCGTTCAAACGGGGGCCAACTCGCCCGACCATGGCCCTTCATGGGCCGTACGATCCATGGGCCATGTACAGGCCGTCGGATCCATGGGCCTTCAACGGGACGTCAGATCCATGGGCCTTCAATGGGCCGTAGGATCGATGGGCCTTCTACGTCTCGTAGGATCCATGGGCCTTATCCATGGGCCTTTTAAGGGCCGACTAATTTATGGGTCTTGTACGGGCCTTTAATGGGTCATAGACTGGCCTTTAATGGAAATCGTATGTTTTATGGGCTGACCATAACGGGCCGTTAATAGGCTGTATTTGGTGATGCTATGAACCCAACAGATTAACGGTCCACAAATGGGCCGACTGTAACTACGGGCTGAATTTGGCCCACAAGCAGAAAATGACAGTAACGTGACGTAAGTAACCGAATGTTGCAAATGAGCCCAAGAATAAATGGGCCCTCAGAAGGCCGAAAGATAACTTGGGCTGGAAACGGCCCAAAGGAATAACGGGCCGTTAATGGGTATAAAGTGATACATTGTTCATTACGGGCCAGTTTCAGCATGGGCCGTTAATGGGTGTAAAGTGATACATTGTTCATTACGGGCCAGTTTCACCACGGGCCGTTAATGGGCCAAGAGTTACAAAGGGCCTCATATGGGCCGAAAGACGTCATGGGCCATACATGGGCCAGAAGTGAAAACGGGCTGGAATCATATTGGATGGCTCAGATGACGCTACTGGGCCTAATTCGGATAGGGCGTAACGGGCCTTGGGGTAGCAGGCTGTAAATGGGCTATATGCGAACAGGCCGTTAACAGGCTTTCCATGGGCCGGCCCGCCACCTTTTGACCAAGTCAAACGGGCCGGCCTTTTCATAGGAATGGGCCACTATTGGGCCGTGCCACGTGTCGATGTATCATAGGCGCCTTCTGTCCAATGAGTGGATGACATCTGTCCCAACGATGAGCCGACACGTGTTTCCTCCAGCCAATGATGATTTTACACGTGGAAAATCCCCATTGGTCGGGGCTGTTAACGGGTTATCGGATCCAAAACCCGACCCGATAGCTTAATGGCGTTCTGTTACGGTGGATGCCACGTGTCAGTCACCCTAAACGAAAGCACTTCTGTGACGCGCGATTTATCGTCATGGAAGTGGACACTTCCGTGATGAAAATTTTGGTAATGTCATGGAACACTTCTATGACAGCACAGGTATGACTATCTTGATTCTGTCATAAAATCGTCATGGATGTACATGCATGACAAAAAACGCGACCTACTGTGACAAACACATATCATCACGGAAGTGTATTTTTTTTGTAGTGCATTTGCTTGTCGCCATTGACAAATTCACCAAGTGGATTGAAGAAAAGCCAATCAAGAAGTTGAATGGGCTGACTGTTGTGACCTTCATCGCATATATCACCGTCCGATATGGCATACCACACAGCATCATCACCGAAAATGGCACAAAATTTTGCCAAAGGAGTGCGCGATGCAGGGCATCCGACCAGACTTAGTATCTGTTGCCCATCCGCAGTCGAACGGCCAAGTCGAGCAAGCAAATGGCTTCACCCTCTCCGGCATCAAGCCCGGACTGGTTGAGCCACTAGGGCGCTCAGCCGGCTGCTGAATCAATAAGGTGCCGGCCGTCCTCTGGAGCCCGCGCACAACTCCAAACAAGTCAACCGGCTTCACTCCTTTCTTCCTTGTGTACGGGGCCGAGGCTGTCATCCCAACCGACATTGAGTTCGACTCACCTCGTGTCACCTTGTACACGGAAGCAGCGGTGCAGGAGGCACGAGAAGACGGTGTCCATCTGCTGCAAGAGGGCCGGCTGTTGGCACTCAACCGGTCCACCATCTACCAGCAGAGCCTGCGCCGCTACCACAGTCGGAAGGTCAAGCCAAGATCCTTTCAAGAGGGCGACCTTGTGCTCCGGCTGATCCAGCGAACAGCCGGCCAACACAAGCTCTCGGCCCCTTGGGAAGGCCCCTTCATCATCAGCAAAGCCTTGGCAACGACTCCTACTACCTACTCGATGCATAGAAGCCCAGGGCTCGCAAGAGGGACGACTACGGCAAGGAATCAGAGCGCCCATGGAATGCAAACCCCCTTCAAAGATTTTACAGTTGATGCAGTATGTACCATGCTACCTTTTGTATTAAGCGCAAGACATCGGGCCCCCGAGGAGCACTCAGGGACTACCCTTTTTATCTATATGATAAGTTCTATGCCTATGGATGAGTTAATTCATTTTTCTGCTTGGCACCGGGTTCGACCCGTCGGCCCGGGGGCTTGCTGCCTTGTATTATGTCAGTGCTACCTGCAGTCAGACAAGTAATGTATCAGCATCTAAGCCCTCTCTTACCACAAGCCGCAGCTTGCAGAGCGACTGTCTGGGTAGCAGGAGTTAAAGGCAGGAAATGATGCCCACATGAAAAATGGCAAATGACAAAAGGATTTACATAAGATAGGTCGGTTTCCCGCCTCACCGACCGGCTACTGAGTGGCGGATGGCTGGTTTCTTACTTACCTTGCTACGTTCTAAACGGCCGAAGTACTTGTCCTCCCAAATGGCTCAGTAGTTGACCCATCCACGGTCCGCAGAGCGACCGCCTGGCTGGCAAGGCGGCAAAGGAAAAAGCCAAAAGAACATAAAGCAAGACAAGTTGGAATTCGGTGCAAGCACAACACATGCAAGATAATATTTACATAGCAGGACTTTCAAGTCAGAATTCAATACGTTTGAATACGCCCCCAGTGGGTGGAACTGCGCGAATTTAACAATATTGTTCAAAAGACTACAAAGCAGGAAAAGTTAAGATAAAAGTTGGCCGCCTAGGCCAAGGGAGCAGCAGGCGGGTCTGGCAGGCTGGTGGAGTCGGCGGCGCCGGCTGGTGGAATGGACGGCTGGCGAGCCTTGGCTTGGTCATCTCCAGAAGCAGCAGTCGATGCGCCCGCAAGTGGCTCGTTGCTCGAGGCACGGTCGAGTTGAGTCTGGTCGTCCGCTCCGTCCACCGGCGCGTTATCTTCACCATCCTCGCCCTCCTCTTCATCTCCTTCGTTGCTGGAGGCGATCTCCTCCGCTGAGTCCTTGCCGTCTTCCAGGTTCAGTCCGAACCAATTCGGCGGCGCCTCACCACCCTCGTCGTCCAGCTCGGGGATGAAGAAGTCGGTCTCAGTATACTCGGCGATCGCCGCGGCATGGTGAACGAGATCACGCCTCACCGCCACCAACTATGCGTCGGCTTCCTGCCGGAACATGGCCAACTGGGCTAGATCTAGCCCAGGATACCATGCCTTGACGAACTCCAAGGCACGTCGTGCGCCTGCCCGGGCCGAGAAGCCCCTCCACGCCTCGAAGCGACCGACAGCCACATCCAACCAGTCGGCAGTCTGGCTGGGGGTGCGTGGAGCTTGGACATCCGACCAGAGGGCGGAGATCACCTGGGCTCCGACATGCTGCAGCCGGCGGAGCATCCGAGGGGCCGGCTGGAGACGAGCCTGGATGGCAAGAAGCTGCTCGTCGAGCGACCGAGGAGCGTTGGGCGCGATCTCCGTACCAGCCTGCCTTCGCTCACTACGGCGATCTTCAATGGCTTGGCTGGCGGCAACAGTATAACCAAGGAAGTACTCAGCTCAAGAGGGAAAAAGAAGTATGAAGCTGAAAGCCGGATCACATAACAATCGGCAAATGAAAGAAAGAAGAGGGCAGCTCACCGTTGACCATGTCCTTGATCCGTCTATAGCCGTCGTTCAGCGCCCTCTCCGTGTCGGCCCAGTTCGAGCACTGAGTCTCGAACTCGGCCTGAAGACTGGCCTCACTGTCCTTCGGCTTCTGGAGGGCCTCCTTGTGACGATCCGCCTGGTCAAAAAGCTCCTTGACCACACGGTCACGCTCGTAGGCCACCTTGCTGCACTCCTCCTCCTTGGCATGCAGCGTGGTTTGGGCCTCGCCCAGCTGCTGCTGCAAGGTGGCGTTGGCTCCTACAAAAAAGGACGGTCAACAATCAAACACAACCTTCTTCTTGTAGACGTTGTTGGGCCTGCAAGTGCACAGGTTTGTAGGACAGTAGCAAATTTCCCTCAAGTGGATGACCTAAGGTTTATCAATCCGTGGGAGGCGTAGGATGAAGATGGTCTCTCTCAAACAACCCTGCAACCAAATAACAAGAAGTCTCTTGTGTCCCCAACACACCCAATACAATGGTAAATTGTATAGGTGCACTAGTTCGGCGAAGAGATGGTGATACAAGTGCAATATGGATGGTAGATAAAGGTATTTGTAATCTGAAATAATAAAAACAGCAAGGTAACTAATGATAAAAGTGAGCGTAAACGGTATTGCAATGATAGGAAACAAGGCCTAGGGCTCATACTTTCAATAGTGCAAGTTCTCTCAACAATAATAACATAGATAGATCATATAACAAGCCCTCAACATGCAACAAAGAGTCACTCCGAAGCCACTAATAGTGGAGAACAAACGTAGAGATTATGGTAGGGTACGAAACCACCTCAATGTTATTCTTTCGGATCAATCTATAGAAGAGTTCGTACTAGAATAACACCTTAAGACACAAATCAACCAAAACCCTAATGTCACCTAGATACTCCATTTTCACCTCAAGTATCCGTGGGCATGATTATACGATATGCATCACACAATCTCAGATTCATCCAACCAACACAAAGTACTTCAAAGAGTGCCCCAAAGTTTCTATCAGAGAGTCAAGAACGTGTGCCAACACCTATGCATAGGTTCCCAATGTCACGAAACCCGCAAGTTGATCACCAGAACATACATCAAGTGGCACATGATATCCCATTGTCACCACAGATAATCACGGCAAGACATACATCAAGTGTTCTCATAAAAGACTCAATCCGATAAGATAACTTCAAAGGGGAAACTCAATTCATCACAAGAGAGTAGAGGGGGAGAAACATCATAAGATCCAACTACAATAGCAAAGCTCGGGACACATCAAGATCGTGCCATAGAGGGAACACAAGAGAGAACACGAGAGAGAGAGATCAAACACATAGCTACTAGTACATACCCTCAGCCCTGAGGGTGAACTATTCCCTCCTCGTCATGGATAGCGCCGGGATGATGAAGATGGCCACCGGTGATGGGATCCCCCTCCGGCAGGGCACCGGAACGGGCTCCCGAGAGGTTTTTGGTGGCTACAGAGGCTTGCGGCGGCGGAACTCCCGATCTATCTTCTGTTCTGGAAGTTTTAGGGTATGTAGGTATATATGGGTGCAAGGGGTACGTCGGTGGAGCTTCAGGGGCCCCACGAGGCAGGGAGCGCGCCCTAGGGGGGTGGGCGCACCCCCCACCCTCGTGACCAGCTCCGCTCTTTTCTGACGTAGAGTCCAAGTCTATCCGGTGGCTTTCCTTCCAAAAATAACTTCTCCAGTTGATTTTGTTCCGTTTTGACTCCGTCTGATATTCCTTTTCCTCGAAACACTAAAATAGGCATAAAACAGCAAATCTGGGCTGGGCCTCCGGTTAATAGGTTAGTCCCAAAAATAATATAAAAGTGGATAATAAAGCCCAGTATTGCCCAAAACAGTAGATAATATAGCATGGAGCAATCAAAAATTATAGATACGTTGGAGACGTATCAAGCATCCCCAAGCTTAATTCCTGCTCGTCCTCGAGTAGGTAAATGATAAAAAAGATATTTTTTGATGCGGAGTGCTAGTTGGCATAATTTCAATGTAATTCTTCTTACTTTTGATATGAATATTCAGATCCGAAAGATTCAAGACAAAAGTTCATATTGACATAAAAATAATAATACTTCAAGCATACTAATCAAAGTAATCATGTCTTCTCAAAATAGCATGGCAAAAGAAAGTTCATCCCTACAAAATCATATAGTTAGGCTATGCTTCATTTTCATCACACAAAGATGTTCCCAACTTCTATACCCCCGATGACAAGCCAAGCAATTGTTTCATACTTAAATAATCTCAAACTTTTTCAACCTTCACGCAATACATGAGCGTGAGCCATGGATATAGCACTATGGGTGGAATAGAATATGATGATGGGGATTGTGTGGAGAAGATAAAAAAAGGAGAAAGTCTCACATTGACGAGGATAATCAACGGGCTATGGAGATGCCCATCAATTGATGTCAACATGAGGAGTAGGGATTGCCATGCAACGGATGCACTAGAGCTATAAATGCTCAACAAAAGAAAACTAGTGGGTGTGCATCCAACTTGCTTGCTCATGAAGACCTAGGGCATTTGAGGAAGCCCATCGTAGGAATATACAAGCCAAGTTCTATAATGAAAAATTCCCACTAGTATAAAAAGACAACTTATGAGACTCACTACATGAAGAACAAGGTGCTACTTTGAAGCACAATATATGAGACTCACTATATGAAGAACAAGGTGCTACTTTGAAGCACAAGTGTGGAAAAAGAGATAGTAGCATTGCCCTTTTTATTTATATTTTTTTATTTTCTTTTTCTTTTTTTGGGCCTTTCCTTTTTTTCTTTTGGCCTTTCTTCTTTTTTTTTCTTTTTTTCTTTTTGGGCAATGCTCTAATAATGATGATCATCACACTTCTATTGATTACAACTCGAAACTTAGAACAAGATATGACTCTATATGAATGGCTTCGGCGGTGTACCGGGATGGTGCAATGAATCAAGAGTGACATGTATGAAAAATAATGCATGGTGGCTTTGCCACAATACGATGTCAACTACATGATCATGCAATGGCAATATGACAAAAGTAGAGTATGTCATGATGATGATGAACGAAACGGTGGAAAGTTGCATGGCAATATATCTCGGAATGGCTATGGAAATGCCATAAATAGGTAGGTATGGTGGCTGTTTTGAGGAAGATATAGGGAGGTTTATGTGTGATAGAGCGTATCGTATCACGGGGCTTGGATGCACCGGCGAAGTTTGCACCAACTCTCAAGGTGAGAAAGGGCAATGCACGGTACCGAAGAGGCTAGCAAAAGCAGAAAGGTAAAAGTGCGTATAATCCATGGACTCAACATTAGTCAAAAGAACTCATATACTTATTGAAAAATTTAGAAGTCATCAAAAATCAAGTTGTAAGCGCAAGCTCTTAGGGGGATAGATTGGTAGGAAAAGACCATCGCTCGTCCCCGACCGCCACTCATAAGGATGCACAAGCCAGGTACACTTCATGTTTGAATTTGTTACACAACTTTAACCATACGTGCATGCTACAGGACTTGCTAACTTCAACACAAGCATTCTTTAAATTCATAATCACCCAACTAGCATGACTTTAATATCACTACCTCCATATCTCAAAACAATTATCAAGTATCAAACTTTTCTTAGTATTCAACGCACTCAAAAGAAAGTTTCACATATCTTGAATACCAAGTATATTAATTTTAAGCAAATTACCATGCTATTTAAGACTGTCAAAATGATATAAGTGACGCATGAGAGTTCATATATTTCTTCAAAATAAAACCACCATTGTGCTCTAAAAGATATAAGTGATGCACTAGAGCAAATGACAAACTACTCCGAAAGATATAAGTAAAGATCAATGAGTAGTCGAATAATTGTGCAACTATGTGAAGACTCTCTAACATTAAAGAATTTCAGATCTTGGTATTGTATTCAAACAGCAAGCAAAGCTAAATAAAACTACATTGCAAGGATAGCACAACTTATGTGAAGAAGCAAAAACTTAGGCTCAACCGATACTAACCGTTAGTTGTTGAAGAAAGGTGAGATGCCTACCGGGGCATCCCCAAGCTTAGATGCTTGAGACTTCTTGAAATATTATCTTGGGGTGCCTTGGGCATCCCCAAGCTTGAACTTTTGTGTCTCCTTAATTCCTCTCATATCATGGTTTCTCTTTTTATCAAAAGCTTCATTCACAACAAACTCAACAAGAACTCGTGAGATAGGTTAGTATAAACCAATGCAAAACCTTATCATTTCCTACTGTAACAAATCACTAAAATTATTATTCAACATTGCACACTAAATGCCTCTGCATATTTAATACTCCTATCCTCAAATAGAATCATTAAACAAGCAAACATATGCAAACAATGCAAACATAACAGCAATCTGCCAAAACAGTATAGTCTGTGAAGAATGCAAGAGTATCAATACTTACCTAACTCCAAAAATTATGAACTAAAATTACCACTGTAATAAATTTATCAGATCTCAGTATGCAAAAATATTCAACATTATACCACTCTCTGACTTTTCTAGGGAATTTTTGAAACAGCGGTAAACTTTCTGTTTTCAAACAGCAACATGTATACTAGCAAAATAAGCATGGCAAAGGCTATCCTTGACTTTTTTTATTGAAACTAAAGATGCAAAACATTATTATAAATAACAGCAAGCAAATACTAACAAGAGAAAATGACGCTCCAAGCAAAACACATATCATGTGGTGAATAAAAATATAGCTCTAAGTAAAGTTACCGATGAACGAAGACGAAAGAGGGGATGCCTTCCGGGGCATCCCCAAGCTTAGGCTCTTGGTTGTCCTTGAATATTACCTTGGGGTGCCTTGGGAATCCCCAAGCTTAGGCTCTTTCCACTCTTTATTCCATAGTCCATCGAATCTTTACCCAAAACTTGAAAACTCCACAACACAAAACTCAACAGAAAACTCGTAAGCTCTGTTAGTATAAGAAAATAAAACCACCACTTAGGTACTGTAATGAACTCATACTAAATTCATATTGGTGTAATATCTACTGTATTATAACTTCTCTATGGTTCATACCCTCCGATACTACTCAAAGATTCATCAAAATAAGCAAACAACACATAGAAAACAGAATGTGTCAAAAACAGAACAGTCTGTAGTAATCTGTATCAAACGTATACTTATGGAACTCCAAAATTCCTACCAAATTAGGAAGTCCTACGCAATTCGTGTACAAATAAAGAGCAAAAAGAATCAGATCAGAAACACGTTTCTGTGAATTAACAACACTAAATTACTGGGTGCAAAAGTTTCTGATTTTCAGCAGGATCAACACAACTATCACCGTAAGCTATCCTAAAGGTTTTGCTTGGCACTTTATTGAAACAAAACCTATAAAACATGATTAATACAGTAGCATAATCATGTGTACACACAAAAACAGTAAGGATAAATACTGGGTTGTCTCCCAACAAGCGCTTTTCTTTAATGCCTTTCTAGCTAGGCATGATGGTGACAATGATGCTCACATAAAAGATAAGAATTGAAACATAAAGAGAGCATCATGAAGAATATGACTAGCACATTTAATTCTAACCCACTTCCTATGCATAGGGGTTTTGTGAGCAAACAACTTATGGGAACAATAATCAACTAGCATAGGAAGGCAAAACAAGCATAACTTCAAAACTTTAAGCACATAGAGAGGAAACTTGATATTATTGCAATTCCTACAAGCATATATTCCTCCGTCATAATAATTTTCAGTAGCATCATGAATGAATTCAACAATATAACCAGAACCTAAAGCATTCTTTTCATGATTTACTTGCATAGAAATTTTATTACTCACCACATAAGCAAAATTCTTCTCATTCGGAATAGTGGGAGTATCATAAGAGACTTGTAGACACTAAATTGTTTCCACATTAAAAGATTAATGTTCAAAGAAAGGGTACTCATAATCATGACAAGTTTTATAAATATAATCATCACTACTTTTTATTGCATAAGTTTCATCACAATAATCATCATAAGTAGCAACTTCGTTCTCATCATAATCGATTGAAACCTCTCCCAAGATAGTGGAATCACTAAATAAAGTTGACACTCTTCCAAATCCACTTTCATATTCATCACAATAAAATTCAACATCATCCAAACTAGTGGGATAACTACTTCCTAAAGTTGACACTCTTTCGAACCCACTTTCATCAATATAGTTATCATAGGTAGGAGGCATGCTATCATCATAACAACTTTGCATTTCAAAACTTGAGAGGCTAAAAATATCATCATTATTAAACATAGCATCCCCAAGCTTGGGGCAAACATTAATTGCAGCAAATATATTCTCAAATATGTCATCCTCATCAAACATAGCTTCCCCAAGCTTGGGCCTTTTCATATCATAAGCATAATCACTCTCATCATTAATAGTATGGATAGCACCAATAGTATAGCAATTATTATATTCTTCCAAGCAAGTGCCAAAAAGATTCTCAAGATCATAAGAAGTATCATTATCTTCCCAATTATAATCATCACAACAAGCAATAGGTATAACGAGATCATCATCAAGTGTATCGTCTTCATTTTCATGAGGCACGGCAATAATAAGAGCAACTTTATTTGGGAGAGATACCTTTTTACCTCTCTTCCTTTTTCTTTTCTTCTTCTTCACCACATCATGTGTGGGTTCAATCCTCCTTTTGGAGCTCCTTATTAATGAGATTGGTTGAATAGAAGGCTCCTCTTCGTTACCTGATTCATCATAAGAAATAATAGGAGGATATTGGGAAGTCTCTTCCCTTTCATTAGTTTTTCTTTTCTTGATGTAATTGGCAATATAAGGATTTTCAATGCAATTCACCGCACAACACATATAAATCTTCTCTAGATCAAAATCAAGAAATCAATCAAGATTAAATTTTGGAATACCCTCAGCTATACGTTTCATTTCTTCATAACCCAAAAGAAGGCTAAGCTCTTTATGATGCTCAAGGGTAATCAAATTATCACAATATTTGGAAACGACTTGATCATGAAACAAATAGCATTGGAGCTTTAAATGACCATGTTCATTGCAAAGTTCACAAGGGGTACTATAAATATTGAATCTTTCAGCACATTCATCTAGCTCTTCTTGCAACAATTTGGTTTCTAAGTACTTATGCCTCTTGCAATATCTATTTTCCCTATTTGGTGTGTACTTACAAACCCAATGCACTCCACAAAAATTGACATGTTTATAGGAGACATTTTCATTATAACTTGTGCAATCATCATTAGCATCATGGATATTTAAAGAATTCGTACTAACAACATTGCAATCATGCTCATCATTCAAATATTTAGTGCCAAACAATTTAGAGATTTTTTCTTCTAGCACTTGAGCACAATTATCCTTTCCATCATACTCACGAAAGATATTAAAAAGGTCAGCTCAGTGTCGGCCCAGTTCGAGCACTAAGTCTCGAACTCAGCCTGAAGACTGGCCTCACTGTCCTTCGGCTTCTGGAGGGCCGCCTTGTGACGATCCGCCTGGTCAGCTAGCTCCTTGACCAGACGGTCATGCTCCTAGGCCACCTTGTTGCACTCCTCCTCCTTGGCATGCAGCGTGGTTTGGGCCTCGCCCAGCTGCTGCTGCAAGGTGGCGTTGGCTCCTGCAAAAAAAAGAAAGAGAAGACGGTCAACAATCAAAGAAGGTGATGTCTACTACACAACCTTCTTCTTGTAGACGTTGTTGGGCCTGCAAGTGCACAGGTTTGTAGGACAGTAGCAAATTTCCCTCAAGTGGATGACCTAAGGTTTATCAATCCGTGGGAGGCGTAGGATGAAGATGGTCTCTCTCAAACAACCCTGCAACCAAATAACAAGAAGTCTCTTGTGTCCCCAACACACCCAATACAATGGTAAATTGTATAGGTGCACTAGTTCGGCGAAGAGATGGTGATACAAGTGCAATATGGATGGTAGATAAAGGTATTTGTAATCTGAAATAATAAAAACAGCAAGGTAACTAATGATAAAAGTGAGCGTAAACGGTATTGCAATGATAGGAAACAAGGCCTAGGGCTCATACTTTCAATAGTGCAAGTTCTCTCAACAATAATAACATAGATAGATCATATAACAAGCCCTCAACATGCAACAAAGAGTCACTCCGAAGCCACTAATAGTGGAGAACAAACGTAGAGATTATGGTAGGGTACGAAACCACCTCAATGTTATTCTTTCGGATCAATCTATAGAAGAGTTCGTACTAGAATAACACCTTAAGACACAAATCAACCAAAACCCTAATGTCACCTAGATACTCCATTTTCACCTCAAGTATCCGTGGGCATGATTATACGATATGCATCACACAATCTCAGATTCATCCAACCAACACAAAGTACTTCAAAGAGTGCCCCAAAGTTTCTATCAGAGAGTCAAGAACGTGTGCCAACCCCTATGCATAGGTTCCCAATGTCACGAAACCCGCAAGTTGATCACCAAAACATACATCAAGTGGCACATGATATCCTATTGTCACCACAGATAATCATGGCAAGACATACATCAAGTGTTCTCATAAAAGACTCAATCCGATAAGATAACTTCAAAGGGGAAACTCAATTCATCACAAGAGAGTAGAGGGGGAGAAACATCATAGGATCCAACTACAATAGCAAAGCTCGGGATACATCAAGATCGTTCCATAGAGGGAACACGAGAGAGGACACGAGAGAGAGAGAGATCAAACACATAGCTACTAGTACATACCCTTAGCCCCGAGGGTGAACTACTCCCTCCTTGTCATGGATAGCGTCGGGATGATGAAGATGGCCACCGGTGATGGGATCCCCCTCCGGCAGGGCACCGGAACGGGCTCCCGAGAGGTTTTCGGTGGCTACAGAGGCTTGCGGCAGCGGAACTCCCGATCTATCTTCTGTTCTGGAAGTTTTAGTGTACGTAGGTATATATGGGTGCAAGGGGTACGTCGGTGGAGCTTCGGGGGCCCCACGAGGCAGGGGGCGCGCCCTAGGGGGGTGGGCACGCCCCCACCCTTGTGACCAGCTCCTGAATCTTCTGACGTAGAGTCCAAGTCTATCCGGTGGCTTTCCTTCCAAAAATAACCTCTCCAGTTGATTTCGTTCCGTTTTGAATCAGTTTGATATTCCTTTTCCTTGACACACTGAAATAGGCATAAAACAACAAATCTGGGCTGGGCCTCCGGCTAATAGGTTAGTCCCAAAAATAATATAAAAGTGGATAATAAAGCCCATATTGCCCAAAACAGTAGATAATATAGCACGGAGCAATCAAAAATTATAGGTACGTTGGAGACGTAACAGAAGGCAAGAAGTTACCGGGGAGATCCGGCCCGCCTGCAAATGGTCGGCCCGAATTTCAGGGACTACACCCGGCAGGGGCGATGACACGCCCCGTGATAGAGAGAAGCCGGAGTGCTCACTCTGGCTCTCGATCAAATCAACGGTCCACTGGGCCAGCTCCTGGACCTAGAAGTTGAAGGCGGCCGCACGGATGTTGTGATAATCCTGCAACAAAGACAACAAAAGAGAAAACAAGTCAGAACTCGAGCCTACTTAAGAGTTCCAGGCCGCCTACTCAGCAGCTAGCCCGGAACTCGGGGACTACACCCAGTGGGTGCGCTTACGCGCCCCCAAGGAAGATTACGAGAATCAAAAACAAGAAACAAACCTGGACGGCCACTCACGATGCCAGGAACTCCTGCGTACAATGTTGGAGAGTGGTGGCCTGAGCTTGGAGCCGGGGCCGAACGTCCTGCGTGGCCGCGTTCAACACAGCCGTCCCGTCCCCCGGCATCCACTCCGGCGGAGCAGCACTGCTAGCCTCCACATCTGGGGCCGACGAGCTGACGGCCCCGACCTCCTGCAGCCGTGGCGCCGAAGCCGCCTTCACCGCACGCCGGCGTGCCGGAGTGTGGACCATGGAGGTCGCCCCCACCACCAGCTCGCCACTGGCTGACGACGCCGGTGGTGCGTCAGGCTGGCTGCTTTGGGCATCAGCGGTCGCCGCTGGCGGGGGCATCTCCGCCCCTAGGATGACGCCGGTGCCCCCTCCCCTCTTCATGACCGGCTGGCCGTCGCCGGGATCTCAGGTGTGGGTGGCGCGGCACGCAGGGGGATGACAAGTCATGGAGTCTGACCACATGCGCCCTCTTCCGCTTGCGCCTTGGTGGCCGCGTCCCCTGGATCTCGGCCACGACATCCGCTTGGGCCTTGGCTACGGCATTGGCCTGGGCCTTAGCAGCCGTGTTTGCCTCCACCTGCACCGCCTTGGCAGCCTCCGCCCTCTGCCGCTCCGCCTCCTCTGGCTTTTCGCGCGCTTCCTGCACGTTCCTCTCTGTCGCCACCTAGAGCTCGGCGCGTGGGTCCACGCGGTAGGTGTTGGTGGAGCCCTCCGCCGTCCCGACCATGGAGGTGGCATCGGACCACTCAAGAGAGAGCGGGGCCCTGTTCAAGCAATATAAAAGGAATTCAGAGAGAAGTTGCAAGAAAATAGGAGAAAGGACGCGAGAGGAATCAAACACTTACGCAGACACCATCAGGGGCTTCTTCACGGTCTTTTGAAATTGGGCCACCTTCGCGGCGGCCTCCTCCCTCCTGGTCACTGCCGCCGAGCTCTTGGGCTTCTTCGGCCGGCTGCCATACATCAATGAGCCGACTCGGCGTTTTGGTGCACCGCCTGGGGCAGTCGGCGTGGCTGACGAGCTCGGGCCCGCCTTCTCGGCGCCCGTTGGACGGTGAGGCTTGTTCTCCTCCTCATCGTCGTGTGGCCAGTCATCGAGGCCGCCTCCACCTCCAGAGCCGCCTACTCCACCACCACCACCCATGGTGTCGTCTTCTTCCTGGGCGGCCGCCCCCAAGTCGGTGTCATCCACGTCGCTCACCGACCGGTCGGGCAGGAGCTCATGGCCCTGCTCAAGGGCGTCGGCTGCCAACTGGGTTGTGAAGATCTGCATCATGACCGACTGATCAAGCGGCAAAGAAGAACCCAACAAATGAAGAGAAAAAAGAGTTGAGGGCTCACCGGGGGCGGCGGATATGCGCGGGAGTACGGCTGCTTGCCGAATTGCCACTCTGCCTCCGGGAGTTTGAAGTCCGAGATATAGTTCACCAGATGGGCCACCTCAGCGCCCGGCATCTCCCTGGTGCACATCCGTCACGGGTTTTGATGCCCGCTCATCTGGCTGATCATGTGAGGCCGGCATTAAAGAGGGACCACTTGGTGCACCACGACGTCGGTCAGCAGGTCCGACCCCTTGAGGCCCTCTACCACTGACATCACCTTAAGTCGGGCCATGGTGGCGGAGGAGGCGGCCGACAACATCTTCGGTCGGAACGCCCAGTTGGTGCAGGGCTCAGCTGACGGGCCGGCTACATAAGCCGGCAGGTTGACGAAGTCCGCCTCCAGGTGGACATACTTGACGTAAAAGTAATATTTTGCCACAGCTTGACCGACTGTGTCAAGCTGATGGCCAGGAAGCAGTTCTCGGCGCCTGGACACCGCACCGCGATGAAGGCTCCACACTGAGTTGCCTTCCCCTTGGCGGCAGTGCCGAGCTTGGTGTAGAAGAACTCCCCCAGAGCTTGAGGGTAGGGAGAATGCCAATGTAACCCTCGTACAGAGTCACGAAGGCGGACAACAGCACCACCATGTTCGGCGTGAGGTGGTGCGGCTGGAATCGATAGAATTGAAGGAATGAGCGGAGGAAGCCTCTCGCCGGTAGGCCGAAGTCGTGAAGGAAATGCGACTGGAAGATGACGCGTTCGCCATCCTCCGGCGCCGGCAAGATCTCCCTCTTGGGCGGCATGCGTACCTATACGTAGCCCTCGCCGGGCAGCCGCCGCGTTTGGCGGAGGAAGTCGAGGTGATCCTCATGGATGTTGGAGCCATCCTAGGCGTCGGCGCTTGCCCGCTCGCGCGCCATGAGAACTTGGAGCTTGAAGGAAGCACGGCGCGGCGAATAATGCGCAAGCCCGCGGTGGAGCAGTGATGCTACAGGGCGGATGGGCTCGGCAACGGCGAACTACAGCGGCAGTAGGAGAAGAAGAGGGAGATGGTGAAGGAAGAGGAGGGTGCGGGTGCATCTGCCACTCCCCTCCTCCCCCTACTTATAGACCCTGGCGGTGGAGCCGAGGCGGCGGGGCATGGGGGGTCGTGGGATTAACTGTGCCCATGACTCCACAACCCCGCGTTTACCGCGTAGTAACGGCGCACAGTAACTGTGCCCCGGGAATACCAACCGTCTGCCTCAGCCAGAGTGGATCTACGTGTGTGCTGAGGCCCCATGGTGGTGGGCTCTAGCCTGCGGTGACGTCCCGTCACGCGCGTGGGCTGGCAGGCTGCCCCGGCTGGCTGGCGCCATGTGGCGCGCGGTTAGCGGGCGGCTGGCCTGGTGCCCGGCAAACCTGCCACCTAGCTTCCACCTCTACATTTCAAAATCACCAGGCGGCATGCTCGACCGTGGCCGACTCCTAGCTGTCGGCTCTTCGGAGTAGGAAGCTGCTGAGGCTTCTTGCCTTTTCAGCCGTGACGCCCCACCAGCTTCAGGGACTACTGTCGGAGTAAATGACCATGGGTAGCCCTATCTACTTCCGATGATATCTCAAGACATCGGGGCCGGCAGCGCCCCTCAAGTATCGAAGACAAGGGACCGCCTTCTTGTGGTTGGCTGGTCCGAGCAGCCCACTACTAGAAGGCAGCGAGGCCCAATGAGCGGCCCTGACGCGGGCCGACTCCTAGCAGTCGGCCACCAGAGCGGCCGACTCCTGGCTGGCGGCCCACCCACACTCCTGGCTGACGACGAGACAGGGCGTGGCTACAGTATAACCTACCACCCTTGAATCCAAGGACGGACGTGGCCACAGTGCAGGAAAACCGGGCGGCCATCCCTAGCCTAGTACAACACGGTTGGCCCGCCGCCCATGACATCACCCATGGTAGAGGAAGCCATGCTCCGACGATGGGCTGTCAGTATGGCCCGCAGGTAGCGAGCCCTACCTGTCTGTGAGATGCCAGAAGGCGGCAAGCCCTGAACAGTCGGCTTATGGGGAGGCCGACTCCTAGAAGCCGGCCCTCCCTTCCCTTGGAGTTTGTGCGCCATTTACCAGATGAGACGGGGTGTGGCTACAGTGAGCGCCCAACAGGCGGTGGTACTGTAGCCACGCCCTTCCCGACCAAGCCCACGTCATCAAAGGCAGGGCTATAGTGATGAGCAGCCGACAGGACCCACAAGCAGCGGGCCCTACCTATCGGCTGAGATCCCCATAGGTGGCGGGCCCCAGCGGCTGGCAGAGAAGCTGGCGACCAAAGACACTAATGGCCTGGGCCTAAACCCGGCCAGATTACCATTGTACCCCTGGGGGGTAGGCCTATATAAACCCCCCAGGGCACCCATGCAAAGGGTTCAACCTCTTTGAGAACACACGCATGTAGAGAGAGGAGTAGAGCTAGCCTAGCCCTTCTTCCCCCTCTAGCAAACAGCTCAAGGAGCAAGCTTGTAGCTTCTTGTTGACCTAGTGATCATGCGGAGACCCCGCAGAGCAAGATTAGGGCGTTATCTCCTAGGAGAGCCCCAAACCTGGGTAAGATGCGTAGGCGTACATGTTTATGCCTCATCCTGTTTCCAGGCACCGGCAATATCATACTAGCTCCCACCATGATAAGCCATCCCTTGGCATATGTCGCACCAAACCCCCGACATTCCCAAACTGAAAATCTGACTAGAAACCAAGATTTGGAGATATGCTCACATAGAAAGGTTACATGAGATCAAATTGGGTGGAGAGTGATCATTCGGCCAAATGAAGGATGTGGCAAAAGTTCATCTCATTTGGACATGCCTAGAATATATTTCCTTCACAAAGTTTCTTTCTAGGCAGAAACTTTGTAAAATCATTGAAAAATAATTACTTGGCAAATGAGGTTGATCTTTGGCACAGGGCAATGATATGGATAGGAAAAGGTGTCCAATAAATTGGAAGTCAATTGGGAAAAGATAAATAGCACTTGCTTCACAAAGTGCCATTTAGGACAGAATAGGAAAAGAATTATTGGAGGCTTATTTTTGAACATGGCAATGAAAAGTATTGCCATATTTAAGAAATATATGACCCAAAAATTTATGAGAATTATTTGGGGATTTTAGGAGTGACAGAAAGATGGGTTGCTTCACAACCTATGGCTAATAGGATTATTCCTTTATCAGAAAAGGAATATTCCCAATAAAAAGAATATTGGGATTTGGGCTAGGATGGAAATGACATGAGCTAGGGTCGGGGATGAGGGTGACAAGCCACTATAAAACCTAGGAAGACATGATCTGCATAAGTTTTAGAACCACACAGCCACAGAAAAGCAAATTAAATCTAGAAATCAAAGAAAATCCTTAGAAAAAGAAAAGAGCAAAAATCCAGGCTGTTACAAATGATCAACGATGCCATTTTCCGCACGAGGGACGTGCTCTACTTGTAATCCATCAAAGTGCTCTTCTAGCTTTCTCACCTCCTCCACATATGCCTACATCAAGGAAATCTGGTAATCTTTGTTAACATGCCTCACCATGAGTTGAGAATCTCCGCGGATAATCAGTTTCTTGATTCCCAACTCTACTACAATTTTGAGTCCGACAAGGAGGCCCCATACTCAGCAGTGTTGGTGGTGGCCTTCTCCCGGGGAAAGTGCATTTAAACCACATATTTGAGATGCTCTCTGGTGGGAGCGACAAGAAGCACGCCGGCTCTGGCGCCCTACAACGAGAAAGCACCATCGAAATACATGATCCACTCTTGAGGCACCTCTTTGCCAGGGAGAACTATCTCTAGTGCTTCGTCGTCGTGAGTGGGCGTCCATTCTACAATGAACTCCACCAATGCCCTGCTCTGAATAGTTGAGGTGCTCACATAATTTAAGCCAAAGCTTGACAGCTCTATTGCCCACTCGACTATTCTGCCTGTGGATTCGGGGTTCCTCAATATGCGCTGTAGTGGAAAACTGGTGACAACTGTGATCTCGTGGGCTTGCAAGTAGTGGCACAGCTTCCTCGAGGCCATGATAAGGCCGAAGATCATCTTTTGCACTCTAGAGTACCTTGACCTGGCCCCTGTAAGAGTGAATTGACAAAGTACACTGGTCACTTCACCACTTTCTTCCTTGCCCCAGTCTTGGGATTGCATAAGATGGTTTTCCCCGCCTCCCTCTGGTTTGTGTCAAGTCCTGCCGCGGGTGCTTCGGCTCCACCTCCAGTGGGGATAGTTGTTGCGGCTGCTTCCTCATCCACTTCTCGCTGAGCCACTAGCACTGCACTAACCACTTGATTCATTTCAGCTAAGTATAGCAACAATGGCTCTTGCGGTTTGGGCACGACAAAGGTGGGAGCAGAGGAAAGGTAAATTTTCAGGTCCTGTAGTGCTGCTTCTGCTTCTGGGGTCCACTTCATCGGGCCAGCCTTTTTCAAGATTTTGAAAAAAGGCAAGGCACGCTCAGCAGACTTGGAGATGAAACTACTTAGTGCGGCGATGCATCGAGCCAAACGCCTTATGTCCTAGACAGTCTTGGGCGCTTGTATTTGCTCAATTGCTTCGATCTTGTCGGGATTGGCCTCCATTCCCCATTGGGACACAAAGAAAGCAAGGAGTTTGCCGGATGGGACACCAAACACACATTTCTCAGGGTTTAGCTTCAAATTGATCTTCCGCAGGTTTGCAAAGGTCTCTTCCAGGTCTTGAATAAGTGTTGATCTATCCTTGGTCTTGACCACTATATCATCCATATACACTTCCATGTTTCTGTGCAGCTGGGGTTCGAAACCAACCTGTACTAACCTCAGGAAGGTGGATCCAACGCTCTTTAACCCGAAAGGCATACACACAAAGCAGTATGTGCCACATGGACTTATGAACGCGGTCTTCTGTTCATCTTCCTTGGCCATAAATATCTGATGGTACTCGGAGTATGATACGTCTCCGTCGTATCTATAATTTTTGATTGTTTCATGCCAATATTATACAACTTTTATACACTTTCGGCAACATTTTATATGATTTATTTGGACTAACATATTGATCCAGTGCCCAATGCCATTTCCTGTTTGTTGCATGTTTTTTGTTTTGTAGAGAATCCATATCAGACAAATTCCAAACGTGATAAAAATCTACGGAGAATTATTTTGGAATATATGTTATTTTTCGGACTTGGAATCAACACAAACGGGAGCCCACAATGACCACAACCCACCATGGCGCGCTAGGCACCCTCTGGCACGCCCAGGTGTCTTCTGCCCTCCTCATAAGGCGGTTGGGGCCCGTCTTCTAGTGCAAGAAAGATAATTTATGGAAAAAATCGTGTAAATTTTTTAGTTCAATCGGAGTTATGGATCTCCGGGAATTTAAGAAACCGTGAAGGACCAGATCTGGGGAGCGCGACACAGAAGAGAACAGAGAGGGAGATCCAATCTCGAAGGTGCTCCCTCCGCTCCGCCACCATGCAGGCCATGGATCAGAGGGGAAACCCTCCTCCCATCTAGGCCGAGGCCAAGCAAAAAGAAGAAGGAGGGGGACTCTCTCCCCCTCTCTCCCGGTGGCGCCTCCTGACGGCGATCTATATCAACAACCTTGCTACCGTCATCACCCTCTATGCAGTAGTGTAACACCCCTTCTCCCCGCTGTAATCTCTACTAAAACATGGTGCTCAACTCCATATACTATTTCCCAATTACACTTGGCTATCCTATGATGTTTGAGTAGATCCGTTTTGTCCTGTGGGTTAATCATGATCTTGGTTGGTATGATTGTATATTTTATTTATGGTGTTGTCCTACGATGCCCTCCGTCTCGGGCAAACTTGATGGATCCCCACTGCAGGGTGTTTCAATACGTTCATTATTCACTTATGGTGGGTTGCGAGAGTAACAGAAGCTTAAACCCGAGTAGGTGGGTTGTTGCGTGTGGGATAAAGAGGACTTGATACTTAATGCTATGGTTGGGTTTCATGACCTTAATGATCTTTAGTAGTTGCAGATGCTTGCTAGGGGTCAAATCATAAGTGCATACGATCCAAGTAGAGAAAGTATGTTAGCTCATGCCTCTCCCTCATATAAAATTGCAAGAATGCTTATCGGTACTTGTTATCGATTGCTTAGGGACAAATAACTTTCTTGTTGACAAAAGCTATCCACTTTTATTACCTCACAATTTATTCATAGTTTTATTCTCGCAAAGTACTCTTAGTTTTATTCTTGCAAAATAGTTTCATACTTGTTCTAGGTAAAGCAAATTGCAAGTGTGCGTAGAGTTGTATCGATGGTTGATAGAAGTTGAGGGAATATTTGTTCTGCCTTTAGCTCCTCGTTGGGTTTGACACTCTTATTTATCGAAGAAGGCTACAAATGATCACCTATACTTGTGGGTCATGAGAGTACACATCCAAGAAGGAAATCAAATCACATCCGGAAGTGGAATCAACATTCTGATTAATGCGCAGCGGGGGGAAAGGGTCCTTCGGACATGATTTGTCAAGTCCATGAAGTCAATACAGAGCCTACATTTCCCATTTGCCTTGTGCACTACCACTGGATTTGCTAACCAAGTTGGATGTAGTACCTATTTGACCAAACCAGCTGCTTCAAGTTTCTTGATTTCCTCGGCAATAAACTGATGTTGCTCTAAAGCTTGCTTTCTGACCTTTTGCTTGACGGGCCGAGCATGAGGCCAGACAGCAATGTGGTGCTTGATTACCTCCTTGGGAACACCGGGGATGTCAGATGGTTGCCAATCAATCACATCGACATTCGCCCGCAGGAAGGCAGCGACTGTGCTTTCCTATATGTCATCAAGGGTGGTGCTGATGGTGAATGTACCGTCAACACCATCATGCCTTTCCGGGGCCCTTTTCACAGCAGGTGAAGCAACCTTGGGTCTCTTGCTAGTGGAACTCTCCGGCATGTCATCAACAAGCATGACGCACTCCGGAGAGGCACGCTTCCTAGAGTACTCGTCGGCATCCCTGCTAGCTTTCTTCCCCTTCTTTGTTTCCTTGGCGGGAGCTGGGGTTTTTGTGGCCTCAGCCGCTACTGCATCCCGATACATCCTGTCCGCGCATATATTTGCATCTTTCTTATCTGACGCAATGGAGATGATACCCATCGGCCCTAGCATCTTCAAGGTGTTATAGGCATAGTGGGATGCTGCCATGAATTTTGCAGAGCTGGACGGCCAAGAATTCCATTGTAAGGCAATGGAAGTTCGACAATGTCAAACATGACTCTCTCAGTCTGATAATTCAGTTCCCCGCCAAATGTTACTGCCAGTGTAACCTTCCCCTTGGGCCGGCTCCTACCGGGACTGATTCCTTAGCATGTACCAGTAGCCTTGAGCTCCTCATCAGGGATGTGCATCTTGCCAACCACTCAGGGGAGATTAAGTTTAGCCCAGCCCCACCGTCAACTAGAATCTTTGTTACTTTGAGGTTGCGGATTGTTGAGGAAACCAGCAATGGAAAACACCCAACCGCAGTGGTGCGGTCAGGGCGATCCTCCTTGTCAAAGACGATAGGCGTGTGGGACCATTTAAGGGGCCTTTGGGAGTTTGCAGCTGGCTCCACGGCGTTGACCTCACGCGCCCACTATTTGGGCCGATGGTTGGAGGAGTGCAAAGATGCACCCCCATCAATACACATGGCTTCGGTTGCCTTCTGGAATTATTGCTTGCTGGTTTCTTATTCATCCTCTTTATCACTCATGTCATCTCCTTCTTTCTTTTCACGGCCTCAAGCGGGTTTTTCCTTCTACTGCGGGGCCTTGCCGCGGCGGCCTCCTCTACCATCACGGCCTTTCCCGCCAGCACTCTCTTGGCCTCTCTCCCCATCACGCTTCTTATGTTCATCCTTTTGTTTCTTAACAAGCTGCCCAACTTGGTGGCACTCTTGGAGATCATGGTCTTTGGTGCGGTGGATCGTGCAGTATGGCCAATCGGATTGCCCGACTTTCTCTGTTGCCGCGGCCTCCCGACAATCAGCGCACGTGGCAGCTCCCTTGACGGTGGCCTTGGTTTTGGCCTTCTTGCCAGCACTAAGATCACAACAGCTCTCAACGGCCAACACTGCCTTCTCTTTGCGCTTCCTATTGCGCCTCTAGTTTCTTCTCCTCGGGTTGGCGGCACCATCATCGTCATCTGAATCAATCTCGACGCAAGCCTCCCCTTCGGGGGTCTCCTTCCTTCTTCAGCCCAAGCACACTTATCCGTCAAGGTGTGCAGCAGTTTAACGGTCTTAGGCAGCGAGACATTCATTTTGGCTCGCATCCTCCTATTGTGCATGTTCCAATGAAACGCGACAATCACGGCTGCTGGGTGTATCTTTGGAATGTTACGGTGTACTCGACTGAACCTCTCTATATATTTACGCAGATCCTCCCGTTCCTTCTATGAGAGGACTTGCAAGTCACTGGGTTGTCCAGGCTCTTGGTGGCGACCTGTGAAGGCACCAACGAACTCGTTGCACAAGTCAGCCCATGGTGAAATCGAGTTTTCTGACCGGTGCATCAACCATGATCTCACATTTTGCTTGAGCACCAAAGGGAAATAGTTGGCGAGCACCTTCTCATCTCTTCCCCCGGCGGAATGGCAATCGTGTAGATGCCGAAAAACTATGTCGGGTTTAATTTTCCGTCATATTTTTCTAGCAGTTTAGGCTTGAAGGCTCAGGCAGATGGCCAGTGGACCTGCCGCAGCTCATGAGTGAAGGCATGGCACCAAACCTCGTAAGGCAAGTACCCGTCGACAATGGGTGCAGGAATGTCTGGGTCATTGTGTCTATTGGATGACGGTCTGCCTCCCGGCGTTGATCTATGGTGACGCGCGCCTTCCTTCCGCCGGTCTTCTAGAACCCTCCACTGGTCTCAGCGGGTTTGCGGGCCAGACGAAGCCATCGACATCTCGTCGGGCTCGTCGACCCGTTGAGCTCGCTGAGGCTGCCACTGGGCTTGCTGTTGCGGAGGAGATTGCACCATTAGCATAGCCCCCTCGACACGACTTTCAGCCCGGGCCGCCGTCATTGTTCATGGGCATCACGATGGCTTTGCACGCTGAGATTTTCCTGCTTCAGCAAAACCAATCAAGATCTAGATGGTGGCCCTCCACTCATCCATCTTGTCACCCTCCAGTGGAAATTTTAACAGGAGTTGGGCCTGCGGCATTGCTTCCGCGGTTATGCTTGGCATGGCTAACGAGTTAGACCACGATGTCGCTCTACTTTTGATAGAACCAGCAGTAGCGTCGCCGTGTTCTTGCCCCCGTGAACCAATTGCCAAGGTGGTTTGGTGATGAGTAGGCTGTGCTTGGGGGTCGACGGCCCCGTTCGGCGCTGCACCCTACCCGTCTTGTTCTGGCCAAGCTTGTCTGTGTTTTGGGAACCAGGGTTCCCAGACCTGCTTGCCTGCGGCCCAAGGCATGGCTCCATTAATGGCCTGGTACGACCCATCTTCAACCACGACAAGACAAGACCCTCGCAAGGGGCCCAGCTTCGCGAGGCGGGCGACGTCAAGACCTCCTGAGGGAGCGGCCACCCCAAACGTCCTCCTAACGGAGCGGATATTTCTATGCAAGACCCAGCCTCGTGAGGTTGAAATGACATCAGTCATGACGACCAAGGCCAGGCGCGCGCCAGCGGGCACAGAGCATCAGGTTTCCTCTTTGCTGCAAAGGAGGCAAGCGCATGTGCGATGTCCCAAGGAATCATCCAAAGGTTGCTATTTGCATGCAACAAGACCAGGACCGCCAGAATGGAAGGATGGATGTCATCACTGAGCCCACCACAACGTCACGATCAGAACCTTTGCAGGCGAGGACCACCTTTCGTCAGGATCATATGTACTTCTTGTCCCCTTTCAATTTTGGTCGTTGTGGGATCCCTTCCTGCCTAAGTTTTGGAGGAAGACGACCAAGGCCACTATAATTATAGCCTAGCCACCACCATAGGACACATAGGGTGATCAACTCATCGAATCCCCAAGAGCTCATCGCTAGAACAAGCCTCCTGAGGCCGTTCTTCCACCTGTACTAGTTCATCCTCAAGCCCTCACGAGGCTAATCCACCACAAAGCATGAGTAGGGTATTACACCGCAAGGTGGCCTGACCTGGGTAAACTGTCGTGTCCTTCTCCTTCTTGTTCATCGAGCTAGGTCGTGAGAGCAGCGGATCGATTGGCTTGAGAGGTTGAGTTCTTTGCACATGCCCCTGATTTCAAACCTTTCTTGGGTCTGTGGAGCCCGGAATCCGACATTTGGCGCATCAGGTAGGGGCGTGTCGGAGGTCGGCCTCTTCATCCACCACGCTCCACCCTTGCCGCTCGATCTCCATGGCAGGCGCCGCTTCTTCCGCTGGTCCACCGGGTCCGTTCAGAGCCATCGTGGGCCTCCGGGTTTTCTCTCCCGCCTTGTGACAGGTGCGATGGCCTTCGAAGTTCAAGCCGGAGCTGCAGCCACAGAACGACGGTGCGGCGGACCCTATAGAGTTTCGCCAGGCATACGAGGAGGCCATCTAGGTGGCGGATACAGACAACAAGGCCTTCGAAAATTGGATCCCTATGGCGCTCACGGGCATGCCACGCACCTGGCTGCTCGACCTACCAGAGTCTTCGATGGCTTCCTGGGAGGAGCTGCGTGAGTTGTTCACGGCACGCTTCGCCGTTCTAGTGCACCACGCTGTCGCGGCCATCCTCGGCGGGTCACAGGCGCCAGCTTCAAGCCGCTATGCCAACCAGCTCTTCCATCAGATGGGGGCTTCTCCGTCCCTGCGAGGGGCCCCTTCGGGCTGGGCGGCGCCCAAGGCCGACCTCACCTTCGACTCCAGGGATCACCCCAAGACCATGGTCGGCGCCGGCGCACTTCCCCATGCTCTGCACCCCCACCATATACAACGTAGCGATTACCAGGACCCTCATCGATGGCGGCGCTGGCCTCAACGTCCTTTCCGTGGAGGCGTTCGGCCTGCTTCACATGCCTCGTGACCGACTACTCCCACCAAGCCATTTTCTGGAGTGGTCAGTGGCTGCACCTACCCCGTGGGGCAGATTCGCCTCCCTGTCACCTTAAGAACGTGGAACAACTACCGCACTGAGCTCATCGACTTCGGCGTTGCGCGCATCGGGCTCCCATACAACGCCATCCTCGGGTACCCGGCCCTCGCCAAGTTCATGTCGGTGACTCATCCGGGCTACAACACCATGAAGATGCCAGGAAGCAGCGGCATCCTCACCATGACAGGAGACACTGTGGATGTGCTGACGGCCCTCAGGCTCACCTTTAAGGCCGTGGCTGTCGTGTGGCCAGGTGCGGGGAGCGCTCTGGAGGGCCCGGGGGCTGCCCCGGCAAAGAAGAAGTTGTTATTCTCCCAAGACTGGGCCGAGACGAAGCGTATGCCGGTCGACGAGGGCACGGAGTCAAGAGCTACCTTCACATAGACGTTGGCCTCCCCCGACACCAGGAGGAGCTGTTGGTCAGCTTCCTTCGTGCGAACAAGGATGTATTTGCATGCAAGCAATGGACCTGGTAGGCGTCCCGTGGGGGTTGTTCTAAGACCACCTCATGGTATGCCCCCACGCGTGCCCCATGAAACAGAAGGCGCGACAGCAAGCCCCAGAGAAGCAGTCGTTCATCATCTAAGAGACCCACAAGCTACAGGAGGCCAGTGTTATCCGGGAAGTGTGGTACTCGGAGTGGTTGGCAAACCCAGTCATCGTCCCCAACAAGGGCGGGAAAGAGCGCATGTGCGCTGACGTCACGAGCCTGATCAAAGCTTGCCCTCAGGATCCATTCCCTGTTCCTCGCATCATCTACTGTGTTTCCTGGACGCTTTCTCAGGCTATCATCAAATTAAGATTGCGGTGGAAGATGTAGAGAAGACGGCTTTCTTGACCCCGTGCGAGGTGTATTGCTACACTTGCATGTCATTTGGGTTGCGCAATGCTGGAGCGACCTTCCAATGGTTGATGCACATCGCTCTGGGCAAACATCTCGGGAGAAATGCAGAGTCTTATGTCGATGATATAGTGGTCAAGTCCCGGGAGGCAAGAACCCTTGTTGGAAATCTGGAGGAAACATTCGCCAACCTGCGCGAGGTAAAGTTGCGGCTTAATCCTAAGAAGTGTGTATTCGGTGTAACGTATGGCCAGCTGTTGGGGTTCCTGGTGTCGAATAGAGGAATTGATGTCAACCCGGAGAAGGTCAAGGCAATAGAAAGGATGAGCCCGTCTCAAACTCTCAAGGAAATGCAGAAGCTGGCAGGCTGCGTGACCTCGCTTGGGTGCTTCATCCTCCCTTTCTTCAAGCTAATGAAGAGGAAGGGCCCATTCGAGTGGACTCCTGAGGCTGACGCGACTTTTCAAGACCTGAAGAAGTACCTCACCAGCCCACCGATAATGGTGGCGCCTCACCCACTCAAGCCTGTGGTGCTCTACCTGGCCGCCATGCCACACTCAGCCAACACAACATTGGTGGCGGTCCGCGAGGAACACGCAGCCATCGGTATGCGACGCGGGGCCGCGCACCCATCTAAAGCACCATGGCCTTTGGACAGTGCACCTGAGGCCGCGGACCCACCCTTAGGAGATGTGGCTCTTGAGGTCGGGGCCCCTAAGGCGACTGAAAACCTGGCTCCTGAGACTCCGCCACCTCAAGAGGAACAAGACTCGGCGGACACTTCCTCCCTTGTCGAGCACCCCCTCTACATCATCAGCGCCGTCCTACGTGACGCGTGGGCACGCTACCCCATGCCGCATAAGCTCCTCCTTGCACTCCTCATCGCTTCCAGGAAGCTGCACCACTACTTCCAAGGCCACCCTATCAAGGTCGTCTCAGCCTACCCCCTAGAGAGGGTGCTCCGAAGCCCCAACGCCATAGGAAGGGTTGCTGAATGGAACATTGAGTTGCAGGCGTTCCAGCTGGAATTCAGCAACACTTGAGTCATCAAGGGCGCATCCCTCGCTGACTTTGTGGCTGAGTGGACTGATGTACCAGGCCAAGAAGTAGACCATGACCGTCCTCTTGCCCTAGGAGATGAAGCACCTGATGGCTGGGTCATGTACTTCGATGGCGCCTTCGCACGTCAAGGTGTGGGGGCTGGAGCCATGCTCATCACGCCCACTCAAGACAAGATCTGATATGCCATACAACTCTACTTCCAGCACAGCGAGAAGGTCTCCAACAACATCGCCGAATTCGAGGGCCTGATTGCAGGGCTCAGGGCCGCGGTTTCCCTTGGGGTTAGGCGCCTCACCATCAGGGGCGACTCCCAGCTCCTCATCTACTTCTCCAACAAAGAGTACACGCCAAAGGACGAGCACATGGAGGCATAACTCGGGGAAGTACACAAAATTGAGAAGTAGTTCTTAGGTTTGGAACTGTCGACGTTCTGGGAACGGGGGTCCCTAGACTTGCCTGCCTGCGGCCCACGGCGTGGCTCCACCAGTGGCCCGGTATGGCCCGTCTTCGTCAACAAACACTCATGACCCTCGCGAGGGGACAAGCCTCATGGGGCGGATGACACAAGACCTTCTCAGGAGCGGCCTCACCAGGCAGGCTCACGAGGGGCGGAGAGATCAAGGCAAGGGGTACCTCGCGAGGTTCCCGTGACGCAAGCCATGACGACCAAGGCCAGGCGGGCGCCAGCGCGCGCAGTGTCATCGTTTCCCCTTTGGTGCTAAGGGGGAAAGCGCAGGCGCGGAGTACTGAGGCATCAGACAAAGGTTTCCATATTGGTGCAGTAAGACCAAGACCAACAGGACGGCAGAACGGAGGTCATCATTGAGCCCAAGACGGTGTCACCACCAGCGCCTTTGGCAGGCGAAGACCATCTTTAGTCAGGATAGCGTGTACTAGCTGTCCCCTTTAAAATTGGCCGTTGTTGGATCCCTTCCCGCTCAATATTTGGGGAGAGGACCAGGGACTCTATAAGTAGAGCTAGCCACCACAATAGGAGGGACCCATCGATTCCTCCCCAAGCAACCCACCAAGCACAAGAACACTTCTCCTCAAGAGGTTGTTCTTCCCTTGTATTGTTCATCATCAGCCCAACAGGCAATCCACCATCACCACACAGGAGTAGGGTATTACACCACAATGGTGGCCCGAACCTGTATAAATCTTGTGTCTCTTGTGTTGTGAGTTCATCGAGCTAGCTTAGAGATCGCGGCGAGGCTGAGGGCGAGTTTCGGTAGGGGGAAATCTTCGTGTGCACCCCCGTGTTCGAACCTAGAGGGTTTTACCGGAACCCTAAATCCGACATTTGGCACGGCAGGTAGGGTTGTGCCGAAGTCTTCTTTCCGCTGATCCGTGTCGCTTCGCTTTGTCGCAGCCATGTCTGACGCCCACCGAGCCCGCGCTGAGCGCCGGGCCGCTCTCGCCGCACGCATCACCCAGACGGCTCCTGTCGGTGGATGTCACATCCTAGTTAGCCATGCATTAGAGTGTTGCATCATGTTTACTCTTTCATCAGAAACCTGAAATGGGGATGACAGAACCCCCAGTCCCCTCTGAATCCAATTAGGGTTTACTAAAAACTTTTTCAATGAACCTGAAATGCCCTTCTAAAATGCCCATCATTTTTGTCTTGGTTCAGAACCTCTGCCAAAAGTGGTGCACATTTTCCTAGGCCATCCTAGGGTTTTTGAATTAAATCATAAATATTTGAATTTGGGCATTTAAAATTATATAAAATATTTAAATGCTCAAATATCTCCAAACTAAAATGTTTCATGTTGGAAATAATCCAACTATGGACCAGGAGTAGTTTGGTGATTTTAGGAGTTGCCTAAGTATTTTATTTAATTCAACAAAGTTGCAGAAGTATTAAAAAAACAGAAAACAGAAAGAAATGGAAAAAGCTTACCTGGCGCCCAGCACTCGGCCCACCTGCCGGCCCAGCCCAGCACCGCGCCAGCGAGCTGCTTGCCGGCCAGGTAGGCAGGCAGGTGCTCGACGGCGAGCACCGCATGGGTGCCACGCACCTGCTCGCCGCCTCGCCGCCTCCCTCGCCCGGCTAACTCCGTGAATCGGCCTCTCTCTCTCCCCCGAACCTCCCAGACACCCCCTCTCCTCTCCAGTTCCTCTCCCTCGCTCTCCCACGCCATGGCCAACGCCATCGCCGCCACCCCCTCGCCGTAGCCACG
>NC_041391.1:376012002-376074262 GCF_002162155.2 Triticum dicoccoides | reverse complement strand
CTTGCCGGCCAGGCAGGCAGGCAGGTGCTCGACGGCGAGCACCGCATGGGTGCCACGCACCTGCTCGCCGCCTCGCCGCCTCCCTCGCCCGGCTAACGCCGTGAATCGGCCTCTCTCTCTCCCCCGAACCTCCCAGACACCCCCTCTCCTCTCCAGTTCCTCTCCCTCGCTCTCCCACGCCATGGCCGACGCCATCGCCGCCACCCCCTCGCCGTAGCCACGCCCTCCGTCAACCCCACGCCGTGCCGCCGTGTCCAGGAGCTCCGCCGCCGTCCACTTCATCGAGCTAGCCGAGCCCCGTGTGCTCGTGCGGCCCGAGACCACCGCACCGACCTCGCCCGAGCTCGCCGTCGCCGGAGATCCCCTTCAACGCCGTCGCCGCCTCAGCTCGTCCCCGACCCCGCCGGTGGCCTCTACGGGAGCGCTGTGAGCCTAGCTACCCCTCCGACCTTCCCTCTCTCATTCCCGAGCCGTGTAGCCACCGCACGAAGATCACACGCACGCACCGCCGCGGATCTCGTCGCCGACGTGCTCCCGGCCATCCTCCGGCCAACCCGCGGTGTCCAACGCACTCACCACGCTGCGTTGGGCCCAACCGTGCACTTCCCGCACCTCCCCGCACACCCTAGCGACAAGTTCAACTTTGGCCGAACTCCGGTGGCCGCCAAAGTCGTCGCCGGCGCCAACTCCGGCCACCCCGACCCCAACGGACTCCACCAAGAGCTGCGGCTCGACCTCAGCTCCTCTCCGGTGGCCTCCGCGGCTCGTTTGGTTGCCGGAACGGCAAAAATCACTTCCGCCGCCGCGTCGGGCTCGCCGGCGGCTAAACGCCGGTGCAGCCGACCCGGGTTTGACCATGGGTGGGCCCTGGTTGACTCCCCTGAGTCAATGACAGGTGGGGCCCAGCCCTGTTAATTAAACAGGTTTAGTTTTAATTAAACTTTAATTAATTTAATCACCCTGACATGCGGAACCCACTGTCAGGTTTGACCAGGACGTGTTCCGTTGACCTGCTGACGTCACACTCACGTCAGGCTGACGCAATAATTGATTTTCTGTAATTATTCTAATATAGGAAATTCCAGAATATAATTTAAACTTCAAAAATTCATAACTTTTATTCTGTAACTCCAAATCAGACAAATTATATATGAAAAATGATCAGAAAAATCCAATCTATCCATCTGTAATATTTTCATGCATGATTAAACAAGTTAACTTGATGTTTAATGCAGAACAAGGAAAAACACTTTAAAGGGCCATGTTTGAGTTTGAAATTTGAATCTTTGATTCAAATTGGTTCAAACCCTTCTGGTCTTAGCTGCATTAGCCCAACACACTCATATTGCTATGTTTCATGCATACATCATATTGTTGCACATTGTTTGGTGATGGTTGTGTATCGGTGTTCTTTGCGGCAGGATCTGCCTCCGAGGAGTATCGTGATTACCCTAACGAAGAACCGTATCAGTGCATCGAACCATCAGGCAAGCAACCAACCATTTGATCATATCGATACAATCCCATGTTCTCGCTCCTTCTCTCTTTTACTGCATTAAGACAACGCGTTTCAAACTGCTGTGTGCTACGGTAGTTGAACCCACTTCCTCTGCATGACCTGTCATTGCCACAGTAACTAGATGAAACCCACTAGCATGTGTAGGAGTTGATTGAGCCATATGTATGTGTTGTTCCTACCTTGCTATGCCTGCTATGCTTAGAGTCGTGTCAGGTCTGGTTCATCTGGGTGATGGGCTAGAGTGAAATGATTATGTCGGTAATAAGAGTGGTGTGGTGAACACGATTTGGTAAAGGTATCGATGAGAGGCCATGTAGGAGTACATGGTGGGTTGTTTCATTGAAGCCGACCTTAAGCACTGAGATCTGTATGTGTGATTTAAGAATCAGCTACTACCATGCATTGGGCCCTGAAATATGACCCCGCTCGACTTCTTATTCACCCTAGCTCTCTGTCCAGGAGTTGCAAGTAGTTTCTGGTGTTTGTAGCCTACTGGAGGCCGTGGACAGCGCTGACCGTAGGGGTGGGCTGTGATACGGTAGGTACGTGGCCGGGTGTACCGGATACCCGTTAGGTATCCCGGAAACCCTGTTCACATCGTTCGGGGCCGTATGGGAAACCTCGGCCGGACTCCCTGCGGATGGAACCTGGATAGGCGATAAACCTGGACTAGAGGCTTAGGTGTTTAGCTAGGTCGTGGTCTACACCCACGTCGGCTTTCGCTTGAAGTCTGCCGAGCACATGTCGTGTGCAGACGCTAAGTGGTGGAAACATGTATGAAGAAGTACACCCCTGCAGGGTTATCATGATCTATTCGAATAGCCGCGTCCGCGGTTAAGGACTAATTGGTTGCCTATACAGTTCATAGACAAGTAAATGGAAACTACTAAAAGCCTCAAGATAAGTGTGAGTGCCGAGGATGGCTCTTCCGTAGGAAGACGGAGGTGGATCCTCGGTAGTGTATTGACTTGGTGAGTAGTGGACTCGTGTACGCAAAATCATTTCAAGTTGGAGTCTCGTAGGTTAGCCTAGCCAAGAGTCAAAGCTGGCTTGCTGCAACAACTCCACCAACCCTTCTTGATAATATGCATGTATGTAGGATCTGATGTAAGTCTTGCTGAGTACCTTTGTACTCATGTTGCTATAATTTACATTTTTACAGAAGACGCTGCAACCCTTTCTGATGGGTTCTACGTAGACGTTGACATCAATGAGTAGGCTAAGGCCCAGGTGGTGATCCTGAGCTTGTGAAGGACCACGTAGTATAGCTAGGCTTTCCAAGCCTCTTTTATTTTACTAGTTGTCTGTACTCAGACAAGTTACTTCCGCTGCTGGTTTGTATGACTGTATGACTTGAATGCTGGGTTGTGTGACCCGTACCTTGTGTATGTTATGTATGGCTCTCTGAGCCTTAAATAAAGTACTTGTGTCGTAGAGTCATGTTGTGATGCTTCGTTTTGTTTGCACATATCGAGCATATTGTGTGTATGATTGAAATGCTTGGTATGTGTGGGATCTGACTATCTAGTTGTTTATCTTTAGTAGCCTCTCTTACCGGGAAATGTCTCCTAGTGTTACCGCTAAGCCATGGTAGCTTGCTACTGCTCTGGAACACTTGTGTCCTTCCTCGTTCCGGTGTCTGTCCCTTCGGGGAAATGTCACGCATTGAGTACCGGAGTCCTGTTAGCCCGCTACAGCCCGGTTTACCGGAGTCCTGCTAGCCCAGTGCTACAGCCCGGACCCACTTGCTGTTGACCGACACGTTCGAGGCTGGGTCATGAATGCCTGTCCCTGTAAGTCTGTGCCACTTTGGGTTTACGACTAGTCATGTCAGCCCGGGCTCCTTATCATATGGATGCTAGCGACACTATCATATACGTGAGCCAAAAGGCGCAAACGGTCCCGGGCAAAGGTAAGGCGACACCCGTGGGGATACCGTGCGTGAGGCCGCAAAGTGATATGAGGTGCTACAGGCTAGGTCGATGTGACATCGAGTCGGGGTCCTGACAGCGTTGGCATCAGAGCCGGACTGCCTGTAGGTTCTCCAAGCCAAACTGGCCGATGTTGAGTCTAGAAATTCTTTAGTTATATGTAGGGGAATTGTTTGTGGGTTGGAACGTAAGGCTCTTTTTACTCCTTTATCTTATGACATTCTGATCTGAGTCAGTCTATTCTTCCACCGAGGGTTAAGGAATTAGGATCTATTTTCTCTATCAGGATCACGTGTTACTAATCAGTAGTACCTTATAGGTTTGATGGTTACAAGCCTAGTTCAGTTCTTCTACCACGTTATGTTGTTAGGATGGATTCAGAACTTTGATATGATGATGTTGAGTGTGTATGAAATCCTTTGTCAAATGTCTCAAATCCTTCTTGAGCATTTACAGCTGTTATGCTGCCGAAATTTTGTTAGAAATTCTAATGCCTTTGCATTATGATTGTGCTTTTAGATGGCCACTCGCGACCTTAATCAAGTGGTTCGCCTGACTCGATGCCTAGATGTACCCGGCCATACTGCCATGTTGGTCAGGGTAATGACTGAGGCTGGATACCGTTGGTATCCTGAGTACACGGTCGAAGAGCAATTTCGGGACTTCAATCAAAGCCAGTATCTCTGCACTGTCAGGATATTTCCATCTTATCCTGGATCCACCGAGCCCCTTCACTGCTCCTATGGACTCAGGGTTACTATTGAGATGGCTGTGTAGGACACCGCCTACTCTATGATGACCATTATGCGAGTCAGATCTGGTCTATTTCGGGACTCTGATTTCCGGTACATGCCAGGATCACTTCCGGGAGCACAAGGGTATCTCCAAGCTATCTATGCTGACCCTACCCAGGAGGATTCACGGACCCGCACCACTGCTGAGATGCTCAAGGATAAGGACCGTGAAAATCGGGCCTTGAGGTTAGAGCTCTTCAATACCCGTGCTGACCACTGGGCCACATTGACTCGGTTTGCACCGGCGGTGCAAGCTGGATATTCAGATATGCGCGATCTCTATCCTGTGAAATCTGCTCTGCCAGACGTGATGGGTTGGCGTGATGTAGGAGGCATCACCCCACCTCGCGGTCCCCGCAGGCCACCGTCTGTTGGTCCAAGACCTCATCCTAGCCCCTATGGTCCACAAGCTCCGCGAGATCGTCTGTTTCCGGATGATCATGTTGAGCTTCCAGGCTATGGAGGTGATTTCAACGAGAAATACTACGGATCGGTCTGAGTTAGTGGTAGTATCACTAGTTCGCATTAGCTGTGCCGTCTATCGTCCTGCGTGACTTGTGGGATATGACCTAGTTTGTATCGCCTTCCGGAGGTGTAGAAAAATAATGTATAGGAGCTTGGAATGCCTCCGATGAGATGTAATCCTCTTTTCACCGTAATAGTACCTTGTTTGGTCCTGTTCTAAACCCTGTATGGTGTGTATGACGATGAAATAAAGAAGCAGTCTTTGTATCTACCATGTCATACGGATGATCATCTTGCATTCCGAGTTATTCCTTACATTATGTATCCTATGTCGGAATTTTATCATTCTGACTAAATCATTGTCTTGTTTACCTAGGATGGTCAACACGCGCACAAACCCTGCTCCCCAAGAGCAGGCCGAAGGCAGTGAAGTCAGGAATGCAAATCTGCCTCATTCTCCTTCCCTAGCCGAGGTTATGATGGAAGCCGAAAGAAACAAGCGGGAGACCAACCGTTTGTTGGAGCGTATTGAACAGAACACAGCACACCATCAGAGGTCTAACGTGGTGTCACTCAGTGATTTCATCAAGTTACATCCACCCACGTTCCACCACTCCGTCGAGCCTCTCGACGCTGATGATTGGCTTCGCAGTATCTCTCACAAACTGCGTTCCGCGCTGGTAGCGGAGGCTGACAAGGTCACCTTTGCTGCATATCATCTTGAAGGCCCCGCCAGTCTATGGTGGGAGAATTATGGAGCTATGCGCCCAGTGGGCCATGTCACTACTTGGGTGGAATTCAGCGAGGCTTTCCGTGAACATCACATTCCGGAGGGTCTCATGGACCGTAAACGTGAGGAATTTTGCAGTTTCACTCAGGGCCGACTCTCTGTGGATGCCTACAGCAGGGAGTTCGGTAACCTCGCACGATATGCAACTGACGAAGTTTCTACTGATGCCAAGAAGCAAGCAAGGTTCCGTAAGGGGCTTAGTCCTGAGCTTCGCCGCGACCTCCGTCTGCATGAGTGCACATCTTTTCAGAAACTTGTTAACAAGGCCATCAGTGCTGAGACTGGTCAGACTGATTATGACGCAACACGCAAGCATGGCCGTGACATGGGTTCCTCATCCGGTGCTGGTCCTCAGAAGCGCCGCGTGTGGGTGCCCAACACCGCCCTGCCACCCAGGCTCACACCGAGGCCATCTTTCCAGGCGCCTCGCCCCGTTCAACAGTCTGCACCAGCCAAGCCCTATGGGGGTTCAACCAACAATGCTCCTCCACGTACCAGTTCCGTGACTTGTTTCAAGTGTGGGGAATCTGGTCACTATATGCGTGAGTGTCCCCAGACCAACCCCAACCAAACTGCTAAAGCTGTTGGCCGCGGCAAACCGACAGGGAAAGTGTTCCACGCCAAGCCGGCCACCGCTACACGTGGCCATGTCAACTGTATCTCTGCCGAAGAAGCTCAAGAAGATCCCAACGTCGTTCTCGGTACGCTCCTTGTTAATTGCCACCCGGCATCTGTTCTTTTCGATACAGGAGCCTCTCATTCATTTATATCCGAGAACTATGCTCGTTTGCATAACACCGCATTCTGTAATATGCCATCCACTATGGAAATTTCTACTCCCGGTTCTAGATGGCAGACCTCCAGGGTAAGTTATGGAAATGAAATCCAAGTCGACAGACTTGTTTTCCTTGCATCTTTGATAGATCTCAAATTTTCAGATATTAATATCATTTTGGGTATGGACTGGATGTCAGCTCATCATGCCAAAATTGATTGCTTCTCTAGGACTGTTCAACTCACTCATCCTTCGGGGAAGATAGTCAATGTCTTGACCCGATTAGCCAAGCGACAATTATATTCTCTTAACGCCAGCCCTTTGCCAGACCTTGAGGACGTTCCGGTAGTCCGTGACTTTCCGGATGTCTTCCCAGAGGAATTGCCAGGTGTTCCACCTGACAGGGATGTTGAGTTCGTAATAGACCTCATTCCAGGAACCGTTCCGATTGCTAGAAGACCTTACAAGATGGCACCACTAGAACTAGCCGAGCTTAAGAAACAACTCGATGAGTCCTTGAAAAGGGGTTTCATCCGACCTAGTTCATCTCCGTGGGCTTGCCCCGTCCTCTTCGTCAAGAAAAAGGATGGTACGGACCGGATGGTTGTAGATTACCGACCTGTCAATTTGGTCATAATCAAGAACAAATATCCGCTTCCCAGGATCAACGACCTGTATGATCAGCTCGCTGGATCCTCAGTCTTCTCCAAGATGGATTTGAGGTTGGGCTACCATCAAATCAAAATCAGAAACGGGGACATTCCTAAAACGGCCTTTGTTACTCGTTATGGCCAATACGAGTACACCGTCATGTCCTTCGGCTTAACCAACGCTCCAGCCACCTTTTCTCGGTTAATGGACTCAATCTTCATGGAGTATTTGGATAAATTCGTCGTAGTTTATCTCGATGATATACTCATCTACTCCAAGAACGAGGAAGAACATGCCGAACATCTAAGGCTAGTGTTGAAGAAACTTCGAGAGCACCGCCTTTATGCCAAGTTTTCCAAATGTGAATTTTGGTTGTCAGAAGTGACCTATCTGGGTCATGTAATATCTGGTAAAGGTATTGCTGTGAACCCTGAGCGAGTTCAAGCCGTCCTTAATTGGACTCCACCTGAATCGGTCAAGCAAGTTCGGAGTTTCCTTGGCCTAGCGAGCTATTGTCGTCGCTTTGTCGAGAACTTCTCCAAAGTTGCTAAACCTCTAACTGAACTCCTTAAGAAGGATAAAAAGTTTGAATGGACTCCACAATGTGAGCACAGCTTTCAGGAACTGAAAAGACGCCTGACTTCTGCTCCCGTTCTGGTACCGCCAGACTTCTCTAAGGACTTTGTTATCTACTGCGACGCCTCGCGACAAGGACTAGGCTGTATTCTCATGCAAGATCGACATGTAATTGCTTACGCCTCACGGCAATTGCACCCACATGAGGAGAATTATCCTACTCATGATCTAGAGCTTGCAGCTGTAGTCTATGCACTTAAAACCTGGCGACATTACCTCCTCGGTAATCGTTGCGAAATATTCACTGATCACCAAAGTCTGAAGTACATCTTCACCCAACCGGATTTGAATCTCACGCAAAGATGTTGGGTCGAGTTGATCACATATTTCGACTTAGGAATAACTTACACCCCAGGGAAAGCCAACGTCATGGCTGATGCACTAAGTCGTAAATCTTATTGTAACAACCTGATGTTACAACAAAGTCAACCGCTTCTCCATGAGGAATTTCGGAAGCTTAACCTTCACATTGTTCCTCACGGATTTCTTTCCACCTTGGTGGCGAAACCTACTCTTACGGATCAAATCATCGCTGCCCAGAAGCGAGATAAGGGAATAGCTAAGATCAAGGAGAACATTGCTAGCGGAGGTGCTAGTTGTTTCTCCATAAATGATCAGGGTGCTGTGTACTTTGAGAACCGTTTAGTGGTTCCCAAGAACCAGCATCTACGGCAGTTGATCCTTAAGGAGGCTCATGAATCTCCTCTCACCATTCATCCCGGTAGTACTAAGATGTATCAGGACCTACGCCAGAGGTTCTGGTGGACTAGGATGAAGAGAGAAATCGCTTAGTATATTGCTAATTGCGACGTCTGTCGTCGTGTAAAAGCAGAGCATCAACGGCCTGCTGGCACCCTTCAACCCTTAGCCATTCCAGAATGGAAATGGGATAAAATTGGTATGGACTTCATTACCGGTTTTCCCAGGACCAAGAGAGGGAATAATGCTATCTTCGTCGTTGTCGATCGCCTTTCCAAAGTAGCCCATTTCCTACCTGTTCGTGAGAGTATAACCGCTAGTCAGCTGGCAGACTTATACATCTCCCGAATAGTGTATCTCCATGGTGTTCCTTTGGAAATTAACTCGGATCGAGGAAGTCTTTTCACCTCTCGATTTTGGGAAAGTTTCCAAAATGCTATGGGAACCCGTCTCTCCTTTAGCACCGCTTTCCACCCTCAGTCGAGTGGTCAAGTGGAACGCGTCAACCAGATTCTAGAAGACATGCTTCGAGCCTCTGTTATCTCATTCAGAATGGATTGGGAGAAGTGCCTTCCATTTGCCGAATTCGCTTACAACAACAGCTATCAATCTAGCTTGGGTAAAGCCCCTTTTGAAGTTCTCTATGGACGACGGTGTCGAACACCCCTTAACTGGTCAGAAACCGGGGAAAGACAATTTTTTGGCCCGGATATGATTCAGGAAGCAGAAGAGCAAGTTCGCATCGTTCGTGAAAAGTTGAAAACAGCCCAATCTCGTTAGAAGAGTCAATATGACCGAAAACATAAGGCTATGACTTTCGAGGTTGACGAGAAGGCTTACCTTCGGGTTACCCCTCTGAAGGGAACCCATCGTTTCGGTATCAAAGGCAAATTGGCTCCTCGTTACATTGGACCTTTTCGCATTCTCGCCAAACGAGGAGAAGTTGCCTACCAGTTGGAACTACCTCCGCACCTCTCCAGAGTCCACGATGTCTTCCACGTTTCTCAACTCAGGCGTTGCTTCTCGGATCCTATCCGTGGAGTGGACCATGAAACGCTTGATCTCCAAGATAATCTTACATATCGAGAGTACCCCATTCGTATCCTCGATCAGGCCGAGCGTACCACTCGACGTCATAATATCAAGTTTCTCAAAGTACAATGGTCACACCATTCTAAGGATGAAGCAACTTGGGAAAGGAAGGATCGTCTTCGACTTGAGTATCCCGCCTTCTTTCCGGAGGAACCCAAATCTCGGGACGAGATTCTTTTGAGTGGGGGTGAGTTGTCACATCCTAGTTAGCCATGCATTAGAGTGTTGCATCATGTTTACTCTTTCATCAGAAACCTGAAATGGGGATGACAGAACCCCCAGTCCCCTCTGAATCCAATTAGGGTTTACTAAAAACTTTTTCAATGAACCTGAAATGCCCTTCTAAAATGCCCATCATTTTGGTCTTGGTTCAGAACCTCTGCCAAAAGTGGTGCACATTTTCCTAGGCCATCCTAGGATTTTTGAATTAAATCATAAATATTTGAATTTGGGCATTTAAAATTATATAAAATATTTAAATGCTCAAATATCTCCAAACTAAAATGTTTCATGTTGGAAATAATCCAACTATGGACCAGGAGTAGTTTGGTGATTTTAGGAGTTGCCTAAGTATTTTATTTAATTCAACAAAGTTGCAGAAGTATTAAAAAAATAGAAAACAGAAAGAAATGGAAAAAGCTTACCTGGCGCCCAGCACTCGGCCCACCTGCCGGCCCAGCCCAGCACCGCGCCAGCGAGCTGCTTGCCGGCCAGGCAGGCAGGCAGGTGCTCGACGGCGAGCACCGCATGGGTGCCACGCACCTGCTCGCCGCCTCCCTCGCCCGGCTAATGCCGTGAATCGACCTCTCTCTCTCCCCCGAACCTCCCAGACACCCCCTCTCCTCTCCAGTTCCTCTCCCTCGCTCTCCCACGCCATGGCCGACGCCATCGCCGCCACCCCCTCGCCGTAGCCACGCCCTCCGTCAACCCCACGCCGTGCCGCCGTGTCCAGGAGCTCCGCCGCTGTCCACTTCATCGAGCTAGCCGAGCCCCGTGTGCTCGTGCGGCCCGAGACCACCGCACCGACCTCGCCCGAGCTCGCCGTCGCCGGAGATCCCCTTCAACGCCGTCGCCGCCTCAGCTCGTCCCCGACCCCGCCGGTGGCCTCTACGGGAGCGCTGTGAGCCTAGCTACCCCTCCGACCTTCCCTCTCTCATTCCCGAGCCATGTAGCCACCGCACGAAGATCACACGCACGCACCGCCGCGGATCTCGTCGCCGACGTGCTCCCGGCCATCCTCCGGCCAACCCGCGGTGTCCAACGCACTCACCACGCTGCGTTGGGCCCAACCGTGCACTTCCCGCACCTCCCCGCACACCCTAGCGACAAGTTCGACTTTGGCCGAACTCCGGTGGCCGCCAAAGTCGTCGCCGGCGCCAACTCCGGCCACCCCGACCCCAACGGATTCCACCAAGAGCTGCGGCTCGACCTCAGCTCCTCTCCGGTGGCCTCCGCGGCTCGTTTGGTTGCCGGAACGGCAAAAATCACTTCCGCCGCCGCGTCGGGCTCGCCGGCGGCTAAACGCCGGTGCAGCCGACCCGGGTTTGACCACGGGTGGGCCCTGGTTGACTCCCCTGAGTCAATGACAGGTGGGGCCCAGCCCTGTTAATTAAACAGGTTTAGTTTTAATTAAACTTTAATTAATTTAATCACCCTGACATGCGGGACCCACTGTTAGGTTTGACCAGGACGTGTTCCGTTGACCTGCTGACGTCACACTGACGTTAGGCTGACGCAATAATTGATTTTCTGGAATTATTCTAATATAGGAAATTCCAGAATATAATTTAAACTTCAAAAATTCATAACTTTTATTCTGTAACTCCAAATCAGACAAATTATATATGAAAAATGATCAGAAAAATCCAATCTATCCATCTGTACTATTTTCATGCATGATTAAACAAGTTAACTTGATGTTTAATGCAGAACAAGGAAAAACACTTTAAAGGGCCATGTTTGAGTTTGAAATTTGAATCTTTGATTCAAATTGGTTCAAACCCTTCTGGTCTTAGCTGCATTAGCCCAACACACTCATATTGCTATGTTTCATGCATACATCATATTGTTGCACATTGTTTGGTGATGGTTGTGTATCGGTGTTCTTTGCGGCAGGATCTGCCTCCGAGGAGTATCGTGATTACCCTAACGAAGAACCGTATCAGTGCATCGAACCATCAGGCAAGCAACCAACCATTTGATCATATCGATACAATCCCATGTTCTCGCTCCTTCTCTCTTTTACTGCATTAAGACAATGCGTTTCAAACTGCTGTGTGCTACGGTAGTTGAACCCACTTCCTCTGCATGACCTGTCATTGCCACAGTAACTAGATGAAACCCACTAGCATGTGTAGGAGTTGATTGAGCCATATGTATGTGTTGTTCCTACCTTGCTATGCCTGCTATGCTTAGAGTCGTGTCAGGTCTGGTTCATCTGGGTGATGGGCTAGAGTGAAATGATTATGTCGGTAATAAGAGTGGTGTGGTGAACACGATTTGGTAAAGGTATCGATGAGAGGCCATGTAGGAGTACATGGTGGGTTGTTTCATTGAAGCCGACCTTAAGCACTGAGATCTGTATGTGTGATTTAAGAATCAGCTACTACCATGCATTGGGCCCTGAAATATGACCCCGCTCGACTTCTTATTCACCCTAGCTCTCTGTCCAGGAGTTGCAAGTAGTTTCTGGTGTTTGTAGCCTACTGGAGGCCGTGGACAGCGCTGACCGTAGGGGTGGGCTGTGATACGGTAGGTATGTGGCCGGGTGTACCGGATACCCGTTAGGTATCCCGGAAACCCTGTTCACATCGTTCGGGGCCGTATGGGAAACCTCGGCCGGACTCCCTCCGGATGGAACCTGGATAGGCGATAAACCTGGACTAGAGGCTTAGGTGTTTAGCTAGGTCGTGGTCTACACCCACGTCGGCTTTCGCTTGAAGTCTGCCGAGCACATGTCGTGTGCAGACGCTAAGTGGTGGAAACATGTATGAAGAAGTACACCCCTGCAGGGTTATCATGATCTATTCGAATAGCCGCGTCCGCGGTTAAGGACTACTTGGTTGCCTATACAGTTCATAGACAAGTAAATGGAAACTACTAAAAGCCTCAAGATAAGTGTGAGTGCCGAGGATGGCTCTTCCGTAGGAAGACGAAGGTGGATCCTCGGTAGTGTATTGACTTGGTGAGTAGTGGACTCGTGTACGCAAAATCATTTCAAGTTGGAGTCTCGTAGGTTAGCCTAGCCAAGAGTCAAAGCTGGCTTGCTGCAACAACTCCACCAACCCTTCTTGATAATATGCATGTATGTAGGATCTGATGTAAGTCTTGCTGAGTACCTTTGTACTCATGTTGCTATAATTTACATTTTTACAGAAGACGCTGCAACCCTTTCTGATGGGTTCTACGTAGACGTTGACATCAATGAGTAGGGTAAGGCCCAGGTGGTGATCCTGAGCTTGTGAAGGACCACGTATCATAGCCAGGCTTTCCAAGCCTCTTTTATTTTACTAGTTGTCTGTACTCAGACAAGTTACTTCCGCTGCTGGTTTGTATGACTGTATGACTTGAATGCTGGGTTGTGTGACCCGTACCTTGTGTATGTTATGTATGGCTCTCTGAGCCTTAAATAAAGTACTTGTGTCGTAGAGTCATGTTGTGATGCTTCGTTGTGTTTGCACATATCGAGCATATTGTGTGTATGATTGAAATGCTTGGTATGTGTGGGATCTGACTATCTAGTTGTTTATCTTTAGTAGCCTCTCTTACCGGGAAATGTCTCCTAGTGTTACCGCTGAGCCATGGTAGCTTGCTACTGCTCTGGAACACTTAGGCTGGCCGGCATGTGTCCTTCCTCGTTCCGGTGTCTGTCCCTTCGGGGAAATGTCACACATTGAGTACCGGAGTCCTGTTAGCCCGCTACAGCCCGGTTTACTGGAGTCCTGCTAGCCCAGTGCTACAGCCCGGACCCACTTGCTGTTGACCGACACGTTCGAGGCTGGGTCATGAATGCCTGTCCCTGTGAGTCTGTGCCACTTTGGGATTACGACTAGTCATGTCAGCCCGGGCTCCTTATCATATGGATGCTAGCGACACTATCATATGCGTGAGCCAAAAGGCGCAAACGGTCCCGGGCAAAGGTAAGGCGACACCCGTGGGGATACCGTGCGTGAGGCCGTAAAGTGATATGAGGTGCTACAGGCTAAATCGATGTGACATCAAGTCGGGGTCCTGACAGCGGACCTCCCCGTCGTTCTTCGTCGCCTGCCACCAACGCCGCCACCGGACTGGCGGGGAATGAGCAGCAAGCATACTCGCTGCACCCCTTGTTGCGGCAGGACGGCCGCACCGCCACTCTGTTGCTGACCCCAGCCGGCTCGTCGTCCCATGCTCATTGCACCCCCACGGACGCGCAGGCCGCGCTGCTTATGGCACACGAGCTCCTGTGTTACCGCCCCGTCGACGACCTTTACGAGGAATGGCTCGCTCGCATCATCGAGCTCGTCAGTGCCGCAGCGGGCTCTCCCACGCCGTCCCTCTTGTTGCCTCGCCCTCCGCCAGGTACGGGCAACGTGGCTCATGGAGTGCCTCCACCACCTCTGCCCTAAGATGGCGCCCTGGCGCCAAGGCGCGCGGCCCCTGGGCATGACCCACCACGCCCAGCACCCGCGCGATAAGAAGGAATCTGTCAAGAAATCCCTCGGCCTCAAGAAGGCGCACCCATGCTCCCTGCACTGGTGTGACAAGACCGCATGCTGCCTGTGGCAGCAGTGCGCGGGTACCGTCAAGAGCAAGCTCTGCGTCAGCAAAGGGCCCTGGTTACCGCAGCAGGCTGCGGCGCCTTCACCCTCGAGCTGCGTAGCGTCGCCTGGCCCGGCAAGTTCAAGCCGAACCTGCCTCCTCGCTATGACGGCACCCCCGACCTCGCGGAGTTCTTGCAGCTCTATGAGTTGAGCATCGAGGCGGCCAACAGCGGCGACAAAGTCATGGAGAATTGGTTTCCCATGGCACTCAAGGATGGTGCCTACTCGTGGCTCCTGAACCTGCTTCCCGGCTCGATCTCCTCCTGGGACGAGATGCGCAGCCGCTTCATCGCCAACTTCCAGGGCACTCGGGACCGCCCCCCGGCCGCGGGTGACCAGCGCCGCATCAAGCTGCAGCCTAAAGAGACCCTGCAGAAATACATCTAGCGCTTCAACAACATCCGCCTCAAGATCCCCAAGGTGACGGACGAGGCCATCATCTCAGCGTTCTCTGATGGCATCCGTGACGCCAAGATGAAGGAGGAGCTCGCCATCCACGAGGAGTTGTGCACATCCCTGGAGCTGTTCAACCTGGCGACCAAGTGCGCAAGAGCTGAAGAAGGATGCCTCTCCCTCCTTGAGCTCCCAGCTGCCGACCTGGAAGAAAAGAAGACCAAGGCCAAGGACGTGAAGTGCAATGGAGCAGCCGTGCTCGCGGAGGAACCAGACACGAAGCATGGCAAGGACCACCCAGAGTCGTCCAAGGGCAGCCGACCGTTCTGCGCCTACCACAACCTCCACACCCACAACACGAACGATTGCTAGGAGCTCAGGGCCGTCCGAGAAGGATGCTTCGGTCGACGCCCCGAGCGCAACGACCGGAGCTACGACCAAGGAGGAGGACATGGTGGAGGACGATGGGACAACCGTGGCCCTCGTCAGGAGTGGCGTGACCGACCTTGTGAGGATCGCTGGCAGGACCAACCTCGCGAGGGCGCCTGGAGGGACCAGCCTCGCGAGGGCGCCTGGAGGGATCTGCCTCTTGAGAACCGCCCCTAGGGTAACGCAGGCCTTCCTCCGCTGCCACCGCCGCCAAGAAGGAATGACGACCATCATCAGGACGAGGGGGCTAGGGGCTTCTAGGAGCCGCGTGCTATAGCTTGCATCTTGGGCGGAGCTCAGGCCCCAGCCTCTCTGCGTATCTTCAAGCAGCTTGCTCGCGAGGTGAACGTAGTCCTCCCCAGGCTCGAGGCCACACGCCCGCTCAGGTGGTCCAAGTGCGCCATTACCTTCAGCTCGGCAGATCAACTCAAGTGCGCGGCTAGTGCTGGCGTTCTCCCGATGCTCTGTTCACCCGTCATCATCAACGTGCAAGTCACCAAGACCCTCATCAATGGTGGCGCAGGGCTTAACGTCCTGTCCGTCGAGACGTTCGACAACCTTCAAGTGCCATATGATCAACTTCAGCATACCAAGCCCTTCTCAGGAGTTACCGATGGTTCCACCACCCCGATAGGGCAGGTCCGCCTCCCTGTCACCTTTGGGCAGCATGACAACTACCGCACTGAGCTCATCGACTTCGACGTCGCCCACATCCACCTGCCGTACAATGCCATCCTCGTGTATCCAGCCTTGGCCAAGTTCATGGCAATGACCCACCATGGCTACAACGTCCTCAAGATGCCAGGAAGCGGCGGAATCATCACGGTCCCCTGCGAAGAGAGTGATGCTGTGTGCTCCCTTGAGCGTGCCTTCCAAGCCGCAACAATCAAGGACCCGGACAGCAGGGGAGAGAACCCTCCTGAGGCCATCCCCAAGAAGAAGAAGCAACCGCTCTGCACAAGGCCTCAGGAGGTCGGCACCCGGGTGGTGCCGCGTCAGGGTCATCGCCTGTGCTTGGGGCGCCTCCTTCCATTGCATAGGAAGGCATGCCCGGTGCCCTCCTCGGGCAGGGCTCGGGGGCTCGCTTCTGGAGGTCCTCAGACCTCGCCAACATCACGCGGGAGGCGCTCGGGCACCACTTGGAGGTGTGCTTCACGGCACATTTCCCTCAGGAAGACACAGGGCGTGGAAAGCCCAACGTTCAGGAGTTCATCGCCAAGACCACTTAGGAGCTTCAGGAATCGAGGGCCGTGCGCGGCGACCGCCGCTTACCCGGTGCGGCCCCCCATCCAGACGATGTCCCAGGTCTCAACCGAGCCGCATCTCAGGAGCGCTTCTGGCCTTTGCGCGTAGGACGCTGCGAGGGTCGGCAGCACAGCTACGTTCGCATGCCTTTCGCCCTGCCGAACGGGGCTCCCACCTACCACCGTCACCTGCGGAGCATTTTGGCGGCTCAAGAGGCCAGGCACCGCGCGGTCCTAACAGAGATGGAGACGGTCCTCAAGGAACCAGCTGAACCCCTAGAGCCTCCTGAGGCTCAGGGCCCCGGAGGCTCGTGAGGGTCGGCCCCTTCACCGCGCATCTTTAGCTGCCCCAACACCCCCTCTACAACGGAACTAGGTGACATCTCCCAAGTTCATTTCAGCTAGGAGCGCCCCCAGGGCTGCATCATTCCCAGGCCGCGTGGGTCCATCCCCACGGCATGTATCTCTTTTTATGTCTTTAACTTACCTTGCTGGGGGCGCCCCTCGGGCTGCATCATCTGCAAGCCGCTTGGGTCTGACCCAGTGGCATGCATCCGTTCTGCATTTACCTAAGCTGATTTGCCTTTCATGCCTAATCTACCTGTGATTATCACCTACTCGATTGCCACCTACCACGGGTCTCTCCCTCTCTCATTTAATTCGCTTGCGCGTTAAAAGGGGGGCTCCTGAGCATCGCAACTCAGGAGCTCTTACTGGCTCTCCAGCCCTCACCCCCTGGCCTTGACCACGGCATCACGACCTGGCATACTAGTGCCGGCTGAGCTTGCTCGAGGGCCGGGACCTGAGGATGTAGAGCATTTATACCTAACCGTCTTGCAGGAACACATAGCTGTCAAAGACCCAAGACCAGGCGCAACCCGCCTTGAGGTAGGGCCTAATGAGTCCCGCGCTGGCGCACGAGTGCCCAGATACAGCTCGTCTAGCCCTGCCGTGCAAGCCATGTGTCAGGGCAGGGCTGTACACGCCCCAGGGGCTCTCCTTGGAGGTACCCCCCTCCCATGCACCAGTGGAAGCACCATGCTCCGCGCTGGCCGTCGACACTGCCGAGGAGCGGCTATGCTCGTACACATACGGAAGCACTATGCTCCGCACTGGTGATAAACAACTAAGGGTGGCCCCACGGCCGCATCAACCTCAGGGAGCCCTAGAGCTCAGTGTCTAGCCTCATCGCGACACCTCCCCTCGGGAGCATCGTGCGAGGGGGCTGGGCACGGGGGGCTGCGCCCAGGTCACACCCGAGCGTACGCCACCTAGCTAAGGTCCTCCAGACCTGGTCATTGCGCGCCCCTCCCTGAGCGTTGCCAAGGTATGAAGGTCGTTTGAACGTCAAGGGGGACTCCTCAGCATTGCAACTCAGGAGCCTAACTGGTCACATAGCCCTCACTCCTTGGTCCCTTCCTGGTGATCCGGTCGGGGCCAATGGCGGTTGTGGTATGCGTGGGGCCGGGCTCTATCGACGTAGAACGTAAAGCAAATAGGAAGAAAACTACAAAATCTCAAAGCAAATATTACAAACCATAATTGTCTTCACAACACCAGATGCAAGTTTAAACACCTCCACAAGGCATGGTGCACATTGCAGGAATTAAGCAGGAAAGAAGCCACAAGTAAATCATCGTTGGACATCACCGTCGTCCGGCAGGGAATCCACTCCCGTGGTGGTGTTTCCTTCACCTGCACCACCACCCGAGGCCGCAGGATCAGCAGCACTGCCTGCCAGGGGCACAGGAGCGAGATGCGGAACTTCTCCAACAAGGCTTCCACCTGGTCCTTCGCAGCTTCAGCAGCAGCGGGGTAGCACTCGCTGTCCACAGGCTCCAATGGCTCGTCAAGATTGGCGTGAGGGTCACGGAGGTGGAGGTGGCTGAAGACGCGCGTCCATGCAGTAGAGGAAAGGATGCGAGCCTCTTCCCCTGCCATGGGGCCGATGCCGCTCACGAATTCCTCAAGCGCCTCGACCAAGTAATGAAGCAGCTGGGCGGGGCCGTCCTCGTCGGTAGCCAGTGGCTTCTCCAGGCCCTTCTCATAGAGTGCCTTCAGCGCCATGCGAGACCTCTCCTCGAGGAGTGCGAAGGCCGTGCGGTCCTTGGCCAGGACCTTCGCCTTGGTGTTGAGTTCGTCCTTCTCCGCCCTCACCTTCTGCTCCAGCGCTTCCAGCCAGCCGTGCTGAGTGGCCTGCTCCTCCGCCAGCTGCGCTAGCTCGGCGTCGCGGTCCCTGATAGCATCCTCCTGATCCTTAATCCTCTCCTCCTACGCCCGGCGGTCACGAGCTTCTTCGTCGTGCCTGTCGCGCAAATCCTTCAGCTCGGACTCCAGTGCCTTGTAGCGGTCCTGGGAGGCCACGGCATCCTTCAGCGCCACCTCGCGAGTGGCTGCGGCTTGGGTGGCGGCCTGCTTCTCCTTCTCAGAGGCTGCCGCGACCCGCCTTAACATCGCTCGGACAAAGGCGTTAGAGCAAAGCCAGCCGAAAACCAGCTCCAGGCGCCCAGCTACCAGATGGGAGTCGGTGGCCTGGAGGTCTTCTCGCAGCTGGGCCATCTTGGAAAGGGCACATTCCAAGACATTGGGGGAGGCAGAAGGACCTAGAACCAGCAGCGCAGCAAAAGGAGGAGGCGGCAGCGTAGCCATGGCTTGGGAGACCGGGGGCTTCTGAGACTTGGTTACCTCAGTGGCAGCATCGAATAACAGCACCTCCGGAGCCAACAGGGCCATGGGGGCTGACTCTTCGTGAGGATGCTCTCCCGAGCCTCACGAGGATGACCGGGTAGGGGAGGTGCGAATGCCGTCGCCTCCCCTCCCCATGGACAAAGTCGCGGCCGCGACAGATGGGTCGGCCCCAGACAATGTCACCGCGTTCTCCTTCCTCTTCTTCGCCGCAGGCGGCGGCCTAGCCAATCGATGGAGAATGTCAAGTACCAACGGCATAATCAAGAACAAGATGGAGCACAGACACTTACTGGTCTACCACGGTGTAGTCCACCTTCGTCTTGCTGAGCTTGAAGCCCGAGAGCCTTGCGGCCTGGGGCGCGGCCGCGAGGGTTCCAGGAGCAGAAGAAGGTGCAGCAGAAAAGCTGGAAGCGGCTCCAGGCGGCGTCTGGACAGAAGCAGCCTCTCGGGAGATCAGCGCCGACCAGCCCCTCGTCGGGATCATGGGCGTATCCTCCTTCTGTTGGGTGGCGTCGACCCGTCATCGTCTGGCAAGGTGCAGAGGATGTCCGCCCTGCGCGAGGGAGAGGTCTCCCCTGTCCCCTCGGGGGTCGCCTCAGAGTCACGCTCCTCATCTTCCTCCTCTCCTCCTCCTCTGCGGGAGTCACCCGAAGACACGTCCACCAGTTTCGTCGCCCCCCGGACCACAAGGGGCGCCGGCGGCACCAGGAGGCTCCCATTAAAGGTGGGCATAGCAGCCACCACATGCGCCCTGTCCTTGTGGAGGAACAAGGGGACAATGGCACTTGGCGGATACTCCTAGTCGTCCCCGACCAAGAGGCTGAGAGCTGCGACCAGCTCCTCATCAGTCAAAGCCACCGGACTCAGGCGAAGCTTGTCGTCTGTGCCCCCAAGCATCCATAAGGGGCGTGAGCGCGCCTGAAGCGGAGCCACCTGCTGCATCAAGAACTCCCTCAGGAGCATGGCCCCCGTCAGCTTCGCCGCCTTCGGTTGCCCGGCTTTAGGTAGGCGTTCATCCTCTCCAGCACCAACCACCTGATCGTCAGTGAGCTTCATGCAAGACCACCCTTCGTCAGACTGGGGCATCTTCATTGGCAGCACCAACCGGGGGTGGACACACTTGGCATCCATCCTGACCCACTTGCTCCGGAGCCGTCGACCCTCTTCCCAGCCTTCGAAATTGCATTGGCCTTGTCGTACGCGATGAAATTGGCGCACGCCGAGGTGTGGTGGCCGTTGGTTCGGAGGAGGAAGAAGTGGCACAGCAGAGCCATGGACGGCATCACCCCAACATGCGCCTCGCAGTAGTAGGAGAAAATGGACAGGAGAAGAATGGAATTGGGATGGATTTGAAGGGCCTGCAACCTGTAATGGTGGAGGACGGCGTAGAAGAAGTCGGAGAAGGGGGGAACTAGGCCTGCGACAATGGAGTTCATGAAGAAGGGATAGAAAGTGCTCCCCTGAGCCTCCGACACAGCAGAGCCAGCCCGGAGTTCGGTCTCCCCCTTTTCATTGCTCTTCCCTGCCGTCAGCATGCGTGTGGCGGCGAGATTCTTCTCCGGGACAGTGGGCGCGTCCAGGGACAGCTCGTACCAAGCTGGCGGCGCATCAACCTTGGCCTTCTGGGGCGCCATTGATTGCTCAAGGAGAAGGATGGAAGCGGATATGGAGATTTCGGAAGCAAGGAGAGAGGAAGGGAATCTGAAGCAAGACGAAGGAAATCAATGAAGGCAAGCCTTGCCTGCGCCAGCCTTTTGTCAGATGGGCAGTTGCCGAGGTAGCATGGGGAAGCGGAGACGCCCACGTCCAATCAGTCGCCATGCGTCGACCAGGCTGTTGGGGCCCGCGGCGCTCCGCACTTGCCCTTTGGCTTTGCCGCTAAGCCAAGTCCGAGCGCGCCTTGGGCCCGGGGGATATTGTCGGTGTTCTGGGAACGGTGGTCCCCAGACATGCCTGCCTGCGGCCCACGGTGTGGCTCCACCAGTGGCCCTCTATGGCCTGTGTTCGTCAACCAACAATCAAGACCCTCGCGAGGGGCCAAGCCTCGCGGGGCGGACGACACAAGACCTCCTCAGGAGCGGGCCTCACTAGGCAGGCTCGCGAGGGGCGGAGAGATCAAGGCAAGGGGTACCTCGCGAGGTTCCTATGACGCAAGCCATGACGACCAAGGCCAGGCGGGCACCAGCATGGAGTGTCCTCGTTTCCCCTTTGGTGCTAAGGGGGCACGCACAGGCGCAGAGTACTGAGGCATTAGGCAAAGGTTTCCATGTCGATGCAACAAGACCAAGACCAACAGGACGGCATGACGGAGGTCATCGTGGAGCCCAAGAAGGCGTCACCACCAGCGCCTCTAGCAGGCGAAGACCACCTTTAGTCAGGATAGCTTGTACTAGCTGTCCCCTTTCAAATTGGCCGTTGTTGGATCCCTTACCGCTCAATATTTGGGGAGAGGACCAAGGCCTCTATAAGTAGAGCTAGCCACCACAATAGGAGGGATCCATCGATTCCTCCCCGAGCAACCCACCAAGCACAAAACACCTCTCCTCAGGAGGCTGTTCTTCCCTTGTACTGTTCATCATCAGGCCAAGAGGCAATCCACCACCACCATACAGGAGTAGGGTATTACACCACAACGGTGGCCTGAACCTGTATAAATCTTGTGTCTCTTGTGTTATGAGCTCATCGAGCTAGCTTAGAGATCGCGGTGAGGCTGAGGGCGAGTTTCGGTAGGGGGAAATCTTCATGCGCACCCCAGTGTTCGAACCTCAAGGGTTTTGCCGGAACCCTAAATCCGACAGGAACTGGAGCACGTGCCATGCCACACGAACAAGGAGGCGGACGAGTTCGCCAAGAGGGCGTCCTGGCGCCTCCCCCAGGAGCCTGGCATCTTCGAGGAGCGGCTCTTCAGGCCATCGGCAGTTCCACCATTTCCGAGCCGGCGCTGCCTCTGGAGGAGCTGCCCTCGACACCCGCCACGGGTGCCCCGGCCTATGGCCCGGCCTCAGGGGCCCGCCTGCTCCTCGCGCTCGAGCCTCAGGAGGGTGCGGGATTGAGGAATTCAAGACGTACCAGCTTCAGGGAACCTTGCTGGAGAAGGAAGAGGATGCAGAGCAGGTGGCCCACCAGACCACCACATACCGCAACCAGGACGACGAGCTCTACCGAAGGCGCCCGAACGACATTTCCCTGTGGTGCATCTACAAGGAGAAGGGGTGCAAGCTGCAGGCTGATAATACACAGTGGGGATTTTGGGCATCAATCTTCATCATGCACCCTCGTAGGCAGGGCGTTCTGCAGCGGGTTCTACTGGCCCACAACACTCAACAATGCCACTTAGTTGATAAGATCTTGTGAAGCCTGTCAATTCCATGCTAAGCAGATCCACCAGCCTGCTCATGGCCCCCAGACCATCCCGCTCTCGTGGCCATTTCCAGTTTGGGGACTGGACATCTTGCGCCCGTTTCCTCGAGCACCCGGGGGCTACCGCTACCTCTACATCGCCAGCGACAAATTCACCAAGTGGACGGAGGTGGAAGCTGTCCGCACCATCCCGGCTAGCTCTGTAGTCAAGTTCATCAAGGGCCTTGTAAGCTGCTCGGGGTGGCCAACTGCATCATCACCGACAACTGCTCCCAGTTCACAAGCAACCTCTTTAAAACATATTGTGCTAACCTTGGACCACAGATACGCTATGCTTCAGTAGCGCACCCAAGGATCAATGGCCAGGCCGAGCGTGTCAATGCGGAGGTCTTGAGAGGCCTCGAGGCGAGGAGCTTCAAGAAAAAGCTTGAGGCCTATGATAGAGGCTGGCTCAAGAAGCTTCCGTCCATGATGTGGTCCATCTACACCACCCCAACCAAGACTACAGAGCCGAGGCGGTCCTCTCTCACGAGGTGAGGCATCGCTCCCCGTAGGTCCTGGCTTTCAACGAGGCACACCAGGACACCGTGCGGTAGATGGACCTCATGTTGGGGGAGCAATGATGTTGCCAAACCTCGCTCCGAGCTGCGAGGTACCAGCAGGCGCTGCGACGGTACCACTGCCGCAACATCCGTTCTAGGACCCTCGAGGTGGGTGACCTCATCCTGAGGTGGGTTCTCTCCAGGGAAGGGATTCACAAGCTCTCCCCCATGTGGGAGGGCCCGTTTAGGATCGCCCATGTCTCCAGGCCTGGCGCCACGCGCCTGCAAACGCAGGACGGGGTCCCCATCCAGAATACCTGGAACTTCCAACACCTCCGGAAGTTCTACTCGTAAATAAGCCTCCGCACCTATGAAGGTCTCCGCTCGTGACACTCTCTGTCATAACGAGTTGGGGCTGTACATGCCCAGGAGTATCCTGAGCATTTCCCTGGGGCCTCATGGGGGCTCCCTCCCACGTACTAGTGGCAGCAGTTAGCTCCGCGCTGGTGAGAAGACTAGTATAGGTGCCGGACGCGACTGTTCTTTTGCTTGCCTTCTGTATCTGATTTGCGACTTCTTGAATGGAATTTGGAGCCGTCTCTTCTTGAGGGTTGGGAATTTTTCTTCTTGCCTGGTTCGATTCTCTCAATCTTTGCCTTAGGAGTTGGCTGGGAAGGTGTGCGCGATTCGGGCTTGCGTGCGAGCACACCTGCAAAGCCTCCGTCCCTGGCCCCATGGCGTATCTATCCCTCGTGTGATGCTCTCGATCTCACATGCACTGCCCCTCCAGGGCCTCCTAGTTCTACAGCTATGGGAGCCCCCCTCCTGAAGCCTCATGACCACTAGGTCACCTTTCAACGAGGAGCGCTCCTGTAGTGCGGAAGTTCATCACAGGAACTCTAAGGTAAGTTATCCCAACCACAGTCAATGGCAACATGAGTATCAGGATGAGGCTTAGAAATAATAACTTAATGGCGCAAGCGTCGTAGTCCATTACACGCCCTAGTGGGGCCTCCTACTTCTTTTTTGCAGAAGAAAGAAAAATACAACAACAACAACAACAAAGCCTTTAGTCCCAAACAAGTTGGGGTAGGCTAGAGGTGAAACCCATAAGATCTCGCAACCAACTCATGGCTCTAGCACATGGATAGCAAGCTTCCACACACCCCTGTCCATAGCTAGCTCTTTGTCGATACTCCAATCCTTCAGGTCTCTCTTAACGGACTCCTCCCATGTCAAAATCGGTCGACCCCGCCCTCTCTTGACATTCTCCGCACGCTTTAGCCGTCCGCTATGCACTGGAGCTTCTCGAGGCCTGCGCTGAATATGCCCAAACCATCTCAAACGATGTTGGACAAGCTTCTCCTCAATTGGTGCTACCCCAACTCTATCTCGTATATCATCATTCCGGACTCGATCCTTCCTCGTGTGGCCACACATCCATCTCAACATACGCATCTCCGCCACACCTAACTGTTGAACATGTCGCCTTTTAGTCGGCCAACACTCCGCGCCATACAACATTGCAGGTCGAACCGCCATCCTGTAGAACTTGCCTTTTAGCTTTTGTGGCACTCTCTTGTCACAGAGAATGCCAGAAGCTTGGCGCCACTTCATCCATCCGGCTTTGATTCGATGGTTCACATCTTCATCAATACCCCCATCCTCCTGCAACATTGACCCCAAATACCGAAAGTTGTTGTTCCGAGGTACCACCTGGCCATCAAGGCTAACCTCCTCCTCCTCACAGCTAGTAGTACTGAAACCGCACATCATGTACTCGGTTTTAGTTCTACTAAGCCTAAACCCTTTCGATTCCAAGGTTTGTCTCCATAACTCTAACTTCCTATTTACCCCCGTCCGACTATCGTCAACTAGCACCACATCATCCGCAAAGAGCATACACCATGGGATATCTCCTTGTATACCCCTTGTGACCTCATCCATCACCAATGCAAAAAGATAAGGGCTCAAAGCTGACCCCTGATGCAATCCTATCTTAATCGGGAAGTCATCGGTGTCGACATCACTTGTTCGAACACTTGTCACAACATTATTGTACATGTCCTTGATGAGGGTAATGTACTTTGCTGGGACTTTGTGTTTCTCCAAGGCCCACCACATGACATTCCGCGGTATCTTATCATAGGCCTTCTCCAAGTCAATGAACACCATATGCAAGTCCTTCTTATGCTCCCTATATCTCTCCATAAGTTGTCGTACCAAGAAAATGGCTTCCATGGTCGACCTCCCAGGCATGAAACCAAACTGATTTTTGGTCACGCTTGTCATTCTTCTTAAGCGGTGCTCAATGACTCTCTCCCATAGCTTCATTGTATGGCTCATCAGCTTAATTCCACGGTAATTAGTACAACTCCGAACATCCCCCTTGTTCTTGAAGATTGGTACTAATATACTCCGTCTCCATTCTTCTGGCATCTTGTTTGCCCGAAAAATGAGGTTGAAAAGCTTGGTTAGCCATACTATCGCTATGTCCCGAGACCTTTCCACACCTCAATGGGGATACAACCAGGGCCCATCGCCTTGCCTCCTTTCATCCTTTTTAAAGCCTCCTTCACCTCAGACTCCTGGATGCGCCGCACAAAACGCATGCTGGTCTCATCAAAGGAGTCATTCAGTTCAATGGTAGAACTCTTATTCTCCCCATTGAACAGCTTGTCGAAGTAATCCCGCCATCTATGCTTAATCTCTTCGTCCTTCACCAAGAGTTGGCCTGCTCCGTCCTTGATGCATTTGACTTGGCCAATATCCCTCGTCTTCCTCTCCCAGATCTTAGCCATCTTATAGATGTCCCTTTCACCTTCCTTCGTGCCTAACCGTTGGTAGAGGTCCTCATATGCCCGACCCCTTGCTTCACCAACAGCTCGCTTTGCGGCCTTCTTCGCCATCTTGTACTTCTCTATGTTGTCTGCACTCCTATCCAGGTATAGGCGCCTGAAGCAATCTTTCTTCTCTTTAAGCGCCTTCTGGACATCATCATTCCACCACCAGGTATCCTTATCTTTGCTTCTCCTTCCCCTGGACACTCCAAACTCCTCCGAGGCCACCTTACGAATGCAAGTCGCCATCTTCATCCACACATTGTCCGCATCCCCTCCTTCCTCCCAAGGGCCCTCCTTAAATACCCTCTCCTTGAACACCTGAGCTACCTTGTTTGTCGGCAGCTCCTAAGGACCGGCTCTGGCAGCGCCCGGGCTCACTCAGAGCCCTCCTCCCGCTTCACCGGGGCGTGGCGGCGAAGTAGCTCGTCTCCCCTCTTGGTCAAGGCTCGGTGACGTGGCGGCTCGTCGGAGTCATCGTCGCCAGAGCTTTCCGCGGAGGAGAATCCGCCACAGCTAGAGGTGGCGCGACCATCGCCAAGGGCGAGGTCACCACGAGCGACGATGCCGCCCCTCCGTCCACCGTAATCATCGCTGTCCCTCTCCAGGCATCACCCTACTTGCTAGCCATCCTCCTGAAGATCCTCACATAGAGGGTGGCGACGCTGTCATACCTGAAGTGGAGGGTGCACCTCCCGCGTAGGTCCTGTGCACGGGCAAAGGACTACCACCCGCAGTTCAGGAACATGTTACCGGCGGCCGTGACCTCGTCTCCACCCACGAGGCCTTGCTGGAGCAGCCATCGTCCTTATGCCAGAAGCCACCAGGCCCCCTGGCCTGCAGCATGCTCGCGAAGAAGCACGAGAGCTGGAGCCAGGCGCCTGCAGGCTTATCCGCCCACACCACGAACTCTGGAGGCGAGTCGCCTAAGTGTGACCGCGGCCGTGCTGGCCGGATGGCCACCACACGCCTCGCCTGCTTGAAGCGGATCCCCTGACCACGACAGCTTCCATCACAGAAAGACGCGCCCCCAAGACCGCCGGAGGCAGCGCCAAACTTTGAGAGCAGGCAGCCACGCCCACAGGGAGCCGCTGCCGGGGTCACAACATACTTGCGAGCGCGACCGCGGCCCCTCTTTTGGGCGGGGGCGAGTCCTGCCCCTCCTTGGGGGCCTTTCCCTTCTCCGCAGCCGAGAACCTCCTCGTCGGCTGCATGGATGCTCTAGCAAGATGGTGGAGCGAGAGGAAGGAGAAGCAAGGGGCAAGAAGACAAAGAAGGGCAGGAGGCTTCACCCGCTCCCCCCATTTATAGCCGGAGGGATGTCAATCGTCGGCCTCCCATGATCTCGAGTAATGATGGCTCCCTCTGCATGGAGGAGGCAGCTGTCAAGTTGGACGGCTGCCAACATATCATAGGGAAGCGGGAGCGCCCATGTCTTATCAAGCGCCACGCGTCGACTCAGTCCGAAGGCAATTGGGGCCTGCAACGTTCCGCACATGCCCTTTGGCTTCGCCTCGAGGCCATGTGCGAGCGCGCCTTGGGCCCGGGGTTTCTGTCAGCGACCTAGGAACCAGGGTACCCAGACCAGCCTACCTGCGGCCCATGGCGTGGCTCCATCAATGGCCTGGTACGGCCCATCTTCAACCACGACAAACAAGATCCTCGTGAGGGGCCAAGCCTCGCGAGGAAGGCGACGTCAAGACCTCCTAAGGGAGCGGCCATCCCAGATGGCCTCCTGACGGAGTGGAGATTTCTATGCAAGACCCAGGCTTATGAGGTTGAAATGACATCAGTCGTGACTACCAAGGCCAGGCATGTTCCAGCGGGCGCAGAGCAGCAGGTTTCCTCTTTGGTGCAAAGGAGGCAAGCGCAGGTGCAGAGTCCCAAGGAATCAGCCAAAGATTGCTATTTGCATGCAACAAGACCAGGACCGCCAGAACGGCAGGATGGATGTCATTGCCGAGCCCACCACGTCGTCATGATTAGAAGCTTTGCAGGCGAAGACCACCTTTTGTCAGGATTATATGCACTTCTTCTCCCCTTTCAAATTTGGCCGTTGTGGGATCCCTTCCCGCCTAAGTTTGTCAAGAAGAGGACCAAGGCCATTATAAATATAGCCTAGCCACCGCCATAGGACACATCGGGTGATCAGCTCATCTAATCCCCAAGAGCTCATCACTAGAATAAGCCTCCTGAGGCTATTCTTCCACATGTACTAGTTCATCCTCAGCCCCTCATGAAGCTAATCCAGCACAAAGTAGGAGTAGGGTATTACACCGCAAGATGGCCCGAACCTGGGTAAACTGTCATGTCCTTCTCCTTCTCGTTCATCGAGATAGGTCATGGGAGCAGCGGATCGATCGGCTTGAGAGTTTGAGTTGCTCGCACACGCCCCTGAGTTGGAACCTTTCTTGGGTCCACGGAGCCCGGAATCCGACAAAGCTGTGCGCCTCGTAGTCGCGCCCATGGTGGGCGCAACTAGATGATCGCGGATTGCGCCGGAGCAGGTGTCGCAGATGTGACTGCGTCCGCTAGAGCGGCGGGTTAGTAGAGTCTGGGCATTCCCTCTACCCGCAGCTTCCGAGCAAAGCTCGTTAGGATGCTACGGATGCTGCCCATCCCTGGTGTTTCCCGCTCCAGCTTCGGCCATGGGGGAGATAACAACGGTGCAGCCTGCGCCAATCGTGTCACCTGCGGCACCCGCCTCGCCCAGTGCCGCCGCGTCGCCTACGACGTCGGCGACTGCGTGCGTGTGGGGACAGGGCTCATAAGTCGTGATCACTGAATGCACGTGTACAGTGATCCCAGAGATCAATGCTCACTGAACACACAAATTATGACCGTCTTACATCCATACATACTGTCTTACACAGATTATGACCATTATAGTTAAGTCTTCAATATATCATCGCAGCGGAAATCTCCGTCGACAACTTGGACCCATGTCATTTTCCTTAACCCTTCAGGCATACTGACTGGCAAAGCGTCCTAGCTCACACGATCGTCGCCAAAGAACTCTTCTTCATACCATGTTCTTTCATGCCTGGCCAATTAAATAACCAGTGGCAAGCCAATGAGTACTTTGAATGTACTCATAAGCAACCCGTGTTCCGGATCAAGGTAACAATGCATGGAATAAAACTAAGTAACTTGCAAATGCGGGTTTGAGTAAAATGACATGATCAGGCCCATAGTAAAACATGGATCATAAGGATTCTGATTTTTGTGTGAATAGGTTACATATATCAACATAAATAGAGTTTAGAACAACTTTAGCTTAATCAACACGCCAAGTCTTTACTTGAACCATGCAACTTACACATACCAAGTTTGTAAATTCTGGACATAGTTTAAGTAGCACCACCCAACTGTCCTTGACCGTGGACACGGCTATTCAAATAGTTCGACACTCTGCAGGGGTCGTACACTTTACCCACAAGAATCGGGAAGCTTTCGTGTCATCCACAATCCCTATCTTTCCCTAGGCCACACTAACATAGATTCCACTCGTTGGCACGCGGCCCTCAGGTATAAGCATAAAGATCTTGGGACTCTGCCCTTTTCATTATCACACATACACTAAGTGAACAATGGTGTGTCTGGTGCCCTGTGAAAATAGTCACGGTCGCCTATCCAAGCATGACCCCATCTCAAGAGTGAACTACATCACCCCCGTAACTAGTAATGTGGGCACCATGTCAGCATCAGACTAGGTAATTAGTAATGCCCCACCCCATAAGAGGTAGAGTGGTTGTACATGTTTGGTTGGGACGGCAAACAATCTTAAATCTAATCCATCTTTTTACACACATACAAATGCTTGCTCCGGTACACCACTTCATCAAGTGGTGACCTAGTTCAACATCACCCACGGGCATTAGGGGCACCCGGTGGGGTTTTCGAAAGAATGCAACCACAAGGTTATCATGACACACGTGCAACATCATGCGTCAATATGAAGTGTTTTTCATCGCATCTCTAGCACAAGGTAGAGCTACAAACATGCAAGTACCAATGGGCATGCATCAATGCAACGATTATATCAAGCTCATAATTAGCAACATCATCACGCATATAGAAAATTTATCGATGAACAAGAGAGGTGTATCATGGTCCAAGGGCTGCTTGCCTGGCTCAACAAGGCCTTCAAGGTCTTCAAATTCTTCTGGTCCAACTCCTTTGTCAACTTCATAATATAACGTTGCAAAGTAACGGGCACACAATGAGACCATAGCACAAACAGAAAATAAAAGTGCTCATAAAAATGTCTATTTAATTTTGTTAAATATTAGAGTGAAAACTTAGAATGGAAAAAAGTCTTAGTTTTGGAATTAGAGCTATAGAACAGGGAAATGGATTTTCAAAGAGGGATTTAAATGCTCAAATTTGAATTTAAATTTGAATAGTATAGAAAAGTGTGATGTATGTGTTTGAAAGTTACGCCATTAAATAGGTGGGATATTTATAAGAATTTAGGAGTTGGAATTATTTCATTTGGAGCAATATTTTACGCCATTAAACATGGGTGCATGGAAGCTTGCTATCCATGTGCCAGAGCCATGAGTTGGTTGCGAGATCTTATGGGTTTCACCTCTAGCCTACCCCAACTTGCATGGGACTAAAGGCTTTGTTGTTGTTGTTGTTGGAGCAATATTTTATCCTGTGGAATTTTTGCAAGTTTCTAGAAAAAGAAAAAGAAGAAATAGCACTGTGCAACTCGGCGATTCGGCCACCGTGCAGTAGGCCCAGAGGGGATCCAGACCGCGCGGTTAGCCACGTCGAAGGCGTATTTAGAGAATACGCCTCCAACCGACACAGTGTATCACTTCGTGTGCGGGGGAGATTTGAACCTAACGTGTGGGACCCACCCGTCAGAGTGTGAGGCTGACTGATGGGCCCCACGACCGCCGTTGTCAACCTCGGGCCAGAGAGGGCGGCGAGCTCATGGCATCGCTATGGTCGACGGCGAGGCGGTCTGAGGGCACCGACATGCTCAAGGCAGAGTCGCCGTTCAGGTGGATGTCGGGGTGGTTGCCTGGGTGCAGAGGTTCGCAAACGACGAGGAAGCCAAGCGGCGACACTACAACAGGCGTTCGATTTGCTCGGTACAAGCTGAAATGAACATGGGAGATGGAGGGGAAGTAATCACCGAGGTGCAGCAGTTCCAGATCAAGAGATAGAAGAGGCAGAGAGGCCCTATACCCCGAGATCGATGGCGACCCGAGGGAGCGGAGCTCGAGCTCGATCTCGAGCTCAGGCTGCTCTGAGGAGGAGTGGGTGGCTCAGGCGGTTGATAGGGAGTGGTAGAGAGCAAGGGGTGGAGAACAAGGGGCTCGGGGTGCCTTTATATAGCCGGCCCGGGGCTCACCATGGACAGAGCTCACGGGTGCCCACGGCAACGGTTCTGGTGGCCAAGGGCAGGAGCTGGGGCTGATCTGGAGTGCTCGTGGGGGTAGTTTAGGGCCCTGGTTATAGAGGTAAAGGTGTCCCTATGTTTGGATGAGAAGGTGGCTATCATTTTCTGTTGGGGTCGACCTTGACGAGCCGACTACGAACGCGCGAGACATCGCGCCTTAGCAATCACTAAACCAACTTCCGAGGGGTTATTGACCACTCCGGAGCACAATCAACCTGACCACGATGGTCTGTATTCCTGTGAGCAAATGAAGAACAAGCAAGAAAGTGAGATTGCAATCTGGATATTGCGAATATAAGAGCAAAGCTTTATTAATGAAGGCGGGGTTCTGTGACGCCTTTGTGTGGTCGTTGAACACAAACGGAGTACGCGAAGTTGCAGCTATGGCAAACTTTTAATCTACACAAAACCCAAAGTCTAAACGGTTCCCTAAGGGCTGTATATATGTAGGAAGAGGGGGGGGATTTCGTGGCCCTTGGGGAAGGGGTCCGAAACCAACCCTATCTCTTGTTTCCCCACACATACGGACTCTAAAAATAGCATATGCTTATATATTTCGAAATTACATGGGCCTAGCCAAATAATAAGGTGACCAGCACCTAGAATAGCATCTGGACGAAATTTATGAAGTGGCATCTTGTATATTTCGTCCAAGGCTTCATGCACTCATTATGGTGGCTTTAAACTCCTGAAATCATCACATGTAACTCCGTTCTTTTTCCCTTGCGCATGCCATCATCTCCATGCTTGGTCAGCTCTAGTGTTCTTCCTTCTTATCCATGCTAGGCCCTTCATTTGTAAGCAAAACAAATGTATCCAAATTAGGCAGCATCATATTCTCATGAACATTAGAATCATTACCAAGAAACAAAAGTACCTGATAATTTAATTGGCATGCGCGAGCTCTAGTAATTGGTCCAGTATATGTAGTAGTAGGGGTTGTGGGTGTAACAATGGTATTGATGTCCTCATCACCTGGGAGGAGGGAGGAGGAGCGGGGCGAGCTCGAGGCGGGACCCGAGCGACCACAGAGAGTGGCCGAGCTGGGCGGCGCTCTGTCCATGCGCGTAACAGACAAGGGAGAGAGAGGAAGGAGGGGGTCGACAGCTTGTCGTGTCACGGACGCCGAGAGGCCTCGTCACGCGAGCGGGGGACAGTCGAGGCAGTTAGGAGCATTGGGCAGAGAGCGGCTATAGTGCCCTGGCGCACTGTAGCACGCTCTAGAGCGGGCATCTGACCGGCATTGCCATTGTTTAGGGGACGTGGGCACGGCCAATTGTGTCTGGTAGCTCTGGGGGTGTAAACAATGTGGGAGGTGCATTGGATGCTCTGGAGGCACACTGAAAGAGGGGTGAGGTAGAAAGAGAGAGGAAACAGTGCTCTCCAGGGATGAATAATGAGGTTTTCACCCCCAAATAATTGAGTTGGGGATCAGTAGAAGCTACTGGAGGTATAAGAGAACTAGAAGGAGCTGCGGTAAAAAGTTAAACACATGGAGAATAGTAGAATGGGTCAAAACAGGGGTTTTGGTAAAATGGCAGAAGGTGTTTGGTGGGGATCTGAGCAAGTAAATGGATTCTCCTTGCCATGAGATTTAACAGGATCAAATGGTAGATAGAAATAAGGTTTACCCCCAAGTTTGAGCTCATTTTAAGAAAGTTCACAATGTAACTTTGGTAAACCCTAGAAATCAACAGAAATGGATTTGCTTAGATCTAGCTAAGCTAATCGCTTCTCCTTGATGCACCACTTGGTGTATTCTCATCATTTAGGGATTGTAGCATGTACACAAAAATTCAGATCAAAAGGAGACACTTGGCAATGTAAAGTTGTTCAAGTTTGGTTCTGGACAGAGAGTGTTTTGGGGCACTTTTGTGAACCGAAATGATTTTGATTGAGATGAAACTTCGCAAGATCATGACATTATGCATATGTGAATTTTTAGAATTTTCCTGGATTTATTTGAAAATATTTCTTATATAAATATTTCAAATACTTGAAATGAATAGAAATGGTTTTGGAGGGTTTTGTCCAACGTTTTGAACATGACCATGTGTTAAAACTCATATATATGGAAAATATATGCCCACTGAGTTCCCCTAATTTTTCTCAAATATTTTTGAAGCTTTAAAATATTTTTAACTATTAAAGACCATTTCTAGCCTAAAGAAAAAGTCAATAAATGAAATAGCAAAATAGCTTTTAAAATAATATTTTTGTGGTTTTTGGGAGTCATGTATCTAATAGGAGTCATATATAATTTTTGAAAGTTTTTTCACACCCTTAATTAAGTGCTTGTGGTTTAAGTCTCAATTCAGGGGTTTTTGGATATACCTAATTTAGAAAATTACTTTTTGGCCAAAATATTTTTGTAATAAAATACTATTCTGTCCTATGCACATGGCATGATCATTGGGCAAAGTTTTGGGTCAAGGAGAGGGAGTATCAGAGTTGGAGGATTTTCTTGATTTTAGAGCACTTGCAAACAACAGACAAAATCCAATCAAAGCAAAGTCCAAAACACACAAAAGTTTCTGTCAAACCACATTTTATCATGATTCATTAGCTTAAGTGTTGTGGCATGAAAATTAGGGTGTGATAGACCTACCCCCCTTACAAGAATCTCATCCCCGAGATTCCCAAACTAGGCATGGAAAGGAATACGGAAACTTGGATCTGGGGTAGTCTTCACGTCCTCATACTGCTTCTACTTCCGAGCGGTGCTCCATTGAACCTTGAAGTACTTGATGGTGTGGCTTCGTGTATAACATTCCACTTGATCCAGGTTGCTAATGGCTTTCTCGCGTAGGTCAGGTTGGGCTGGGGGTCGATGGCTCGGTGAGCGATGCCCTTGTGGGGATCGTGCTTGTCAGGATGTTGGAAACACCTCCGAAGTTACGACACGTGGAAAACATTGTGCACATTGGATAACTTGGGTGGCAACTCCTACTGGTAGCCATCTACTCTTCATCTTGCAGTGACCTTGGAGGGGGCCCGGTAAATCTTGGTGTGAGCTTCCTTTTGACACAGAAATGCTTGGTTCCTTCGAGAGGAGTGGTTGGCAGATACGCACGGTGTTCGATGAGGATGTTAACTTCTTGACGATGGTAGTTGGTACAGTTCTTCCTCCTTTACATGGCGGTCTTCAGATGTTCCCTAACCAGCTGAATAGATCTTCTTCCGTCTTTGGATAGACAAGTAGGTCACGAAATAATGACGATACCCAACTTGTCCAAGTACTCAATGATGATTTGTTCATGGGGTACATAAAGTGGGATGGGTCATTGATGGTGGACATAGTTGAGTGTTGGCTAAGGTCTTCTTGATCTAGGACCAAGGTCATGATCCTGATCATGTTGTGGCTTGGTAGGGCTTAAGGGTTTTCAAGGTTTCTAGGGCGCAAGTGAATCTTTATTATCTTATCCTTGAGCACAGTTTCTGAGATGCCAATTGTTCTATCTAGTACTCCAAGCAAATCACATTATACCACCGAAAGCTTCCTTTCATATAGACCAACTCAATCATCACTCATGCTATTCATATCCACATGACTCCCTAGGGGAGGCCTAACAAAATCATACATGTCAACTATCCCCAAACTCATGTGCATGGCTATCCCTATGTAAAAATTCATGGGTAGAGCATACAAGCTACTAAGCTTAAATTAAACATGATAGTCCAAGTGCTCGGCCTATTCTCCCAAGGTCTAAGATAATGCATCTCTATACTAAGGAAACCTATCGTATACCACTACAAGATCTTGTTTCCTTCCTATGAATCAACTCCAACAACCCATTAAGTTCCATCAATCAATACATAATTCATTAATTCTACAAATCCAATTTCTATGGTGTTCCACATGACCTTCTAATGTCCTATAATTCCCAAATACTTGAAAGGCTATCCTTACTATAGTCAGTCCACTAATTCGATTATCGTGATCTGATAAACTCCTATGTCAGCTTATATATATCCCTAAGTCAACTCTGACAATTAGTCCGATCTCCTAGTTTATGGTCCACCGAGAAACATGGTATCAAGATCGAGATCATCAGTCTAAATCCAGTTTACTTCGAACCATGTAGACTTACTCAGCATCTATACTCCACTATGATCACCTATTTAAATCCAAATCTCATGTCCAACAAGAATTCCTACAGGTTTCCCCCAAATCAATATCGTAATGTCAACTATGTCCTATCAATATCCCCTGGCTAAGTCAAATCCTTACACCTCCAAGAATTTCACCTTGCGATCATAATTTTCCTACGAAATCTAATTTACTCAAAGGTAATGAAAGTTATGCTACTCCATTAACATGATCCCACCAAGTTCATCTACCAACATGAAAGCCTCATAATCCACCAAAGTCTCAGGTAATTCCTCAAGGTCACTGATATAAACTCATCAAGTCATTTGTCTTGTATCATATACCCTCAGATTGGTCTCCCCTATGGCATCGTCAGTTCCGGTGCTATCTTAAGATGATAATGTGCTCGTTCACTATGTCCACTAGTTCCATAATGAACCCAGTGTTGAGCAAGGTTGTAGAGGCTTAACTGGTTCTCTTGCAATTTTGTGGGTTAAGCACATGGTTAAGGATTCAAGCTGGGGTATCTCGTGAATTCTCGAAGGGTCTAGTGACGTGTTTCCAATCTTGAGGGGTAATCATAACTCTACGGGGTTGCACTTGGTCGAGGAGGCTGTAGCAATTTTTTTTAGTGCTAGTTGGTCGTTGAGGTGGAATCCTTGGTGCATCTTGTCTTGCTGGTCTTCAATTAATGAGAGAGATGACAGGGAAAAGTAGCATAAAGGAGGGGAATGCAAAAAGGGGGTTCTATTGTGCAAGTGCAAACAAACAAGTGCCAAAAGGGCGAAACACAAGCATTAAGATAAGGAAGGTGATGTCGTCGCGTACTTGTTGCCTAGGGAAAAAAGGGCGACTCGTATTAGAACACAAACAAATAAAAACAAGCAACACACAATCATGGTTCTATTCGAACCATCATACGGACTCGACCGTGCATAGGGGGTACACAACTCATCCTACCCTAGGGGTTCTCGGATTCAGTAGTCGTGCTTTACTCCGTGCCTCCTGAAGTGTTCTGGGTTTTCCTCCGGTGTCTCTACGTCTCTTGTAGTTGTTCGATGAAATGATCCGGGTTAGGCCTGAAGAATCTTCGACCACTTCTCACCAAATGAGTTGATGGGGTGAAGGTGGTTTCTCGTAGCTGGCATTGACTAGGACTTCTTTTGTCTTCTTAATCATGATGATCCCCTTTCCCTTCTGAGGCGTCAAGGGTACCAGGTAGGCAATTCTTTATGCAATGACATTAACAAGGCATAGTAGAGGTCCAATCTATCAGACACATTGTTGACAATATCGTCACTGAGAGCGGGGGATGCCGAGAACCGTTTTCTAGCTCACTATAGTGAGGCAGACCAAATGGCGAGGTTCTCATCCACCGGTGGTTGCCGATACAACAACAGTAGTGACAGGGTTACTCTATTAGCGATGTGTATCATGATCTTGCATATCTTACACCCTGATTATCGTAGGACAAGGTTGCATCATCCTGGGCAGTGTCAAGGGTATCACCATCTTCCGAGTCTTGGTTTCCTCAATCCTTGAGAAGGTGTCTTCTGTCTTGTCGTGTTGTTGCCAAACTTGTGTTCAGAAGATGTGGGTGAATGTTTGGCAAGGCGTCTTCCTTCTTGATTATCCACGAGGATTACACTGAATCCCGTGGTCAGGGGCATGATGGTGTTAGCGACCGTTCGCAAAAATTTGAGTGGGAAGAGGTTAACAAGGAAATATTATATCTTAGTTTTTCAAAAACTTAGAAGGGAAGAGAAGTATAGATAGCTATGAAAATTAACAATAGTTTTGAAAATAGTTTTACCCAAACTAACGACCATGCTAACTAAGGCTTCCTACAGTCAGGATGGCTCTGGTACCAGCTCTGTGGGGAACCCAACTCATAAGTGGTGATCACTGAATGCACGTGTATAGTGATCGCCAGTGCCTTTTGCAGCCGAAGAACAACTTTAGTCAGGATAACTTATACTAGATGTTCCCCTTCCAAATGGCCATTGTTGGCGCCCTTCCCGCTCAATATTTGGGAAGAGGACCAGGGCCTATATAAATAGAGCTAGCCACCACAGTAGAGGGCTTCTGATAGAGTCCTAGTGAGAGAGGGAGGCGATCGAACTCACCCAAGCAGTTCATCGCATCAGTTCAAGAACACCTCTCGCGAGGCTGTTCTTGCCTTATACTGTTCTTCATCAGCCCCCGAGGAAATCCACCACACCACACACTGGAGTAGGGTATTACACCACAACGGTGGCCCGAACTAGTATAAATCTTGTGTCCCTCGTGTTGTTCATCGTTTTAGCTTAGATTTTCACGAGGCAATCGGACGTGGATCGGTAGGGGGAAGATCTTCGTGCGCACCCCAGAGTTCGAACCTTAAGGGTCTGCCGGAACCCAACATCCGACATTTGGCGCACCAGGTAGGGGTGCGCTGGAATCTTTCTTCCGCTATTTCGCGTTCGATCTTCCGTTGTGTCCATGGCTGACACTCGTCGGGCTCGCGCCGAGTGTCGGGCTGCTCTCGCCGCCCGCGTCGCCCAGACGGCTCCCGTCGGTGGGTGTCCCCGTCGTTCCCCATCGCCAGCCACCAATGCTGCCACCAGCCAGGTGGGGAATGAGCAGCAGGCCTTGTCGTTGCATCCTTCGGTGCGGCGGGAAGGCCGCACCGCCACCCCATCGCTGACTCCAGCTGGTTCATCGTCCCACGCCCGTCGCGCCCCCATGGACGCGCACGCCGCGTTGCTCCTGGTGCGTGAGCTCCTGCACTACCGTCCCGTCGATGACCTCTACGAGGAGTGGCTCGCTCGCATCACTGAGCTCGTCAGTGCCGTAGGGGGCTCCCCTGTGCCGTCCCTCTCGCTGCCTCGCCCTCCGTCCTGTGCAGGAGGCGTAGATCAGGAGGTGCCACCGCCACCTCCTCCCCAAGAAGGCGCCCTGGCCCCAAGGCGCGCGGCCCCAGGACGAGATCACCACGTCCGGCGCCTGCGTAACAAGATAGGAGCTGCCAAGAAATCCCTCGTCCCCAAGAAGGTGCACGCGTGCTCCCGGCACCGGTGCGCCCCCACCGCATCCCTGCGCCAGCACACCAAGACCCTGCACTGCTCCAGGCAGCGACACGCGTGGACCCCCAGGAGAAAGCCCCGCATCAGCAGAGAGCTCTGATGGCCACTGCAGGCTGCCGTGCCTTCACCACCGAGCTATGCAATGTCGCCTGGCGAGGCAAGTTCAAACCTGACCTGCCTCCTCGCTACGATGGCACTGCCGACCCCGCGGAGTTCCTACAACTCTATGAGTTGGGCATCGAAGCCGCCAATGGGGACAAAAAGGTCATGACAAATTGGTTTCCATGGCACTCAAGGATGGCGCCCGCACCTGGCTCCTGAAATTGTCTCCTGGGACGAGATGCGCACTGGCTTCATCGCCAACTTCCAGGGCACTCGCGACCGTCCGCCGGCCGTGGGTGACCTGCGCCACATCAAGCAGCAGCCCGGAGAGACCTTGCAGAAGTACATCCAGCGCTTCAATAGCGCTCGCCTCAAGATTCCTAGGGTGACCGAGGAGGCCATCATCTCGGCGTTCTCTGATGGCATCCGTGACGTCAAGATGAAGGAGGAGCTAGCGATCCACGAAGATCTGTGTACGTCTCTGGAGCTGTTCAACCTGGCGACCAAGTGCGCAAGGGCTGAGGAGGGACGCCTCTCCCTTCTCGAGCTCCCAGCGGCAGGCCCAGAAGAGAAGAAGACTAAGGCCAAGGATGTGAAGCGCAAGGGAGTAGCTGTGCTCACAGCAGAGCCGGACACGAAGCGCGGCAGGGACCAGCCGGAGTCATCCAAGGGCAGCCGGTACTGTGTGTACCACGATCTCCACACCCACAACACCAACGAATGCCAAGAGCTCAGGGCCATGCGAGAAGGCCGTGACGGTCGACGCCCCGAGCGCAATAATCGGGGCTACGGCCCAGGAGGAGCAAGAGGTGGAGGACGATGGGACGACCGTGACCCTCGCCAAGGGTGGCGTGACCGGCCTCACAAGGACCGCTGGCAGGACCAGCCTCGCGAGGGGGCTTGGAGGGATCAGCCTCGTGAGGATCGCCTGCAAGGCAACGCCGGACTTCCTCCTCTGCCACCACCACCAAGAAGGAATGAAGACCATCATCAGGACGAGGGGGCTAGGGGCTTCCAGGAGCCGCGTGCAATCGCGTGCATCTTGGGCGGTGCTCAGGCCCCAGCCTCTTAGTGCATCTTCAAGCAGTTTGCTCGCGAGGTGAATGCAGTCCTCCCCAAGCCCGAGGCCACGCGCCCTCTCAGGTGGTCCGCGTGCACCATCACGTTTAGCTCAGCGGATCAGCTCAAGTGCGCGGCAACGTCCGGTGTCCTCCCGATGCTCTGCTCCCCAGTCATCAGGAATGTGCAAGTTACCAGGACCCTCATCGACCGCGGGGCAGGGCTCAACGTCTTGTCTGTCGAGACGTTCAACAATCTTCAAGTGCCATATGATCAGCTTCAACCAACCAAGCCCTTCTCAGGAGTCACTGACGGTTCCACTGTCCTGATAGGGCAGGTTCGCCTCCTTGTCACCTTTGGACAGTGCAACAACTACCGCACCGAGCTCATCGACTTCGACGTCGCCCACATTCGCCTGCCATACAATACTATCCTCGGGTATCCAGCCCTGGCCAAGTTCATGGCAGTGACTCACCATGGCTACAACGTCCTCAAGATGCCAGGAAGTGGCGTGGTCATCACGGTCCCCTATGAAGAGAAGGATGCGGTGTGCTCCCTCAAGGGCGCCTTCCATGGCGCGTCAATCTAGGACCCAGACAGCAAGAGAGGAACCCTTTCTGAAGCAGCTCCCAAGAAGAAGAAGACGTCACCTGGCTCAAGGCCTCAGGAGGCAGGCACCTCCGGAGGCGCCACATCCGGACATGCGCCCATCCAAGGGGCGCCACCCTCCGTCGCATAGGAAGGCGCGCCCGGCACCCTCCTCGGGCAAGGCATGGGGGCTCTCTCCTGGGGAGCCACTGACTTTGCCAAGATCACGAGGGAGGCGCTCAGGCACCACTTGGAGGCGTGCTTCACGACATGTTTCCCTCAGGAAGGCATGAGGCAAGGAGGGTCCAACCCTCAGAAGTTCATCACCAAGGTCGCTCAGGAGTTGCAGGAATCGAGAGTCATGCGCGGCAACCGCCGCCTACCCAGCGTAGCTCCCCATCCACGCAAGGATGGTGGGCTGCGCGTCTGCATCGACTACCCAGGGCTCAGTCGAGTCGCGTCTCAGGAGTGCTTCTGGCCTTCGCGTGTGGGGCGTTGCGCGGGTCTACCACCCAGCTACGTTCACATGCCTTTCGACCTGCTGAACGCGGCTGCAGCCCACCAGCGCCTGATGAGAAGCATTCTAGAAGCTCAGGTAGCCAAGCATCGCGCGCTCATGGAGGAAATGGAGATGGACCTCGCCGAGCCACCCGGACCTCCTGAGCCTCCCGAGGCTCGGAGCTCCTAGGGTTCGAGAGGATTGGCTTCTTCATCACGCACCGTCAGCTGCTCTGACACTCGCTCTGCAATGGTATCAGGTGACTTCTTTCAAGTTTATTTTTAGCTGGGAGCGCCCTCAGGGCTGCATCATTCCCAGGTTGTGTGGGTCTGTCCCCGCGGCATGTATCCGTCTTGCTTTCGTCTTCGGCTTACCTTGTTGGGGGCGCCCCTCGGGCTGCATCATCCCCAAGTCACTTGGGCCTGACCCAGTGGCGTTTGCCTTTCCCTGCATCTATGTAAGTTGATTTGCTTCTTCATGCTTAACGTGCTTATGATTATCATCTTCTGCCTACCACGGGCCTCTCCCCTCTCATGCAAAGCACTTGCACGTTAAAAGGGGGGCGCCTGAGCATCGCGACTCAGGAGCTCTTACCGGCTTTCCATCCCTCACCCCCTTGCCTTGTCCACGGCATCGCGACCTAGCATACCAGCGGCGGCTGAGCTTGCTCGAGGGCCGGGACCTGAGGACGTAGAGCATTTGCATTTTAACCACCTTGCAGGAACATACCATCAGCAAAGGCCCAGAGCCAGGCGCAACCCGCCTCGAGGTAGGGCCCCGTGAGTCCCGTGCTGGCTCACGGGTGCCCAGATACACCTCTCCTAGCCCTACCGTGCCAGCCATGCGTCAGGGTAGGGCTGTACACGCCCCGGGGGCTCCTCCCGGAGGGGAGCCCCCCTCCCACGCACCAGCGGAAGCACCATGCTCCATGCTGGCTGACGACACTCCGAGGAGCGGCTATGCCCGTACACATACGGAAGCTCTATGCTCCGCGCTGGTGATAAACAACGGAGGGCAGCCCACGGCTGTATCAACCTCAGGGAGCCCAGAGCTCAGTGTCTGGCCTCATCGCAACGCCTCCTCTCAGGAATGCCGCACGAGGGGGCTGGGCATGGGGGCTGCGCCCGGGCCACGCCCGAGCACACACCACCCGGCTAGGTCCCTCGGACCTGGTCGTCGCACGCCCCTCCCCGAGCGGAGCCAAAGTATGAAGACCCGTTTGCGCGTCAAGGGGGACTCCTGAGGATCGTGACTCAGGAGCCTAACTGGTCACGTAGCCCCTCACTCCTTAGTTCCGAAAGGCTAACGGTGGTTGAGGTATGCGTGGGGCCGGGCCCTGCCGACGTAGAACGACAAATCCTCTCTTCCACCCCTCCCTATTTGCTGTTTGCGCGTCAAGGGGGACTCCTGAGCATCGCGACTCAGGAGCCTAACTTGTCATGTAGCCCCTCACTCCTTAGTCATGTCCTAGTGATCCGGTCGGGGCTAACGGTGGCTGAGGTATGCACGGGGCCGGGCCCTGCCGACGTAGAACACAAGCAAATAGGAAGGAAATCGCAAAATCTAGCAAATCCAAAAGCAAATATTACAGACCATAGATTGTTCTTACAATACCAGACACAAATTTAAATGCCTCCACGAGGCACGGTGCATGTTGCAGGAATAAAAGAAGGGAAAAGGCCGCGAGAAGATCACCCCTGGGCTGCGCCACCGCTCGTGGTGGAGTCGCGCTTGTTAGCCCCACCCCCTGGAGCCACGGAGCCGGCAGTGTCTCGCTTGGGCACGGTGTTGAAGGCGCGGAACTTCGACAGCAAGGCCTCCGCCCGACCCATGACGGCTTCGGCAGCAGCGGCCGAGCGCTTGGCATCCACGGGCTCCAGCAGGTCATCAAGGTTGGCGTCAGGGATGCGGAGGTAGATGTGGCTGAGGATCCGCGTCAGCGCTGCGGAGGAAAGGACGCATGCCTCGAATTCAGCCATGGGGCCAATGTCGACCACGACTTCTTCAAGTGCCTCAACGAGGAAGGGAACCAGCTTAGCGGGGCCTTCCTTGGCTCCGGCCAGCGGTTTCACCAGGCCTCCGTCATAGAGCGTTTTCAGCGCTCTGCGGGCCCTCTCCTCATAGCGCGTGTAGGCCGCGCGGTCCTCGGCCAAGACCTTCGCCTCAGCATCCAGTTCAACCCTCTCCACCTTCAGCGCCTGCTCCAGCGTCTTCAGCCGGTCGCGGTCGGCTGAGAGTTCGGCGTCGAGCTCCTTGACAGCAGCCTCCCGAGCCTTCATCTCCTCCTCCTTCACCTGGCGGTCGTGAACCTCCTTGGCGAGCTCATCACACAGCCCTTCCAGCTCGCCCTCTAGCTTCTCGCAGCGGCCCTTGATGGCTGAAGCATCCTTCAACGCTGTATCGCGAGCGGCCATGGCCTGGGATGTGGCTTGCTTCCCCTCCTCGGAAGCCGTCACAGCCTGGCTCAGCGCCGCTCGGACGGAGGCGTTAGAGCGTACCCAGCTGGACACCAATGATGTCTACTACACAACCTTCTTCTTGTAGACGTTGTTGGGCTTGCAAGTGCACAGGTTTGTAGGACAGTAGCAAATTACCCTCAAGTGGATGGCCTAAGGTTTATCAATCCATAGGAGGCGTAGGATGAAGATGGTCTCTCTCAAACAACCCTGCAACCAAATAACAAAGAGTCTATTGTGTCCCCAACACACCCAATACAATGGTAAATTGTATAGGTGCACTAGTTCGGCGAAGAGATGGTGATAGAAGTGCAATATGGATGGTAGATAAAGGTATTCGTAATCTGAAAATATAAAAATAGCTAGGTAACTAATGACAAAAGTGAGCGTAAACGGTATTGCAATGATAGGAAACAAGGCCTAGGGTTCATACTTTCACTAGTGCAAGTTCTCTCAACAATAATAACATAGATAGATCATATAACAATCCCTCAACATGCAAAAAAGAGTCACTCCAAAGCCACTAATAGCGGAGAACAAACGTAGAGATTATGGTAGGGTATGAAACCACCTCAAAGTTATTCTTTCGGATCGATCTATTAAAGAGTTCATACTAGAATAACACCTTAAGACACAAATCAACCAAAATCCTAATGTCACCTAGATACTCCATTGTCACCTCAAGCATCTGTGGGCATGATTATACGATATGCATCACACAATCTCAAATTCATCCAACCAACATAAAGTACTTCAAAGAGTGCCCCAAAGTTTCTACCGGAGAGTCAAGAAAACGTGTGCCAACCCCTATGCATAGGTTCAAGGGCGGAACCCGCAAGTTGGTCACCAAAACATACATCAAGTGGCACGTGATATCCCATTGTCACCACAGATAAACACGGCAAGACATACATCAAGTGTTCTCAGATAAAGACTCAATCTGATAAGATAACTTCAAGAGGGAAACTCAATTAATCACAAGAGAGTACAGGGGGAGAAACATCATAAGATCCAACTATTATAACAAAGCTCGCGATACATCAAGATCGTTCCATAGAGAGAACACGAGAGAGAGAGATCAAACACATAGCTACTGGTACATACCCTCAGCCCCGAGGGTGAACTACTCCCTCCTCGTCATGGAGAGCGCCAGGATGATGAAGATGGCCATCGGTGATGGGTTCCCCCTCCGGCAGGGTGCCGGAACGGACTCCCGAGAGGTTTTTGGTGGCTACAGAGGCTTGCGACAGCGGAACTCCCGATCTATCTTGATATTCGATGTTTTTAGGGTACGTAGGCTTATATAGGCAAAAGACGTCGGTCGGGGGAGCCTCGAGGGGCCCATGAGACAGGGGGCGTGCCCTACAAGGGGGTGCCCTCCTATCTCGTGGACGCCTCGAGGATCTTCTGACGTGAACTCCAAGTCTCGATGGTCATATTCTTCCAAAAAATCACGCTGCTGAACGTTTCATTCTGTTTGGACTCTGTTTGATATTCCTTTTCCTCGAAATACTGAAACAGGCAAGAAAACAGCAATATGGGATGGGCCTCCGGTTAATAGGTTAGTCCCAAAAGTAATATAAAAGTGTATGATAAAGCCCATAATCATTCGAAACAGATAATAAAATAGCATGTCAACAATAATAGTTCATGCTAACTTACATCCAATTGGATATATATATCAGGATCTTCCCAACACGAGGTGCTTGCCAAAGGATAAAATGAAAAAGGGAAAGGTGAAGATCACCTTGACTCTTGCATAAAGTAAAAGACAAAGTAAAAGATTGGCCCTTCGCAGAGGGAAGCAGAAGTTGTCATGCGCTTTTAGGGTTGGATGCACAAAATCTTAATGCGAATGAACGTCACTTTATATTGCACTTGCATATGGACCTTTATTATGCATTCCGTCGCTTTTATTGCTTCCATAACAAGATAGTATAAAGCTATTTTCTTCACACCAAAAGATCATACATATTTAGAGAGCAATTTTTATTGCTTGCACCGATGACAACTTACTTGAAGGATCTTACTCAATCCATAGGTAGGTATGGTGGACTCTCGTGGCAAAACTGGGTTTAAGGATATTTGGGAGCACAAGTAGTATCTCTACTTGGTGCAAGGAATTTTGGCTAGCAAGAGGGGGAAAGGCAAGCTCAACATGTTTGAATGATCCATGACAATATAGTTTACCTGAGATGTCGGAAAACATAAATCATTATGTTGTCTTCCTTGTCCAACATCAACTCTTTAGCATGTCATACTTAATGAGTGCTCCCAACTATAAAAGATGTCTACAATAGTATATTTATATGTGAAATCTTTCTTCCTTCAATATTCTTTCAGGAATTGTTCAAATGACCAATACGATGCTTGCTAACCTTCGATAAATTTACAACCTCTACTTCTTAGATGTGAAGTCATTACTCCCCATGGGGTACGCAAATGAGACATATATAATTTTAGATTTATGAAAATCGACTCATTCAACAATTTACTCATAGGATATAAGTGAAGCACACAAGTAAATGAAAGACTACTCCAAAAAGATATAAGTGAAGATCAATGAGTAACTAAATAATTATGCAACTATGCGAAGACTCTCTCTCATTTAAGAATTTCAGATCTTGGTATTGTATTCAAACAGCAAGCAAAACAAAATAAAATGACAATGCAAGGATAGCACAACTCATGTGAAGAAGCAAAAACTTAGGCTCAACCGATACTAACCGATAGTTGTTGAAGAAGGAAGGTGGGATGCCTACCGGGGCATCCCCAAGCTTAGATGCTTGAGACTTCTTGAAATATGATCTTGGGTTCCTTGGGCATCCCCAAGCTTGAACTTTTGTGTCTCCTTAATTCCTCTCATATCATGGTTTCTGTATTTCTCAAAAAGCTTCATTCACACCAAACTCAACAAGAACTCGTGAGATAGGTTAGTATAAACCAATGCAAAACCTTATCATTTTCTACTGAAACAAATCACTAAAATTATTATTCCACATTGCATACTAAATTCCTCTGCATATTTAATACTCCTATCCTCACATAGAATCATTAAACAAGCAAACATTTGCAAACAATGCAAACATAATAGCAATCTGCCAAAACAGTACAGTCTGTAAAGAATGCAAGAGTATCAATACTTCCCTAACTCCAAAAATTATGAAATAAAACTCCCACTGTACTAAATTTATCAGATCTCAATATGAAAAAAAATTCAAAATTATATCATGCTCTGACTTTCCTAGGGAATTTTTGCAACAGCGGTAAACTTTCTGTTTTCAAACAGCAACATGTATACTAGCAAAATAAGCATGGCAAAGGCTATCCTTGACTTTTTTATTGAAAATAAAGATGCAAAACACTATTCTAAATAACAGCAAGCAAATACTAACAAAATAAAATGACGCTCCAAGCAAAACACATATCATGTGGTGAATAAAAATATAGCTCCAAGTAAAGTTACCGATGAACGAGGACGAAAGAGGGGATGCCATCCGGGGCATCCCCAAGCTTAGGCTCTTGGTTGTCCTTGAATATTGCCTTGGGGTGCCTTGGGCATCCCCAAGCTTAGGCTCTTGCCACTCCTTATTCCATAGTCCATCGAATCTTTACCCAAAACTTGAAAACTCCACAACACAAAACTCAACAGAAAACTCGTAAGCTCCGTTAGTGAAAGAAAACAAAACCACCGCTTAGGTACTGTAATGAACTCATTCTAAATTCATATTGATGTAGTATATACTGTATTCTAACTTCTCTATGGTTCATACCACTCAATACTAGCCATATATTCATTAAAATAAGCAAACGACACATGGAAAACAGAATCTGTCAAAAACAGAACAATCTGTAGTAATCTGTATCAAACGTATACTTCTGAAATGCCAAAACGCCTGCCCAATTAGGAAGTCCAAAGCAATTTGTGTACAAATCCAGAGCAAAAAGAATTAGATCATAAGCACGTTTCCGTGAATTAACAAAACTAATTTACTGGGTGCAAAAGTTTCTGATTTTCAGCAGGATCAACACAACTATCACCGTAAGCTATCCTAAAGGTCTTACTTGGAACTTTATTGAAACAAAAGCTATAAAACATGATTACTAAAGTAGCATAATAATGTGTACACACAAAAACAGTAAGGTCAAATATTGGGTTGTCTCCCAACAGCACTTTTCTTTAATGCCTTTCTAACTAGGCGTGATGATGACAATGATGCTTGAATAAAAGATAAGAATTGAAACATAACGGGAGCATCATGAATCATATGACTAGCACATTTAAGTATAACCCTCTTCCTATGCATAGGGATTTTGTGAGCAAACAACTTATGGGAACAATAATCAACTAGCATAGGAAGGTAAAACAAGCATAGCTTCAAAATTTTAAGCACATAGAGAGGAAACTTGACATTATTGCAATTCCTACAAGCATATATTACTCCCTCATAATAATTTTCAGTAGCATCATGAATGAATTCAACAATATAACCAGAACCTAAAGCATTCTTTTCATGATCTATAAGCATAGAATTTTTACTACTCTCTACATAAGCAAAATTCTTCTCATTCGAAATAGTGGGAGTATCATAAGAGACTTGAACACTAAAAATTGTTTCCACATTAAAAGAGTAATGTTCAGAAAAAGGGTAATCATAATCATGACAAGATTTGTATATAGAATCATCACTACTTTTTATAGCATAAGTTTCATCACAATAATCATCATAATTAGCAACTTCGTTCTCATCATAATCGATTGAAACCTCTCCCAAGATAGTGGAATCACTAAATAAAGTTGACACTCTTCCAAATCCACTTTCGTATTCATCACAATAAAATTCAACGTCCTCCAAAATAGTGGGATCACTACTTCCTAAAGTTGACACTCTTCCAAACCCACTTTCATCAATATAATCATCATAGGTAGGAGGCATGCTATCATCATACCAACTTTGCATATCAAAACTTGGGATGCTAAAAATATCATCTTCATTAAACATAGCATCCCCAAGCTTGGGACAAACATTAATTTCAGCAAATATATTCTCAAATATTTCATCCTCATCAAACATAGCTTCCCCAAGCTTGGGCCTTTTCATATCATAAGCATAATCACTCTCATCATTAGAAATATGGATGGCACCAAAAGTAAAGCAATTATCATCATCACAATGAGTAGTAGGAGCAACATCATTTGGGAGGGATACCTTTTTACCTTTGTTGCTCCTTATTTTCTTTTTCTTCTTCACATTATGTGTGGGTTCAACCTTCCTCTTTGAGCTCTTTATTGAGGAGATTGGTTGAATGGAAAGCTCCTCCTCGCTACCTGATTCATCATAAGAAATAATAGGAGGATATTGGGAAGTCTCTTCCCTTTCATTAGTATTCTCTTCATCTTCTATTTGCCTTCTTTTCTTTAGGTAATTGGCAATATAAGGATTTTCAATAAAATTCACCGCACAATACATATAAATCTCTCTAGATCAAAATCAAGAAATCTATCAAGATTAAATTTTGGAATACCCTCAGTTATACGTTTCATTTCTTCATACCCCAAAAGCAAACTAAGTTCATTATGATGCGCAAGGGTAATCAAGTTATCGCAATTTTTGGACACGATTTGATCATGAAACAATTTGCATTGGAGCTTTAAATGACCATGTTCTGCAAAGTTCACAAGGGGCACGACAAATGTTGAATCTTTCAGCACATTCATCAAGACTTTCTTGCAAACCTTTAGTTTTTAAATACTTATGCCTCTTGCAATATCTATTTTCTCTATTTGGTGTGTCCATGCAAACCCATTCTACTCCACAAAAATCAACATGCTTATAAGAGACATTTTCATCATAACTAGTGCAATCATCATTAGTACTATGGATATTCAAAGAGTTCATACTAACAACATTGCAATCATGCTCATCATTCAAAGATTTAGTACCAAGCATTTTAATGCATTCTTCTTCTAGCACTTGAGCACAATTTTCCTTTCCATCAAACTCACGAAAGATATTAAAAAGACGAAGCGTATGAGACAAACTTAACTCCATTTTTTGTAGTTTTCTTTTATAAACTAAACTAGTGATAAAACAAGAAACAAAAAGATACGATTGCAAGATCTAAAGATATACCTTCAAGCACTCACCTCCCTGGCAACGACGCCAGAAAAGAGCTTGATGTCTACTACACAACCTTCTTCTTGTAGATGTTGTTGGGCCTGCAAGTGCACAAGTTTGTACGACAGTAGCAAATTTCCCTCAAGTGGATGACTTAAGGTTTATCAATCCATAGGAGGCGTAGGATGAAGATGGTCTCTCTCAAACAAACCTGCAACCAAATAACAAAGAGTCTCTTGTGTCCCCAACACACCCAATACAATGGTAAATTGTATAGGTGCACTAGTTCGGCGAAGAGATGGTGATACAAGTGCAATATGGATATTAGATAAAGTTATTTGTAATCTGAAAATATAAAAACAGCAAGGTAACTAATGATAAAAGTGAGCATAAACGGTTTTGCAATGATAGGAAACAAGGCCTAGGGTTCATACTTTCACTAGTGCAAGTTCTCTCAACAATAATAATAGAGATAGATCATATAACAATCCCTAAACATGCAACAAAGAGTCACTCCAAAGCCACTAATAGCGGAGAACAAATGCAGAGATTATGGTAGGGTACGAAACCACCTCAAAGTTATTCTTTCGGATCGATCTATTAAAGAGTTCGTACTAGAATAACACCTTAAGACACAAATCAACCAAAATCCTAATGTCACCTAGATACTCCATTGTCACCTCAAGTATCCGTGGGCATGATTATATGATATGCATCACACAATCTCAAATTCATCCAACCAACATAAAGTACTTCAAAGAGTGCCCCAAAGTTTCTACCGGAGAGTCAAGAAAACGTGTGCCAACCCCTATGCATAGGTTCATGGGAGGAAGCCGCAAGTTGGTCACCAAAACATACATCAAGTGGCACGTGATATCCCATTGTCACCACAGATAAACACGGCAAGACATACATCTAGTGTTCTCAAATAAAGACTCAATCCGATAAGATAACTTCAAGAGGGAAACTCAATTCATCACAAGAGAGTAGAGGGGGAGAAACATCATAAGATCCAACTATAATAACAAAGCTCGCGATACATCAAGATCGTGCCATAGAGACAACACGAGAAAGAGAGATCAAACACATAGCTACTGGTACATACCCTCAGCCCCGAGGGTGAACTACTCCCTCCTCGTCATGGAGAGCGCCAGGATGATGAAGATGGCCATCGGTGATGGGTTCCCCCTCCGGCAGGGTGCCGGAACGGACTCCCGAGAGGTTTTTGGTGGCTACAGAGGCTTGCGATAGAGGAACTCCCGATCTATCTTGATATTCGATGTTTTTAGGGTACGTAGGCTTATATAGGCAAAAGAAGTCGGTCGGGGGAGCCTCGAGGGGCCCATGAGACAGGGGGGCGTGCCCTATAGGGGGTCGCCCTGCTATCTCATGGCCGCCTCGAGGATCTTCTGACGTGAACTCCAAGTCTCGATGATCATATTCTTCCAAAAAATCATGCTGCTGAATGTTTCATTCTGTTTGGACTCTGTTTGATATTCCTTTTCCTCGAAATACTAAAACAGGCAAGAAAACAACAATATGGGATGGGCCTCCGGTTAATAGGTTAGTCCCAAAAGTAATATAAAAGTGTATGATAAAGCCCATAATCATTCGAAACAGATAATAAAATATCATGAATGCTTCATAAATTATAGATACGTTCGAGACGTATCAACCAACTCCAGGCGCCCGGCACCAGGCGGGGGTCCGCGCTCCGGAGATCCTCCCGAAGCCGACTCAGCTCGTCGGCGGCACGGTCTAAGGCAACAGAAGAAGCAGAGGAGATGGGAGCCAGTGGAGTAGGAGGAGAAGACGGTAGCGTGATCACAGGTTGGGAGGAAGGAACCTCCTGAGCCTTGGCCACTTCAGCGACAACATCAAGCACAGGCGCCTCCAGAGTCAGCTGGGCCGCGGGGGCTGACTCCTCGCCGGAGCGTCCCTGCTGGCCTCGCCAGGATGGTCGGGCAGGGGACGTTTGGGCCCCGTCGTCTCCCTTCCCCGCGAGTGAAGACGCGGCCACGGACGACGAGCCTATACCAGGCGGGGTCGCTGCGCCACCCGTCAGCCTCTTCGCTGCAGGTAGCCGCCTACCCAATGGAAGATGTCAGGCCTCGACGGCGAAAAGACATGAGCAAGGCAAAGTTCGAGTACTTACTGGTTGACTGCCGCGGGATCCCACGGACTCCGGCGAAGCTTGAAGCCCGAAAGCCTCTTGCGGGGCTCAGCCTCGGAGGCCCGATCGCAGAGGAAGGCGCACCTGAAGGGCTAGAGTTGGCTTCGGCCGACGCGGGTGTTGGGGAAGACCATAGGGAGATCAGCCCAGAGCTGTCCTTCCTCGGGACCAAGGGCGCGTCCACCCCTCCTCGCCTGGCACCGGCCTCATCGTCGTCAGGCATGGAGCGGAGGGCGCTGGACCTACGCCAGGGGGAAGTCTCCCCCGTCCCCTCGAAGGTCGCCTTCGAGTCACGCTCCTCGTCCTCATCGTCATCTCCCTCCTCTTCTCCGTTGGATTCACCAGAGGACAAGTTCACCGTCGCCGTCGCCGCCTGGCCCTCAGGATCCTCCGCTGGCACCAGACCGACCCCGTTGAAGGTGGGCATGGTGTCCACCACCAGTTTCCAGTCATCACGAAGGAACAACGGGACCGGAGCACCCACCGGGCCTGCCACGTCCTCTCCGACCAAGAAGCGGAGGGCCGCAGTCAGATCCTCGTCATTCAGGGCGTCCAAGCTCAGGCGAAGGACAACGTCATTATCCGCGAGCCTCCACAGCGGGCGCGGGTGCGCCTGAAGAGGGGCCACCCGGTGCGACAAGAACTCCCTCAGGAGCGAGGCTCCGGTCAGCTTCGCCGCCCTCGGACTACCCGGCCTCAGGTCGGCGTTCATCTTCTCTAACACCAGCTTCGCCCGCCGATCATCAAGCTTTGTGCGGGACCACGCCTCAACAGCCTTAGGCTGCTTTGGGGGCAGCTCCAGCAGGGGGTTGTGGCACCTGGCATCCACCATAACCCACTTGCTCTGGAAGCCCTTGGCCCTCTTCCTGGCCTTTGATATGGTGTTGGACTTGGAGTACGCGACAAAGCTCGCGCACGCCGAGATATTGCCGCTGGAGACCCGGAGGGAGAAGAAGTGGTGCGGTAAGGCCACGGAGGGCACCACCCCGACGTGCGCCTCATAGTAGTAGGCGAAGATCGACATGAGAAGGATGGAGTTGGGATGGATATGCGGAGTATGCAACTAATATTGGCGAAGGACAGAAAGGAAGATCTCAAAGAAAGGAGGAACCAGACCAGCGATAACGGCGCTCATGAAGAAGGGGTAGAAGGTGCTCCCCTTGTCCTCCGGCCGGGCGGAGACAAGCCGGAGCGCAGTCTCCCCCATCTCGTTGATCTGCGGTGCCGCCATATGGCGCGTGAGGGCGAGATTCTTCTCCGTCACGTTGGGAGAGACAAGGGTCGACGGGTACAAGGCCGATGCAGCCCTAGCCGGGGTCTTGCGGGGAGCCATCATTCGCCGGAGGAGAAAGAATGCGACAAATCTGGAGATTTTGGAGGCAGGAGGGCGAAGAGCAAGAAAGGGGATCTGGAGCAAGGGGAACAAGAGTAATGAAGGTAAGGCTAACCCCGGGCCAGCCTTTTGTCAGTCGAGCAGTTTCCGAGGCAGCATGGGGAAGCGGAGACGCCCACGTCCAATCAACCACCACGCGATGCCCAAGGCCGCAGGCTGAAGGGGCCCGCGACGCTCCGCACTTGCCCCTTCGCTTCTCCGCTAAGCCAGGTCCAAACGCGCCTTGGGCCCGGGGGCTGCTGTCGGCGTTCTGGGAACGGGGGTCCCCAGACTTGCCTGCCTGCGGCCTGCGGCGTGGCTCAAGTGGTGGCCCAGTACGGCCCATCTTCATTAGCATAAGACTCAAGACCCTCGCGAGGGGCCAAGCCTCACGGGATGGACGACACATGACTTCCTCAGGAATGGCCTCGCCAGGCAGGCTCGCGAGGAGGGGGAGAGATCAAGGCAGGGTACCTGACGAGTTGCTCATGATGCAAGCCATGACGATCGAGACCAGGCGGGCACCAGGCGGGCACCGGCCTGTGCAGTGTCCTTGTTTCCTCTTTGGTACAAAGGGGGCAAGCATAGGCGTGGAGTACCGAGGCATCAGGCAAAGCTTGCCATTTCAGTGCAACGAGACCAAGACCAGCAGAGCGGCAGGATGGAGGTCACCGTGGAGCCCAAGACGACGTCATCGCCAGTGCCTTTGGCAGCCAAAGACCAACTTTAGTCAGGATAACTTGTACTAGATGTTCCCCTTCAAAATGGCCGTTGTTGGAGCCCTTCCCGTTCAATATTTGGGAAGAGGACCAGGGCCTCTATAAATAGAGCTAGCCACCACAGTAGAGGGCATCTGATAGAGTCCTAGTGAGAGAGGGAGGCGATCGAACTCACCCAAGCAGTTCATCGCACCAGTTCAAGAACACCTCTCACGAGGCTGTTCTTCCCTTGTACTGTTCTTCATCAGCCCCCGAGGCAATCCACCACACCACACACTGGAGTAGGGTATTACACCATAACGGTGGCCCGAACCAGTATAAATCTTGTGTCCCTCGTGTTGTTCATCGTTTTAGCTTAGATTCTCACGAGGCGATCGGACGTGGATCGGTAGGGGGAAGATCTTCGCGCGCACCCTAGAGTTTGAACCTTAAGGGTCTGCCGGAACCCAACATCTGACATGCGGGTTTGAGTGAAATGACATGATCAAGCCTCTAGTAAGATGTGCATCATAAAGATTCTGTTTTCCGTGTGAACAGGGTACAAATATCAACATAAATAGAGTTTCGAACAACTTTAGCTTAATTAGCACGACAAGTCTTTACGTGACCCATGCAACTTCCACATACCAAGTTTGTAAATTCTGGACATAGTTTAAGTAGCACCACCCAACTGTCCTTCACCGTGGACACGACTATTCAAAAAGTTTGACACTCTGTAGAGGTTGTACACTTTACCCACAAGAATCAGTAAGCTTTCATGTCATCCACGATCCCGCAATACCTCAAGTACTCGGGGGAAGCAACCGATCACTATCTTTCCCTAGGCGACACTAACATAGATTCGACTCGTTGGCACACGGCCCTCGGGTATAAGCATAAAGATCCTGGGACACTCCCCTTTTCATTATCACACATACACGAAGGGACCAACGGTGTGTCCGGTGCCCTGTGAAAACAGTCATGGTCACCTATCCAAGCGTGACCCCGTCCCAAGAGTGAACTACATCACCCCCGTCACTAGTAATGTGGGCACCATGTTAGCATTGGACTAGGTAATTAATAATACCCCGTCCCATAAGGGGTAGAGTGGTTGTACATGTTTGGTTGGGACGGTAAACAATCTTAAATCTAATCCATCTTTTTACACACACACAAATGCTTGCTCGGTACACCACTTCTTCCTCAAGTGGTGACCTCGTTCAACATCACCCACGGGCATTAGGGGCATCCAGTGGGGTTTTCAAAAGAATGCAACCACAAGGTGATCATGGCACACGTGCAACATCATGCGTCAATATCAAGTGTTTTTCATCTCATCTCTACCACAAGGTAGAGCTACGAACATGCAAGTACCAACGGGCATGCATCAATGCAATGATTATATCAAGCTCATAATCAACAACATCATCACGCATACGGAAAATTTATCGATGAACAATAGAGGCATATCATGGTTAAAGGGCCACTTGTCTGGCTCAACAAGGCCTTCAAGGTCTTTAAATTCGTCCGGTCCAACTCCTTCGTCAACTTCGTAATCTAACGTTGCAAAGTAACGAGCACACAATAAGACCATAGCACAAACAGAAAATAAAAGTGCTCATAAAAATGTCCATTTAATTTTGTTAAATATTAGGGTGAAAACTAATAATGAAATAATTCTTAGTTTTGCAATTGGAGCTATAGAAACAGAGAAATGGATTTTCAAAGGGGGATTTAAAATTTAAATTTGAACAGTACAGAAAAGTGTGATGGATGTGTATGAAAGTTACACCATTAAATAGGGGGGATTTTTAGAAGAATTTAGGAGTTGGAATTATTTCATTTGGACAAATATTTTAGGGGTTTTCTATTTCTGTGCCCCTGGTTCTTTAGCTTCACTCATTCATCCCCACTCTGTTAACTTTTGCTCAGTTTTCCCCACTCCCTTGCCCGAAACCCTCAGAACAGGTTATAACGGGCGTTGCCGTCGGGTCAATGCCATTGACCGTTAACTCCAACGAGTGAGGCCGCATATATGTGGGCGCATGGAAGACCGCGGTCGTGCACGGTCATAGGGTAGCACGTGTCCATGGACATGCCCGAAACATTCCTTCATTTAAAAAGGGGCAACCACCTCCATCGCCCCTACCATTTTACCCCAAATCCCCTCCCTGCCGCATCATCTTCCTCTCCCCCACCGGCGCCGTCTCTCTCTCCACCACTGCCTCCACCACACCGTCTCGCTCTCCCCCACCGCATCCTCTTCCTCACCTTCATCGCCTACATCTGTCAGATGGCCGACGCTCATGGTGCTGCCGGTGCAGCGGCCGAAGATGTGGTGGAGCTGCAAGGCACGGTGATTGAGGATGTCGGCGGCGTCCACGGCGGTGTGGGGAAACTCGCAATCGCTACAGATGTGGAGAAGGATGTGGCAAGCTCCGCCTCAGCGCCGTAGAAGATGACGACGTCGAGCGGCGCTGTCGGGGGCGATGCTGATTCCACCAACACCTATGGGGACAGGGCCCCTTTCGGTTCGGTGGGGGGCGGAGAGCGCACAAAGAGCGGATCGAGGCAGTACACGCGGGCAATTTTACCCAGCTTCGGGCCGCACGGATGCGTAAAACCCTACTGCTGCTTGTTGGTGTATATTGGATTCTTGCTCAGGAGCGAGGGACGCTGCCAGACTAAGCGTGAGAGTGTTCCTGGTGTTGAATGAGCCGAACAGGCCGAACCTCCTCTACGTTGCGCTTGGGCCTCCTATTATACTCTCAAGGGGTTACCCACAGGTGGCAACGTAGACTAAAAGGGTAGAAATGAAAAAGGATGCGGTAGGTGCAGCTACCGCTACTGTGGATACAGTGCACCCTACCTAACTCTGACGGCAGGGGACAAGGGCATTAAATGCCTGTCTGAGTCTCCTAAACAGTGCAAAAGGTGACCGTTAGGAGCGCCACCGTTTGCCACGATGGGCTTCTCTTCATCTCCGCTTGCCACCACGTACCCCTAGCTGCACGGCCTCCTGCCACATGTGCTTGGGAGAGTCCTAGAGCGACACGTTAGCAGGTGTGCTGGAGCACGGGCACGAAGTGGGGGTTTCCCGCGGCAAGCTCCTTGCCGCGGCCGTCGTCTTGTCGCGTCCGGGAGCTTGTCGCTCGCCGGATCTTGCCGGGACGCAGGGCGCGTCGCGGCAAGCTTTCTTGGTATGCCTTGAGTGGCCTTCCCGGCAAGCTCCTCTTGCCGGGGTCTTGTCTCTTCCCGGCAAGATCCTCTTGCCGGGGCCTTGGTTGGCCTTCCCGGCAAGCTCCTCTTGCCGGGGCCTTGGTTGGCCTTCCCGGCAAGCTCCTCTTGTCGGGGCCTTGGTGTGAGTACTTTGCTCTTGAGTGGTCTTCAAGGGAACCACGGAGGGCCTAGGCGGTCACCTGGCAAGCCTTGCCGCGGGGCGCTGCAACTGCCCGTGCACGAGTTCGGGGTAATAGGGTACCCCCCTACTCTAGTACACCGACAGGAGCCCCACACACGGTGCCGAGCGCTGTTGGGACAGGCCCAAAACAGTGCACGGGCACGCGCGACCTAGGTCACACCGCATATCTCTCCGCTCCCACCGCGCACGCCCAGAACGGCATGCGTCAAACGCGGCGTCGTGGGTGAGATCATGGGTGGCGTGCGTGGGGCTAAGCCCCCCGAGCATGCGTCAGGCCACGATGATGGGGACGGTTCACACCCTCCTCCCTAAACGGAGGTAGGTGTGGGGGCGTGGTGCATTTACTGGACGGGGCCGGTGCGCGGTTTTCGGGACGTCCACTCCCCGCGTTCACGGGGCGGAGCGAGGCCGCCTCATCTGTCGCCTTGGTTCTGCATCCCCGCCACGCGGCTCCCATGCGCTTGGGGTCACGGACGGTGGAGTGGGAAACTGGGCCGTCGCGAGCGGGTTGGCCCCGACTCCCTGCCCTTCCCGTGCCTTGATTCGCTGAGCAGGGCAGCCGAGCCCCCACCTCGCTCCTTTATAAAGAGCGGGATGGGAGCACAGAAACCCGCACTCTCTCATCTTCTCTTTTCTTCAGCTTCTGCTCCCCTTTCTCTCATCTGCCATGGAGAAAGGGAACCCAGGCCCTTCATTGGTGGCGGCGAGGGCGCCGCCAGACAGCGCATCCCTCCCTCTTCCGCGCCCGTGGTGGCAGAGCCAGCCATAAGGGGAAGAGGGAGGGGGCAAGGTCGCGGACGAGGTCGAGGACGAGGTCCAGGCGCTCGGGGAAGAGGCGGACGGGGCAGCGCGTCAGCTTCACCTCCGCCGGCGGCTCCTCCCCCCACGGCGGTCCATATTGGGGACGACCCTTGCGAGTTCTTCGTCAGGCTGCGCCGGGTGCCTCATCGTCGCCTCCGGCTTCCAGCTCCGTTTGCGCGCGCGATGGAGTTGGACCCGCCCGAGACACTGAGGCTGCACATGAGGGGCTGTGGGATCAGCGGCACGCGAGTCCGTGTTGCATTCCCAGCCCCTAATGTGATGTATCTTGATCGAGGGTGGAAGACGTTCGCCCGCATCCACAGCTTGACGGAGGGGTTTACCCTCCATTTTAAGTTGATGGAGGGCGATCTTCTCTCCGTCAAGGCCTTCGGGTGCTTCGGCACTCGGGCGAAGTGCTGCGTGGACAGCTCCTCCGACAGCGAAGGCTCCTCCTCGAGCGAGAGCGATGAGGAGGGGAGCGACAGCGACAACGAGGGTAGCGGGCGGCGGGGTAGCGGGTCCGACTAGGCGTCGGGCGCCGCTTTGCGCGGCACCGGCGACCCCATCATCCGTGTCGCCGGCTTCTTGAACTCCCCGGGGTCGTCTCCTTGGGCGGCTGGCGTAGGGAGGCTGCGGAAGGGGAAGAGGGCAGGCGACAAGGCCATCAAGCCGGAGTACGATGGCGTGGTGCCCTCGACAGCGTGCTGACGTCCTGCCGCCCCGTCTTCGAGCCACGCTTCCAGCGCCGCCATCGCCGTCCAGCCTTCGGACGACCCCCGGGATGTTCCCTTGGTGTCTTCTGGCACCCGTAGCTCGCCTAGGCACTCCTTTTTGCCCTTTTCGCCTCCTTGACCTGCCTCCTAAAAAGGGGGACAGGAAAGGGATTACAAGCATCTTATCTTTTTAATTTGTAACCCTTTGGGCCTTAGCTGTATCTAAAATTTGCAATCCTCTCTTTCATGTTTTTCATCCTCTATGGACTGTACCTGAGTGGGATGTTTTTTAATGAAAAGGGGATGCTTGCCGGGTTATTTGTCTCGTGAGCTAAACCCACGCCAAGGAGCGAATCCTTGGTATCCCTCGGACAGACATTTCATCTCCCGGCAACAGGCCCTGCCGCCTTCCCACGTCGCTCGACCTTTCTCACGCTTTTGACGGAGGCAGGAACGAGGTGGGTGCGGTCTCCTCGTTTCATCCCTTTGCTGCCGCGACTACGACCAAACTTGGCCCCGAGAACGAGCCCCAGGGCCTAGAGTCGAGGGAGCACAGCAGTTTCCAGGAAGAAACGTGGTTTCGCATTCCCCAGTCCATAAGAGGATGCATGATGAGGGATGAAAGACTTATCTGATATTGCAGCCCTCGGCAACTCTGGTTTGCCGTGGACGATTCTTGGCACTCACAGCCCCAAGCGATACTGGCTTGCCGGGAAGGCTTTTATCCTCAGAAGAGAACTTTGACGTTCTCGATGCCGGCTTCTGGCAAGCTTGTTGCCAGGAAGGCTTTTATCTTCGGCAGGGAACTTTGACGTTCTCGATGTCGGCTTCCGGCAAGCTTGTTGCCAGGAAGGCTTTTATCTTCGGCAGAGAACTTTGACATTCTCGACGCCGGCTTCCGGCAAGCTTGTTGCCAGGAAGGCTTTTATCTTCGGCAGAGAACTTTGACGTTCTCGATGCCGGCTTCCGGCAAGCTTGTTGCCAGGAAGGCTTTTGTCTTCGGCAGAGAACTTTGACGTTCTCGACGCTGGCTTCCGGCAAGCTTGTTGCCAGGAAGGCTTTTATCTTCGGCAGAGAACTTTGACATTCTCGACGCCGGCTTCCGGCAAGCTTGTTGCCAGGAAGGCTTTTGTCTTTAGCAGAGAACTTTGACGTTCTCGATGCCGGCTTCCGGCAAGCTTGTTGCCAGGAAGGCTTATGGCAAAGAACTTCGTTGTTCTTGACACCGGCTCCCAGCAAGATCGTTGCCGGAAAGGCTTATGGCGAAGAACTTCGTCGTTCTTGACACCAGCTCCCGGCAAGATCGTTGCCGGAAAGGCTTATGGCGAAGAACTTCGTCGTTCTTGATGCCGGCTTTCGGCAAGATCGTTGCCGGAAAGGCTTATGGCGAAGAACTTCGTCGTTCTTGACGCCGAAAAGATTGGCTCTAAGGGCGTTGCCAGCCCCCGGGCCATAACTGCGTTCAAACATAGCAGGTGATTAGCATCCGAAGTGCACTCAACTTGCTTGCGAATTTTGACTTTTGCTGTATATTCCCTATGCCTGCTGGAATGCTTTCCGGTGCGTACGATCCAGCCAGTAGCGCTTGAGGGAACGGGCCCTTAGCGGCTATTCGGGAACAACGCCTCCCGGAAAGGTTTACCTTCTTGGTTCTAGCGCAACCGCACAAGTTGCCGAGCGGACTCGAGGCAACATGGAGCGCAACTAGCCCCGAGAAGGCTCCTCGGCATATAGGTCTATGCAAAAATCTCAAATAAATAGCGCATGCTATCTTCCTGTTCAACCCCTCTTTGTACGTCCACCCTACGCTTTCTAGGGAAACTTGCCGGTGCAGGCACCCTTACCGCGAGCGCCGAGTGCGGAACTTCAGCAGCCTGCTGGCGGGGTCGCTACCTACAAGCAATCTTGTCGCAACTAGTTGCAGCTCGCTTAAGTTGTTGAGCGGACTTGAAACAAAGTAAGGGGGCTAGCGGCTCACTTAAGTTGCTGAGCGGACTCGAAGCAAAGTAAGGGCGCTAGCAGCTCACTTAAGTTGTTGAGCGGACTCGAAACAGAGTAAGGGCGCAACTAGCTACGAGTTGATTCCTCCGCGCACAGGTTTTCCGTACAAAGAACAAGATCTCCGAGGCGGATAACCTTATACAGAAAGGGAATATCTAAAGTCTCGCATGACTTAGCGTTTTCTGTTGCCGCACCGGCGTCGTTCTTTCGCTCGCCCGCTCCTTAGGAGCCATGACGATGAAGAACAGCTGCCGCCGAAGTCCCCTACCTGGCGCGCCAGAGATGTCGGGGGCGATGCTGATTCCACCAACACCTATGGGGACAGGGCCCCTTTCGGTTCGGTGGGGGGCGGAGAGCGCACAAAGAGCGGATCGAGGCAGTACACGCGGGCGATTTTACCCAGCTTCGGGCCGCATGGATGCGTAAAACCCTACTGCTGCTTGTTGGTGTATATTGGATTCTTGCTCAGGAGCGAGGGACGCTGCCAGACTGAGCGTGAGAGTGTTCCTGGTGTTGAATGAGCCGAACTGGCCGAACCTCCTCTACGTTGCGCTTGGGCCTCCTTTTATACTCTCAAGGGGTTACCCACAGGTGGCAACATAGACTAAAAGGGTAGAAATGGAAAAGGATGCGGTAGGTGCAGCTACCGCTACTGTGGATACAGTGCACCCTACCTAACTCTGACGGCAGGGGACGAGGGCATTAAATGCCTGTCTGAGTCTCCTAAACAGTGCAAAAGGTGACCGTTAGGAGCGCCACCATTTGCCACGATGGGCTTCTCTTCATCTCCGCTTGCCACCGCGTACCCCTAGCTGCACGGCCTCCTGCCACGTGTGCTTGGGAGAGTCCTAGAGCGACACGTTAGCAAGTGTGCTGGAGCGCGGGCACGAAGTGGGGGTTTCCCGCAGCAAGCTCCTTGCCGCGGCCGTCGTCTTGTCGCGTCCGGGAGCTTGTCGCTCGCCGGATCTTGCAGGGACGCAGGGCGCGTCGCGGCAAGCTTTCTTGGTATGCCTTGAGTGGCCTTCCCGGCAAGCTCCTCTTGCCAGGGTCTTGTCTCTTCCCGGCAAGATCCTCTTGCCGGGGCCTTGGTTGGCCTTCCCGGCAAGCTCCTCTTGCCGGGGCCTTGGTTGGCCTTCCCGGCAAGCTCCTCTTGCCAGGGCCTTGGTGTGAGTACTTTGCTCTTGAATGGTCTTCAAGGGAACCACGGAGGGCCTAGGCGGTCACCTGGCAAGCCTTGCCGCGGGGCGCTGCAACTGCCCGTGCACGAGTTTGGGGTAATAGGGTACCCCCCTACTCTAGTACACCGACAGGCGCAGTCCATCCCGATACCCCCGATGCACTGCCTGCCGTGGAGAAGCAGGTACTTGCACTTGCTTAGATTGTAGAGTTAGTTTCTCCCTAGTTGAATTGGTTAGATTGTGATTCATACAGTAGTTCAGATGGTTAGAGTAGTTGGTTTAACAGATGGGTCGGGGTTTTTTGTATTGGGGGGATGGGGGTATTTGGACTAGGGTTTGTTGGATAAATTTGTTACAAAAATGCTAGATAGTTTTGTATGAGAAATAGGGATCTCTGTGCTTCAATGCTACACAAATGCATGCTTATTAGATTTGTTTTTAGTGCTCACAGATTGGGGTATTCAATGCTGCTCAGATTCGTTGCCTTAGATTGGGTCCCTATTATATTTGTTTTTGAATGCTACTCAGATTGGGGTTTTGAATGTCATATGCCCAAATGGAATCCATTGATTAAGAACTTAGTTATGTTTAGAATCACAATCCTACCGTATGAATCACAATATAAATTTGAATGCCATAACCAAAAGTAACTCTTGATTCATTAGTATATAAATTTGTCCACAATATGTAGTTATATTAGCCTTGTTGTTCAATTTGTGTGCATGACAATGGAAAATGCAAAACAATGATCATAGTATATTGGGAGTATATTAGCGATATGATCAATGTGTCATGTGTGCATATCTAAATTTTCAATTGGCTTCCGTATTTTCTAGTGATGGATGTAATTGTATGTTCA
>NC_041391.1:375921561-376011802 GCF_002162155.2 Triticum dicoccoides | reverse complement strand
GAGGAAGCTGGCCCAGTACGACCCATATTATCTAGAGGAAAGTAATGATGAAGAATATGAGGTAAGCCTACTTGAAACTTAGATTGTTAATTTAGTTCCTTTGACATAGTGTATCCATGAATCTATAATGTATTAATGTAACTCATTCATGTGTGCAGTATGATTCTGGAGAAGAAGTGTACAAGGGCAACATCGCATCCTTCACAGCCAAGGAGGTGGTGAAGATCAAGGCCAAGGGAGTTGCTTCCTTCTACAACCGCAAGAACAAGAAGTGACACTACCCCTACTGCACCACCAAGCCAAAGCCCAGGGATGGCCGCTTCGATCACCTTTTGTCTCATGTAGAGGATGTAGTGATTCGCGGGGAGGACTACATGATCAGGGGGCGGCATGCCACCCTCTTGAAGGCCCTGACTCCGGCGTGATGTGATGCTGTGAACTGAATCTTTATGTTTATCTGTTGGGTTACTTTTTGTTTGTTGCACTGAATCTGGTTGGTTATGGTTTTCTGAACTTAATTTAGTTTTCATGAATTTGGTTATGGTTGGCTAAGTTGATGCTAGTAATCTGGTTGCTATATATATTTGTCTGTTCTTAAGTTTGCCCGTGGTATATTTGTCTGTCCTGAATCTATGGTTAGTTATGTTTAGATGTTGTGAACAATGATTTTAGGTGCTACAATGATCACACATGTTGTTTCAGTGTTGCTTCACTGATCAGAGATGTTGTTTCAGTGTTGCTTCATTGATCACACATGCTGCTTTTTCACTAATCAGAAAGGAGTTTTATCCTAATTATTTGTCTCATGTTTATTAATCAAATCAAATGCATGCTCCAAATGAGATCATGTAAACCTTGGCAAACCTGGATAGTATAAATTCAAGAAAATGCAAAAACAAGTAAAACCTTTGCAAACTATCTATGTTTGTGTAGGAGATCATGTGTGCAAAATTTGAAGTGATTTAGAGGAGGTCAAATAAATTTGAATTTGAGAAATGTGCTCCAAATGAGATCCCAGGCTAGGGTAAACAACCCATTTGTAATCAAGTTTTTTTGGACCTACTCTAAATGAGCCAAATGTTTTTTTATTAACACATATTCACTTTCCATAGTGTAGATTCGAAGTCTCACTATTTTCTTAATTAATCTTCATATTTTTACATTTTCTTTTGAAAACATATGCTTTAATATAAAAACTATTAAAAACATGTTTGAAATAAGAAAATGGAAAACTAAGTTCAGATCCTTCCTATTCACTTTGAAATAAAGCTTTGGTGATTTCTTTTTTTTTGAATTTTTCAAAAATAGAAGGTAACCCTACCTCCTCCTCCTTGAACTCTATGAAATCATGTACGTGATAGCTCATATGTGTGAAGGTTTTCTCATGAAAATGACCATAGACCAAGTTTATGATTTTTGGTTGGTACCATGTCACAGAAGACAACATTGTGCGCATGTCTTATATTTTTTTGATTTTCTTAAAATTAATGGTGCTCATTGGACCTTGATCGTGCCAGCTAGGTTTTTTTTCATGAAAATGACCATCGACCAAGTTTAGTATTTTTCCTCGTTAGTTTGTCTTATAAAACTATGAACGGCGAAGATTTCATAATTTTTCCATTTTTTAAACGAGTTATGCTCAGTCAAAGCCTTCGAAACCCCGTTGACCAGCTCAAAACCCCCTAAACCCCACGGGGTATTGCTTAATCCTAGCTCCCAACATCAGCCGCCCGATCATACCCTCGCGCCAAGCGACAGCCCTCAGATGTGGTCTTCTAGAAGGATTTCGGTTGGCTGGCTGCGTGCAGGCTCCGCACCGTTGGATCACAAGGACGGCTCTACATTGTTGTATCATGGGGCGATCCATGAGAGGCGATCCTATTGGTTGTGCCCCGCTGCTCGCCCATCATTGACTCCGCGAGAATACATTGTTATTGGGCCCAAAAGGAAACCAAGCTCTGGTTGGGCTGTCGAATTGCGTCATTTGTTTTGCATCGTTTGCTCTGTTTTTTGTGAACGTGCTAGCTCTGTATTTTTGCATCATTTGAAATCAATTGACATTGCGTAGCAAATTTAGTTCTTTTTGTTCTATACAAATGCAAAACGACCAACTTTTTAAGGGCCAAATTTATTTTTATCATGCAAAATGGCCACAAACTATTCAAAAATTGTCTCTTTTTGTTCATATAATACATATGACCACAGATTCCCACGCGTGCAATTAGCTTCTTTTTCTTCTTCTTTTCAAACCACCATTTCCCACGCGTGTACACTCCCGATGGTGTAGTGGGTTTGAAAACGAGCTACTTCACATTTAACCCCGTTATTGCCACGGCCAAATAACACGTAGCACTACGGCTATTTCAGCCACCCTCTACCTCTTCCATCCCACATCCATCTCCCATCCTCTCTGCCATCTGCCCTTCTTGCTCTTCGACCACTTCTCCTTCTTCTAGCACATCCTCAGCCATGCAGTACACTGGACCAACCTACCACCTCCCACCCACCGTGTCGAAGAGGCTCTACCCTCCTGGCGTGTACGTTGAGCACACACTACGTGTGTGGGTGATATCAAGGTGGAGGACCGCAAGGAACTTCACCGAGTTCTTCCTCGCGTCCTCCTACCACCACATCCCACGGGGATCTCCAAGGATGTTCCGTGTTGAGGAGGTCATCCAAAACGGGGTGGTGGTTGCTCTCCTTGCCCACTTCAGCAACACATTCGATGCCTTCTACCTCCTCAGCCGAGTGTTTTGTTGTGGCTGCGAGTTCATCGCTTTCACCACCCACAACATGTTCACGGAGTACACCAACATCTTCCCCACCGCGTCGCACATGCACACTCTTCCGTACCCTATCGACAACGCCCAGAGGAGTTGTGAAGGGCGCCCAGAGGAGGAGCAAGGTGGAGAAGGCGGCGTCTAGGGTTCTAAACCCTCTATCTATTTTTCTTTTTTTGAGTCTATTTTATGTTTAGTTGTAATTGAACTATGTTGCAGATGCTATGGGCTTGTTGGCCCTTTTATTAAGTTCTATTATTATGTTTTCTATCTATTCTATTATGAAGTTCTTCCTAGTTTCAACTATGTGATCGTGCCATGGGCTTGTTGGCCCTATCTACATATTTGTTGATTGTTTTCTTAGCGAGCTCGCTTTGATAGTAACCACCTAGCACATGCAGCCACAATGAACCCTTCTTTTTTTACACAAGCCAAAAATATGTAGCCACCTAGCAAGTGCATGCAGCCACAACATATTTGTTCAATTTATTTGTCGTAGCAAAACGGGTGTAGATGCGAGTGGATCGAAAAGGCTGCAAGTGATCGTAAAAACGATGCTCTAAATCGAGGAGACAAGCGTGCGAGAAGAGAGGAACCAACAGTAGCGACCGTCGCGGCATTCGTGGCGGCTCGCGTGCACGAAAGCGGCTTGGTCAGTGCATTGTTGCGGCATGCATCAGCGCATGTAGGCTCGGTCGGTGCATGCAGGCTCGGTCAACGCATCGTGGCGTTGCACATCGATGCATGCAGGAAGGCTTGTTGGGTGCATGCATAGCAGGCTTCTGTCGTGGCAGCGCGTGCAGGCGTTTAATGCAAGGGACGGTCCAACATTCGAACAGCGACACCGCCCAACACGGCCCCACTCATCAGAGTAACAGTCAAAGCACTGACCCGATGGCGACATCCGTCGTGACCTCTTCTGACGGTTTTGGGCAAGGGAGTGGGAAAATTGAGCAAAATTAAGAGCGTGGGGATGAATGAGTAGAGCTAAGGAACCAGGGGCACAAATATAAAAAACCTAATATTTTATCTTGTGGAATTTTTGCAAGTTTCTTGAAAAACAAAAAGAAGAAATGACACTATGCAACTGGGCGATTCGGCCATAGTGCAGCAGGCCCAGAGGGGATCCAGCCCACGTGGTTAGCCACATCGAAGGCGTATTCAGAGAATACGCTTCCAGCCGATGCAACGTATTACTTCCCGTGGAGGGGAGATTTGAACCTGACATGTGGGGCCCACCTGTTAGAGTGTGAGGCTGACCGATGGGCCCCATGGCCGTCGTCATCAACCTTGGGCCAGAGAGGGCGGTAAGCTCACTGACGTCGTTGTGGTCGACAGCGACGTGATCTGAGGGTATCGATGTGCTCAGGGCAGAGTCGCCGTTGGGGTGGAGGTCGGGGTGGTGACCGGGGTGCAGAGGTTCGCCGGTGATGAGGAAGCCGAGCGGTGGTGCTATGGGAGGTGGACGATTTGCTTGGTACAGGCTGCAATCAACACGGGAGATGGAGGGGAAGTAATCGGCAAGGTGCAGCTGTTCCAGATTGAGAGATAGAAGAGGCTGAGAGGGCCTTTACCCCGAGATCGACGGCGACCCGAGGCAGCGGACCTTGAGCTCGATCTCGAGCTCAGGCTGCTTCGAGGAGGAGTGGGTGGCTCAGGCAGTTGATAGGGAGTGGTAGAGAGCGAAGCGTGGAGATAAAGGTGCTCGGGGTGGCCTTATATAGCCAGCCCGGGGCTCATCGTGGACATAACTCACGGGTACCCATGGCAACGGCTCTTGTGGCCAATGACAGGAGCTGGGGCTGCTCTAAAGTGCTCGTGGGGGTATTTTAGGGCCCTAAGAGGAGGTAGGAGGAGCAGGGCGAGATCGAGGCAGGACCCAAGCAAGCACAGAGAGTGGCGGAGCTGGGCGGCGTTCTGTCCATATGCGGGACGGGCAAGGGAGAGAGAGGAAGGAGGGGCGGGGGTCGACAGCTTGCCGTGTCACAGACACCGAGAGGCCTCGTCAAGCGAGCGCAAGAAAGTCGAGGCGGTTGGGAGCATTGGGCAGAGAGCAGCTATAGTGCCCTGGCGCACTGTAGCACGCTCTAGAGTGGGCATATGGCCGGCATTGCCATTGTTTAGGGGTCGTGGGCACGACCAATTTTGTCTGGTAGCTCTGGGGGTGTAAACAATGTGGGAGGTGCATTGGATTCTTAGGAGGCACACTGGAAGAGGGGTGAGGTTGAAACAGAGAGGAAACAATGCTCTCCAGGGGTGAAAAATGAGGTTTTCACCCCCAAATAATTGAGCTGGGATCAGTGGACTCATGGAGAATGTTGGAAGGGGTCAAAACAGGGGTTTTGGTAAAATGGCAGAAGGTGTTTGGTGGTGATCTGAGCAAGTAAATGGATTTGCCTTGCCATGAGAGTTAACAGGATCAAATGGTAGATAGAAATAAGGTTTACCACCAAGTTTGAGCTCATTTTAAGAAATTTCACAATGTAACTTTGGTAAATCCTAGAAATCAACAGAAATGGATTTGCTTAGATCTAGCTAAGCTAATATATTCTCCTTGATGCATCACTTGGTGTAGTGTCATCATTTAGGGATTATAGCATGTACACAAAAATTCAGATCAAAAGGAGACACTTGGCAGTGTAAAGTTGTTCAAGTTTGGTTGTGGACAAAGAGGGTTTTGTGGCACTTTTGTGAACCAAAATGATTTTGATTGAGATGAAACTTTGCAAGATCATCACATTATGCATATGTGACTTGCTAGAATTTTCCTGGATTTATTTGAAAATATTTCTTATAGAAATATTTCAAATACTTGAAATGAACAGAAATGGTTTTCGAGGGGTTTGTCCAACATTTTGAACATGACCATGTGTTGAAACTCATATATATGGAAAATATATGTCCACTGAGTTCCCCTAAATTTTCTCAAATATTTTTGAAGCTTTAAAATAATTTTAACCTATTAAAGACCATTTCTGGCCTAAAGAAAAAGCCTTTAAATAAAATAGCAAAATAGCTTTTAAAATAATATTTTTATGGTTTTTGGGAGTCCTATATCTAATAGGAGTCAAATATAATTTTTGAAAGATTTTTCACACCCTTAATTAAATACTTGTAGTTCAAGTCTCAATTCAGCGGGTTTTGGATAAACCTAATTTTGAAAATACATTTTCACCTAAATATTTTTGTAATAAAATACTATTCTGTCCTATACACATAGCATGATCATTGGGCAAGGTTTTGGGTCAAGGAGAGGGAATATAAGAGTTGTGCAAACAACAGACAAAATCCAATCAAAGCAAAGTCCAAAACATGCCAAAAAATTGTCAAACCACATTTTATCATGATTCATAAGCTTAAGTGCTGTTGCATGAAAATCAGGGTGTGACAGTGCGAGGGGGCCTTTGAAGTGGAGGGATGTGCGGTCACATTGGGTTTCTTCTTCTGCACCATGGATGGAGAAGACGAGGACAAAGAAGATGATAATGAAGATCGGCGCACTGTTCACAACTTCGGGTTCGTGCAAGCGAGCGCCCCCCTACCTAGTGCTCCAAAGATGTCGTGGGTGGACATGATCACATATGGGACCACAGGCCCCTTTATGGTCCAGCAGGGGGAAAATCACATAGCACAAAGAGAAGAGGCCATGATGCAACATGATGATGAGACTCTGGTATTTTTTACCTAGGTTAGGGCCGCTGATAAGAGTAAAACCTTACTCCTGCTTTGGTGGATTGGATTGAGGAACACGACGACACGCATTGCTCAAACCCGGCAATAGGTGGCCTCGAGGGAGCTGCTACGCAAGTACAAGTGTGAGAGGGTCTGAATCCTTCTCTAGGTTGCCTTGGACCTCCTTTTATAGCCCAAGGGGTAACCAAAGTGGCAAAACAGACAAACATCATCTTGCGACTAGATAGCCAACGGTGCTATCATACCTTACTTTGGCTCATAGAACAAAATGCCATAAATGCTACCTTAGGTGTCGTGCGGGGCTAGCCAGCTTCTGCTTATCATCTTGTAACACTCTTAGATGGGTGTCAAATGGGTGTGATCTGTCTTCCAGCGGTCCGCCACGTACTTAGTGAGAGCCACTTAGCTGCCTGGGGGTTTGACACCGCATCGATAAGTGACTGGCGTCGTGATGCGGTGGGGCGGTGTGTCGCGGGAAACCATGGGCACCTATGGGGCTGAGAGCCCCATTTGGTTCGGCGGGGGGATGGTCACGTTGCACAAAGAACAGAGAAGCGTCACACAGCGCCCCAGGGATCACACAGGTAATTTTACCGAGGTTCGGGCCACCGTGAGGAGTAAAACCCTACTCCTGTTTGGTAGATTGATGGTGGAAAAGGTGGTGGTTGAGGCAACGCACTTTTCCCGGAAGCTTTGCCTCGGGAGAAGAGGCTACGTGCGTACGGGTACGTGAGGGCCTGAGCTTGGAAACCTCATGGACCCGAACCCTTTTTACGTTTGCCATGGGCCTCCTTTTATAGATCAAGGGGTTACCACAGTGGCAAATCAGTCTTTGTGTACTGATTAGATAGGAAACAGTGCTATCATACCAAACTCTGCAGGCTGATAGGGCACACTAAATGCACTGCTTAGTGTCACATCATAGCGTGCCCGTTAGCCCTTGTCGGGCTAGCTTGCCAGCTTGGCATCTTCTCTCTTAACACGTCCCAGGAAGGGTGTCATATGGAGGTGTTGCTGTAGGAAGTGGCTGCCATGTGGAGAAAGTGGCCACTTAGTCAGCTTGGTTCTTGACACCACACTGACCTATGACTTGTGTTGCTCATGAGGTGGAGCAGTGGTGCACTTGCCTCTACAAGTCTCGGGAGGGCCTGCCAGGACGATCTAGAAGTATGCTTCTCGTGCAAGACTCAACCTCGCTAGGCTGGTTCTTTCCTTAGCATTATCTTGCTTCCTTGGCTCGTCTTTGTCTTCTTGATCTGTACTTGAGTCTTCCAAAGGAGTTGATCCTCCTTGCTTGGACTGACCTTGGTGTTGTAAACTTGCTTTTGAGCCTATGCACAGTCTGGGCAACAAACCCAGGGTTTCTTGCACCGAGAGGAGCCCCCGGGCCCGGCACGAAGGCGTCGCTAGGCGTCATCGGGGTAGGCCATAACCAGTGCACCGGCAGGAGCGTGGAGGGCGGCTCCACTCTTTGGGACCTCCTTTGCTTCTCACTTGACTTGAATTGGGGATCAGTTTCCAGTCTTCCCGCGCGTCCCGTAACGCCAATCTTGGTGGGACCATCATTGTAATGGCCCGTGAATGACTTTAACGCACGGGTGGGTAACCGCCAATTCCCTCTTCCCACCACACCCTTATCCTCAGCCACGTATGCCGCATGCATTGATTGGAGTAGGTAATGGGGGCGCGTGGTGCGGAAGAGCATCAATGCAAGGACCCACCCTTCTGGGATTGGTGGAGGAGGGCGATGATTACACATCGGAGAATCAGCCCCCAGCCCCAACTCGCCTATAAAATGGAGGAGCGGGGAGGAAGGGAGGCATTCATCCCCGCCCCTTTCTTCCTTCATCTTCTACTTTCTCTCTAGGATGCTGAAGTGGAGAGCCTGGGGCTAGGCCCTTGGCCTTAGCTTGGGGTTGACGATGCTAAGTAGCTGTGCTGATTCTTTGGGAGTGAGTCTGGCCCGGGTCCAAGGCATAGGGCTTGGGATCAATAGAAATCCTAGTACAGCCCCTCTCCTTGGAACTGAGGTTGATGTCAATGAGGAGGGCACCTTCCTGCCCGCCAAGGTGGGGAGCGGCGCACTGTGGGAGTATTAGCTGCTGCGGTCCTTCGCCGTATCCCTGGGGGAAGTGCCGGACCGAGAGGTCGGCACTTCCCTGGAGCGGTGTTGATGAAGATGAAGCCAGGGAAGATGGAGAAGGCAGGAGGCAGGCCATCAGGTCGGAGTATGATCGCACTGACCCGTTCGTGTCGTACTGGCATCCTACCACCTCGTCTTTCCGTCTCGCCCTTTCCTCTCCCTGCACCATCATCACCATCCTCCCGGTAGCCGGGGATTGGGTCGCTCTCTTGGTGGCTTTGCCTCCTCCAGTGGTCCTCCAGCCGAGCCCCGACGGTCCTCCTTGTCGGTGCCTGTGTTGGGGCTTCTAACTGGCCCTGAAGGTGGTGACCAGGGCACCGCCGGGCTGCTCCTTCCGCATCCCCTTCTTGGCAGCCTCGCCACTCCCGCTTGGGCACTTCTCCTGTACCCTTCTCTTCCCACCGCAGTACCATGGGTAAGAGGAACAGGGAGAGGAGTTTACGGGGTACTTATCTTTTTTCAATCTTAATCCGGTAGGCATTTGCCAAATTTTAGTTTAAATAATGTAATCTGTCGGTTTGTACTTGTTTGATCTGCATATCAATGAAAAGGATGAACCTTGCTGGGGACTCGTGCATGTGTATGTCCATGCAGAGGTGTGATGCCTCTATATTTTCAGATAAACGAGCTCCCCCGGCAGGCTGTCTTGCCGGCATGCTTTGTTTTGTGGCCGGGTAGTAGGCCTACCGGGCACAAATCATATAGAGGGACCACCCCTCTTCCGTGCCTTATCCATCAAAGGCCACTGAGAGCCTTTTGTTTATCACTTGACAGCCTTGTCTTGTAATTATAAGTAGCTAGTTGTTTTATTTCTGTTTTCTTCTGGCTTATCTCAAGCCTTTTGTAATGCTAGACCTTTTTTCTCCTGAGTAATATAAAAATTGAAGTGGGGCTTTTCCCTACTGTGTATAGTCAAAAAAAATCAAAGGCCACTATGACCACCCTGACCGAAGCAGCGTTCGAGTCGAAGGGCGGGAGCACCTAAGTTTCAAAGGGTAGCAGGGTTTTCTTATGATCAAGCCTTTACTTACAGAACATGTATGGATAAGAGGATGAACTTATCTATTTGGCTTGCCGGAGACCGCAGCGATGGCTTGTCTTCTCATCTCCTCTTGGGGACTAAGTCCACGGCAGGAGCCTGTAGTTTATGCATACGAATATGATGCCAAATGTGATCTTATCTACATGAATATGCAATGCTAATGATATGCTTATGCATGCATGCATTTGTCAGGGGCCCCCAGCGCTTCATTTATTTCTCTGTTCCTTAGGGTCTGCGCCTTGCTTTGTACAAGGGGTTACATACAACTGAGGCAAGGCTTGTACAAAAGGGTGGTTGCTGGGCAGGGCCCGATAGCCGCGCCTTATGGGTAGAACTTGTGGAGATGCTCAATATTCCATGAATTTTGAAATTGAATGGTACCAGTCTCTAGATGGACTGCGCCAGGTCTGGTGACTCGTACTACCCGGTAAGGGCCTTCCCACTATGGTGACAACTTGTTTGCACCTTGGTGGACTGAACGCGCCTAAGGAAAAGGTCACCTTCCTCAAAACACCAGGCATGAACCCTGCGACTATGATAGCGGCGCACGGCTTGCTGGTAGCGTATAGCACGCATAGCAGCCCGGAGACGGTTCTCCTCGAGAAGCACAGCGTCGTCACGCCGATGTTGTTCCTGCGCTACTTCATCATAGGCAAGTACTCGAGGTGACCCGTAAATGAGTTCCATGGGGATAACTGTTCTTCCCCATAGACTAGGGAGAAGGGAGTCTGCCCAGTAGCCCAGTTTGGTATCGTTCTAAGGGACCAAAGGACCACCAGCAGCTCATCGATCCATCACGTGTCGCACTTCAGCAGTTTATCAAATGTTCTTGTCTTGAGGCGCCACAGCACTTCAGCATTCGCCCTCTCAGCTTGTACATTGGTTTTGGGATGTGCAATAGAGGCAAATGAGATCTTGCTTTCGAGTGCATGAACATATTGGATGAAATGTGCAGCTCGTGAATTGGGTGCCATTGTCAGTGATGATCCGAGCAGGAACTCTAAAGCGGCACACCAAATCTTTCAAGAACTTGATAGCTGACTGGGCAGTCACCTTCCTCATGGCAGCTACTTCTGGCCACTTTGTAAACTTGTCGATTGCAACAAACAAGAATTAGAATACCCCGACAGCTCAGGGGAAAGGTCCGACGATATCGAGCCCAGACTGAAAACAACCATGACAAAGGGATTGTCTAAAGTGCTTGGGCTGGCAAATGGATGTTCTTGAATGAAACTGACAGTCTTCACACTTGGTAACTAGCCCAAACGCGTCTTGGAGGGCTGTAGACCAATAGAATCCTTGCCGGAATGCTTTCCCATCTAAAGCCCTTGATCCAATGTGGGAGCTGCACCTGCCTTGGTGTATTTCTACCAGCAGTTCATTTCCCTCTTCCCTCTTCCCTCGGCCTCCTTCTGTGCAGAGTGACATTGACAAACTGGTACATACTGGCCCTCCGGGCTACTCTTTCTGCTTCTTCTTGCTCACCCAGAAGTTCTCCGGTTGGAGGTAATGGATCATGTGCCTTGCCCAAGTGGGAGCCCGATGATCGGCAACAAGGACTAGCGGCACCTCCTCATTCATGGGGGTGCATCCCTCGACCGCGAGGACCAGTGGTCCAGCAGGTGGGTGCAACCAGGCAAGCGAAAGGGAGTTATCTCCAGCAGGGTCCCTGCTAGGAGCCCTGGGAGGCTCTACCGGGAGTAGCTTACCGGAGTACAATTTCCTCCTCTTTAGGGCCATTGTTGTCAGGGATACAGAGGGTTAAGTAAGATGGAGAACAAAAGTTCCTGGTTCCACAGGAGGCTTCTGCGGAGGACATTTCGATAGGTGATCAGCTATGCTGTTTTCCATAGGGGGTACGTGCTCTGTTTGGAACCCATCAAAGTGCTCCTCTAAACTTCTTACTTCCTCAATGTATGCCTCCATCAATGGACTTTGGTAATCCTTGCTGACTTGCCTCACCACAAGCTGGGAGTCTCCTCAAATGATCAGCTTCTTGATTCCCAATTCTGTTGCAATCCTCAGCCCGGCAACGAGCCCTTAATACTCTGCTATATTGTTGGTTGCCTCCTCCCGGAAAGTGCATCTCGACAACGTACCTCAAGTGCTCTCTAGTGGGAGCAACGAGAAGCGCGCCAGCTCCTGCACCTTGCGAGGAGAAGGCACCATCAAAATACATGATCCATTCTTTGGGCGATTCCTTGCCGGGGATAACTGTCTCCAGCACTTCCTCATCAAGGGTTGGCGTCCATTCTGCAATAAACTCTGCTCGTGCCCTGCTCTGAACTATTGATGTGTTCTCAAACCTTTGGCCAAAGCTGGAGAACTCCAATGCCCATTCCACTATTCTGCCGGTAGCCTCTGGGTTCCGGAGTATCCTTTGCAACGGAAAGTGTGTGACAACCGTGATTCCATGGGCTTAGAAGTAGTGGCACAGTTTCCTTGAGGCCATGATGAGGCTAAAAATCAACTTTTGCATGCCAGAATACCTGGATCTAGCCCCCTGTAACAGGGAACTGATGAAGTATACTGGGCACTGCACCACTTTCTTCCTTGCCACGTACTTGGGGTTGTCTCCTCTGCCGTGCTTCTCTTTGTCCTGATCTGTATCTGATCTTGCCGGGCTGTTATCTCTTTCCTCCCATGCCGGGATATCTGCTGAGGTTGTTGTGTCCTCTACTTCCCGCTGTGCCACTAACACGACGGTGATCACTTGATTAGTTGCTGCTAGATATAGTAGCAATGGCTCTTCTGGTTTGGGTGCAACCAACGTGGGAACATAAGATAAGTAGGTCTTCAGTTCTTGTAATGTTGCATATGCTTCGGGGGTCCACTTCATAGGCCCTGCCTTCTTCAAAATTCTGAAGAATGGCAAGGCACGCTCGGCAGACTTGGAGATGAATCTGCTAAGCGCGGCAATGCATCCCATCAAACGCCTCACATCCTTAACCGATAACCATCACTACCTTGATCTTGCGCTTGAGATTGTGCTTTCGGCCTATTTTCTTCGGGGTCAACACGTCATCTTCCTCAGAATCAACCTTGGCTCTAGCCTCCTCCCAGGGAAGTATCCTCCCCTCCTCAACAAGTGCACACTGGTCCATCAAGACGTACAAGTCTTTGATGGTCTTGGCCTGCTCGATATTCAACTCAGCCCGCACCCTGCAGTTGCAAACATTTGCATGGAGTGAAGCGATCACAGTAGCAAGGTGCATATCGGGGATGTTATGGTTCACGGGGCTGAACCTCTGAACATACTTAGAAGGGCGCCATCCTTCTACGGCATCAAGTGGGGGTCATTGGGCTGCCCCATAGGCTCATGGCCCCCGATGTACGGTCCAATGAACACATGACGGTAGCCCGACCAAGAAGAATTAGAGCCCTCCGGCAAGTTCATCCGCGAAGATCTCACGTTGTGCTTGAGCGCCAATGGAAAATAGTTGGCGGGAACATTGTAGTCTCTACCACCAGCAGCTTCACTTTGATGGTATAAATTCCGAGAAACTCGGATAGATTGAGCTTGTCGTCATACTTCTTCGCCATGTCAGGCCTAAAATTCCAGGAAGAGGGCCACTGAACTTGCTGCAGCTCGCGGGTAAACGCTGCGTAGCCCACATTGTAGGGCGGGCACCCAAGGAACCCTGGCATAGGCTCGTTCACAACTGGCCCTTCTCGTGCGTCGGACTAATGGCGTGCGTCCCGACAACGCTCAATGGTAGTTCGAGAATCTTGAACATGCCGGTTGTTGATGACCTAACGTTGATTTCGGTGGCAATTCTGGTGGCCTTGTGGATCAGACAGCACCATAGACATATCATCATGGGCCTCGACCCACTTGCTCTGTTGTACGTGCCAGGGAGGGGACAACATCATTGGTGCACCACCCACGATGCGCTCACCAGCCCCTCATACTGGCGCCGTTTGCTGCAACTGAGAGGGCCCTGCCACCCGCGTCCCATTGTAGTTGGCAAAGCCCACAAGGCTCTAGATGGTGGCACTCCACTCATCCATCTTCTCAAGAGCCGGAGGAAAGTTCAGAAGTAGCTTCCTTGTGCTAGTGCCTCTGCTGGCCATGTGGGCATGAATGGGTGCAAGAACTAAAAAGTGGTCGACTTCTGTACGACCCAGAAGGAGTTCCATCTCTATCTTCTTGCCACAGTCGATGCTCGCCAGCGGTTTGACGCGGCGGCAGGCCATGCACACCATGAGAACGGTGCACATGCTCCTTGCCTGGCAGTTGGCCAGGGTCAACGTCGTTGTGGGAAGCGACTATTGTCCATTTTCCAATGGCCTCGGCACGTGCCCTACAACTCTATTGCTCTTGAACCCCGCATTGTCGTACTTGGTCGTAGCCATGGCAACCCCATGGGCCGCAACACAACCTCTCGACGTACCGACGTGCGGGTCTTGGCTTCCGGTAGAGTGATTAGGACTCTTGTCGCCGGAAGGGTATGGAGAGTGCTCACCGCTGGCCCTGCTACGTCTTGAGCTTGCGTTGGTTTTCCTTGAAGAGGAAAGGGTGATGCATCAATAGTAGCGTAAGTATTTCCCTCAGTTTTTGAGAACCAAGGTATCAATCTAGTAGGAGGCTCCTCAGAAGTCCCACGCACCTACACAAACAAACAAAGAACTCGCAACCAACGCAATAAAGGGGTTGTCAATCCCTTCGCGGCGAAAGTGAGATCTGATAGAGATAGTATGATAAGATAAATATATTTTTGGTATTTTATGATATAGATTGGAAAAGTAAAGATGCAAATAAAAGTATACTGAAAGCTTATATGATAAAAGATAGACCTGGGGGCCATAGGTTTCACTAGTGGCTTCAGCATAAGTATTACGGTGGGTGAACAAATTACTGTCGAGCAATTGATAGAAAAACGAATAATTATGAGATTATCTAGGCATGATCATGTATATAGGCATCACGTCCGTGACAAGTAGACTGACTCCTACCTGCATCTACTACTATTACTCCACACATCGACCGCTATCCAGCATGCATCTAGAGTATTAAGTTCATAAGAACAGAGTGACGCATTAAGAAAGATGACATGATGTAGAGGGATAAACTCATGCAATATGATATAAACCCCATCTTTTTATCCTCGATGGCAACAATACAATACGTGCCTTGCTGCCCCTACTGTCACTGGGAAAGGACACCGCAAGATTGAACCCAAAGCTAAGCACTTCTCCCAGTGCAAGAAAGATTAATCTAGTAGGCCAAACCAAACTGATAATTCGAAGAGACTTGCAAAGATAACTTAATCAGACATAAAAGAATTCAGAGGAGATTCAAATATTTCTCATAGATAAACTTGATCATAAACCCACAATTCTTAGGATCTCGGCAAACACACCGCAAAAAGAGTTACATCGAATAGATCTCCAAGAAGATCGAGGAGAACATGGTATTGAGATCCAAAAAGAGAGAAGAAGCCATCTAGCTAATAACTATGGACTCGAAGGTCTATGGTAAACTACTCACAACTCATCAGAGGGGCTATGGTGTTGATGTAGAAGCCCTCCATGGTCGATTCCCTCTCCGATGGAGCACCGACGAAGGCTCCAAGATGGGATCTCACGGATACAGAAAGTTACTGTGCTGGAAATAGTTTTTCGTGGTCGCCATTGATGTTCTTGGGGTACATGGGTATATATAGGAGGAAGAAGTAGGTCGGTGGACGCCTGAGGGGCCCACGAGATTGGGGGCGCGCCTAGTAGTGGTGGGCGCGCCCTTCACCCTCGTGGACGCCTCGACTGCTTCTTGACTTGCACTCCAAGTCCTCTGGATCACGTTCGTTCCAAAAATCATACTCCCGAAGGTTTCATTCCATTTGGACTCCGTTTGATATTCATTTTCTTCGAAACACTAAAATAGGCAACGATAACAACAATACGGGCTGGGTCTCCGGTTAGTAGCTTAGTCCCAAAAATGATATAAATGTGTAAAGTAAAGCCCATAAACGTCCAAAACGGGTAATATAATAGCATGGAATAATCAAAAATTATAGATACGTTGGAGACGTATCAGGCCCCTCCCGTCAGAGGCGTCTAGGCCGACAGTTTGGAGGCGGACGATGCCCCCACCGCCGCGCTCTTCTTCTTTGGTGCCATGGATGAAGTAGACGGCAAAACTTGCACGAAGACAACTGGAGTAGATCTGCACAAGCGACCCCCCTGCCTGGCGCGCCAAAGATGTCGGGGTACGGTGATCTATGGGGCTAGCGTGGCCCCTTTGCAGTTTGGCTGGGGAGATCGATGAGCACAGAGAGCAAATACAAGAGTACACACGCAAGGCTTTTCCCAGGTTTGGGCCATCGCGGGGGCATAAAATCCTACTCCTGCTTGTTTGGTGGATTGACATGGGGCTCAAGTTAGAAACGCAGCTTGCCAGAAATGATACGAGCAAGGACCAACTACTGTGTAAGAGTTAGCAAAGTGTCGATTCATTCCTAGGTAGCCATGGGCCTCCTTTATATACAAAAAGGGCTCACCGCAGTGGCAATACATCTGAAGAATAGTGGCCTCGATGCTATCCAACCTAATCCTGCCGGACTAGGACAAGGGCATTTAATGCAATGTGAGCTGATAGCAATCCTTTGGCAAAAGACATCTCTCCTTCTATGTTGTCAGCCTGGATGAGCCTATCTTATTGAGACGTCCGCAAGACTTGTGTCAATAATGGTGATCTGTACGTGACGTGCTGACACACGTCCTGATGATTCTCCCCATGTCGCTCACATGTTCGACACCTAATCATGACAAGCCATCAGCTGGTCGATGATGTGGAGCTATCAAGAGGAGGGAAGGGGGAAACTTCCTGACAAGGAGCTTGTTGGGTCATGTCTTGCATGTGCAGAACTTGCCAGCAACTAGAATCCTGACCTTCAGTACTAACTTAGTACTTCTCGATGACCTGCCGGGAGGTCTTCTTCATGGTCTTGTATGTTGCATCTTGAGTCTTGGCTTGAGTTCTCCTCCCGCAAGCCCTTGTCGTCCGGAGGGCTGTAACTGCCTATGCACAAGTCTCCGGGGTACTAAGCGACCCCTAAATTTTGTACATAGAGGCCATCATCGACCCGTACTACAAAGACATGAAGGGTTCCTACAATAAGAACGAGCGTGCCTGGCACTCGGCCTGGATGGAGAAACTCGAGGAAGCTCATGTCATCTACGTGGCCAAGGAGGCGTACACGATCTACAAGATGTATAGGCGGATCGTTGGCATGAAGTGCTTCGTTCTTCCCCAAAATGGCCAGGGATCCGGCCAAAAGTAGAGCAATGGCAAGCGTCATCACCACAAGAAGTAGATGATTAGATGATCGTTTCTCCTAGTTTAGCATGCATGTAACTATTTACTTTGGTGTGTGAAACTGTTGTGTGTGTAGTCACTTATGTAATTGGATGCTTAATTTGGTTGTGCAATCATATTCTTATAAGTATATATGTTGTTGTTCTGTAGACAGAGTGTAGATTTTGTGCGGACAAAGCAAATCACATCGCACACGGACTAAACTAGGGAATCTGTCGGTGATTATTTCATAAATAGCTAACAAATGTATTCCAACAAGTGTTTGCTTGCAACACACACAACTTCTTAGAAGGAATCACGTACATTATTATCGGTCTTCCCACACAATTCTGATTAATGTCCTATTTGCGGTGTATCACACTCATCATGTTAAGTTGAATCATTTATGTTGTTTTGGCTCATCACAATAGTTCACCCGGGTGAACTATATGTCGTCTAACGCACACACCTTGATTTGGCTGGCCGTTTCTGTTGTGTTGGATAATCACAGATAGTTCATCCGAGTGAACTGTATGCCGTATATTGCACATACCTTAATCTGGCCAAACACTTCTGTTGTGTTGGCTAATCGCAAATAGTTCACCCGAGTGAACTGTATGGTGTATATCGCACATACCTTGATCTGGCTGACCATTTTTGTTGTTCTGGATCATCAAAACAGTTCGTGTGGATCAAATATATGCCACGTATCGCACAAACAACTCTAATCTAAATCATGCATGATGTCTCCATGATCGCACAAAGTTTGTCTTATTGGTGACAATTTTATTACGACACTGTCTGAGATACATGCATCGCACACAATTTCATCGAGTGGTCTCTGATTCATGTGTCACATTAGCAGCATCTTGCAGTAATGAAGGTATTGCAATCTGGTTTTTATTGTGCTACTCTCCTCAAAGATGCATGTAAGTTTGTCCTTTCTTGTGATGAATGTCAAACAATTGCTAATATTGGTAGACATCAAGTAATGCCTATGAATCATTCACTTGTTATTGAACCATTTGATGTTTGGGTTTTGATTATATGGGACCTTTTCCTTCCTTTGATGGATACACTCACGTCTTAGTTGTTGTTGATTATGTTACTAAGTGGGTAGAAGCTATTCCAACTAGTAGTGCTGATCATAACAGCTATATTAAAATACTTAAGGAATTTATCTTTTCAATGTTTGGAGTCACTAGATATTTAATGACTGATGGTGGTTCACATTTCCTTCATGGTGCATTCCGTAAAATCCTAGCTAAATATGATGTCAACCATAGAACTGCATCACCTTATCATCCTCAGTCTAGTGGGCAAGTTGAATTGAGTAATAGAGAAATAAAATTAATCTTGCAAACAATTGTTCATAGATCTAGGAAGAATTGATCTAAGAAACTTGATGATCCATTGTGGGCATATAGAATTTCTTATAAGTATCCTATGGGTATGTCCCCATATAAAATGGTTTATGGAAAAGCATGTCATTAACCTCTTGAGTTAGAACATAAAGCTTACTAGGCAATTAAAGAACTCAACTATGATTTCAAACTTGCGGGTGAAAAGAGGTAATTTGATATTAGCTCTTTATATGAGTGGAGAACACCAACTTATCAAAACAAGTTATTAAAAAAGGTTAAAAGATGGCATGATAAAAGAATTCAAAAACAAGAATTTAAAATAAGTTATCAAGTTCCATTGTACAGTTCTCGTTTTAGAACTTTGTAGGAAAACTTCTCTCCAAATGGGAAAGACCATACATCGTCGAAGAAGTTTATCACTTTGGAGCTACCAAGATTAATAATGTCGAGGGAACAAATCCGAAGGTGGTCAAAGGGCAAAGAATTAAAGATTATATTGCAAGTACACTCATTAATGTTGAAACTAATATTGTTCAAACATGTACACTGGATGAACATCTAAAGGAGGCCTTCCGGAAGGCAACAAAATCCTGGAAAAGGAGTAGGTATGCAATATGGTAAGTAAACACTGGTGCAGCGATGTCCTATACAAACATCTTTACTCCCTTTCCGTGACATAGTTTTAAACCGTGGCCTTTACAATGTGTGCGATAGGGGAATCCATCTCACACGACCCAGAAACCGTCGGCGATAGGGAGTAGGAATGCATACGTTTGCAGATCTAAGCATATGTGATGCGCACATCTATCCCAAACGCGAGTCATCACACAACTGTTTGTGATATATCAAATATCCGAAACGCTCCATCCTTGCTACTTGTGTGTGCTGGCATTACCATCACACGTGATATTCTATGGTGCAAAATTGTCGTGGAGGAAACACGATCACCTACGGGCAAGGGTGCCCCTTTGTGGTTTGGTGAGAGGGTGATCACATTGCACAAAGAGCAGAAATGACAGGGTAGCGCCGCGAAGTACAACTCTCTTTTACCCAGGTTCAAGCCACTTTGCAGTGTCAAACCCTACTCCTGCTTTGGTGGATTGATCTAGAGGAACACGAAGACACGGAGCACTCAAGCCCAACAAGGGTTCCTCAGGGAGAGCAACTACATGCGTACAAGTGTTGCCGGATCCAAAGTTCAAACCCTCGGGCCTCCTTTTATATCTTAAGGGGCGACCACAGCAGCAAAACAGTCATTACAACATGATTAGATAGCCAATAGTGCTATCATACCTAACTTTGGTAGTTAGGACAAAGTGCATTAAATGCACTGCTAGGTGTCCTGCGGAGGTTGTACCGTGGCAAGGCTGCCGCGCCGCTTATCCAACTACCTCTTATTTGCATGACATGCCATCAAGACAGGTGTCAATAAAGTTAATCTCTTCTCTAGCAAGTTGCCACGTGCTTGACAGGATCCACCTAGCCACTTGAGAGCTCGACACAACACTGATTAGTGACTAGCGTATGATGATGTGGAGCGGTAGCATTCTGGCAAAGGCTCGCCGGCATGGAGCCTACCGGGCTCTAATCTTGGCGGCCCCGGGAACCTTGTTGGGGCGGCCTGGACTTGGCCCCAGGTGTAGTCTCGACCCTGCTGGGCTCACCTGCTCGACAAGGGAGACCTTCCTGGGGGATTCTTTGGTCACTTTCGTCTTCTTAATGCACTCCTTAATCTCATGAAGAGCGGTTTCTCTAGCTTATCTTGTGTCATGCATTGGTACTTGATGTATGATCGGTCGTACGCCGGTGCATATGTTAGGTCGGCAAACACACATGTTTATTGCACCGACAGGGGCCCTCGGACCTGGTCCATACATGTCGCCGGGCATTGTTGGGGTAGGCCCAACCAATCCATAGGCATACATACTGAGCTTGCAGGGGCCGGCGCTTGTGTTTTTAGATCTTCTTTGCTTCTTCATTAACCTATGGTATCTTCAACACTCAGACGGCGGGCGTCGTTCATGCCGTGAACCAAGGGTACCCGCGCCCACAGGAACCCATTAGTGGTGGTCGTCCGTGAATTGGGGGTAACTAACATCTTACCTTTAACTCACCCACTATCCCTGTTGTTTCTGCCACGCGCGCTGCATGCATTGCACGGAGTTGGTGGTGGATGCGCAGGATGAGGGAACATGTGCCTTGGCAGATTACGCAATGCCTTGGATTGGCGTACTGGGGCGGTCGATGAATCGGGATGCCCTCAAGGACGTAGAGGGCTGGATTGGAGGAGCGGGCGGTTGCTTCGAAGTAGTGGAGAGCCAGCCCCCTCGCTCCTGCTATAAAAGGGGCGTGGGGGAGTGGCGTTACTCATCCACTATTCCTCCCTTCTCCACTCTGTCATAGACTTAGCTTTAGCCTTGCTTGTGGTCTAGTCTTGGTTGTAGCATCATGTTTAAATTTTTCTTAAACTTGATATAGGGATGCTCAAACCCTAGCACCAAATGAGATCGAACTAGGATCAAAATAAAATATTTTCAATGAACCCAAAATGCCCTTCAGAGAAGTTCATCATCTTTGAATTGGTCTAGAACCTCTGCCAAAAATGGTGCACATTTTTCTAGGACACTCTGGATTTTTGAATTAATTCCTAAAGTATTTGAATTTGGGCATTTAAATATTTTAAATATTTTAAATGCCCAAATAATTCTGGAAATGATTGAGGGCTGTTGGGAAATATTTCAAAAGTGCCCAAAAATTGTTTTCAGGATTTTACCAAGTGGATTAGTATTTTTACTAAATCAAAAAAATAGCAAAAAATAGAAAAATAGAAATTAAAGAGAGAGAGAGAGAGATAGAGATAGAGAGAGAGAGAGATAGAGATAGAGAGAGAGAGAGGGAGACTACATGTGTTTACCTGTGGCCCAACTACTGTGCAGCCACCTGGCCTAGCACTGCTGGCCCAACCAACCATGCCCCCCACCGTCTTCAACCTCCTGCTAGTGGGCAGGAGGGGCGTGTGCCCAGATGAGCCACATGTATAGGGGATCAATCATAGACCTTTCGTTAAGTAAGAGTGTCGAACCCAACGAGGACCAGAAGGAAATAACAAGTGGGTTTCAGCAAGGTAATTTATGCAATCATTGAAATTGTCAGTAACAGATAGTTTGATAGCAAGGTAATTTGTAACGAGCAAGTAACGATAACCGTAAGGAAAGTGCAGCAAGGTAGACCAAACATTTTGTAGCAAAGGGCAGGCCAAAACGGTTTGTTATAATAGGCAAAGCATTCTTGAGGGTACACGGGAATTTCATCTAGTCACTTTCATTATGCTGATTCGATTCGTGTTCACTACTTTGATAATTTGATATGTGGGTGGACCAGTGCTTAGGTGATGTTCTTACTTGAACAAACCTCCTACTTATGATTAACCCCCTTGCAAGCATCCGCAACTACGAGAAAAGTATTAAGATAAAATCTAACCATAGCATTAAACTTTTGGATCCAAATCGGTCCCTTACGAAGAGTGCATAAACTAGGGTTTAAGCTTCTGTCACTCTAGCAACCCATCATTTAATAACTAATCCACAATGCATTCCCTTAGGCCCGAATAAGGTGAAGTGCAATGTACTTGACGTTCACATGACACCCCTAAGGGAATAAAAAAAACATATGATCAAAATATTGAACACATATCAAGTTCACATGATTACTTACAATAAGATTTCTCCTGTGACCTCAAGAACAAAAGTAACTACTCACAAATGATAATCATGCTCAAGATTAGAGGGGTATTAAATAGCATAATGTATTTGACCATATAATCTTCTACAAAATAAACCATATAGTAATCAACTACAAGACATAATCAACACTGCTAGTCACCCACAGGTACCAATCTAAAGTTCAGGTACAAAGATTGAACACAAGAGATGAACTAGGGTTTGAGATGAGATGGTGCTGTTAAAGATGTTTATGGAGATTTCCCTCCCAAAGATGAGAGGGTTGTTGGTGATGACGATGACGATGATTTCCCCCTCCGGGAGGGAAGCCCCCCTCGGCAGAATCGCACCGCTGGAGGGCAAAAGTGCTCCTGCCCAAGTTCCGCCTCGAGACAGCGGCGCTCCGTCCTGAAATTCCTCTCCTTAATTTTTTCTAGGTCAAAATGACTTATATACAAGAAGATGGGCACCAGATTTGGGCCGGGGAGGGCACACCTGGGGTGCCTGGCATGCCCAAGTGGGTTATGCCCACCTGGTAGGCCTCCTCCGGTAGTTATTTTCTCCAATATTTTTCCTTTATTTCAAAATAAATCTCCGTAAAGTTTCATCTCATTTGGAGATGTGCAGAAGAGGTAACTCTGAGTAGCTTTTTTAGGTCTAGAATTCCAGCTGCCGGCAATCACCCTCCTTGTGTAAACCTTGCATACTATGAGAGAAAAGCCATAAGAATTACTCCAAAAGGCATTATTATGCATAAAAGTATTATAAATAACAGTGTGAAAACACGATTCAAAATGGATGTATCAACTCCCCCAAGATTATACCTCGCTTGTCCTCAAGTGAAAACCCGATATCGAAAAACATGTCCACATGCTTAGAGAGAGAGGTGTCGATAAAAGAATACATACATAGATGCATCATGTATATTATTATAACAGCAAAAACTTTATCATAGAACTTTTACCACATAACTTTTATCATAAACTTCTCATGAACAAGTAACAATTCATCACAACATCGAAGTATAAAGCATAAACTCTATTGGAAACCAACAAACTATGTTCTCAGTCAACTTTGCAACTACAAATCATCATCTTTTCAGGAAGGGTCCCGTACCAGAGCCTTTTGGCAAGTCCACATACTCAACCATCATATAGTCTACTATGATTGCTAACACTCACTGCATACCCATGAGCAAAAAGTTTCAACTAGACACATAGGAAGATAGGGGCTTATAGTTTCGCCTCCCAACATATTCACCTCAAGGGTGATGTCAACAATAATAACACATGCTCACTCATATCCAACTGGATATAAGTGCCTAGATCTTTCCTCACCACATGATGATTGCAAAATAAAAATAAAAAGGAATAGGGAAGAATACTTTGACTCTTGCATAAAAGTAAATACATAAAAGTAAAAGATAGGTCCTTCGCAGAGGGAGGCAGAGGTTTTCATGCGCTTTTTGGTTTGTATGCTCAATCTCCTAGTGCAAAAGAACGTTAGGTTGTATTGCCCCTTTTGATAGCAACCTTTATTATGCAATCTGTCGCCTTTATTATTTTGCCACCACAAGTTCGTACAACGCTCAATTTTCTCTTACACTAAATGATCCAACACATTTAGAAGCAATTTTTATTTGCTTATTGCACCGAAGACAACTTGCTTGAAAGATCTTACTCAATCCATAGGTAGGTATGGTGGACTCTCAAAACAAGTTTTGAATTAAGGGTTTTTGGATGCACAAGTAGTATCTCTACTTACGGCGGAATTTTTGGCTAGCAAAGATAGGGGACAAGCACCACATGTTAAAGGATCTATGACAACATAACTTCTATGTGAATATGAACAAGCATAAATCATTATGTTGTCTTCCTTGTCTGACGTCAACAATTTTGGCACAAAATATTTTGATGGGGGCTCACAATCGTAAAAGATGTCCAAGATGGTGTGTTTGCATGTGAATCTTCTCTTCCCTTATTAATTATATCATGAATTGCATCATTTTCCAATGCTATGTTTGTCAATCTCCAATAAAATTTACCACTTATACTTTTCCTTATGTGATGTCATTACTTACCATAAGATTAGCATATGATCTTTTTCATTATTCCTTTTCTTTATTTTGATTGAAACAAAGAAAGTAAAGAAAGCAAAACTCGAACTGAACTTTATTATATATCTCACACACGATTATAAACATAGATAGATCACTAAGCAAAACACTCGAAAAGGATCGAACTAAACTTTTTATTCAACTAATTCAAAAGATAACTAAAGATCGAACTAAAATAAATAAGGGGAAAAGTGGTGGTGTGATATGAGACTGGGGCACCTCCCCCAAGCTTGGGACAAGCCAAGGGGAGTGCCCATACCCGATACTCAAGTCTCCTTTGGTGGTGAAGAAGGTGATGGTGGTGGTGATGAGGTAGTAGCTAGCTTATCTTCCGGCTTCCATGGCAGCGACTCACCATCATAAGAGGAAGGGCGAGTCTCACGAGTCCTGCAACTGGCAGCTAAACTCATACCTTTAAATCTCGCCTCATGTTCAAAGACTTGATTTTGGAGATCATAGATTTGGCTTTGAAGAAAATTGACTATCTTGTTGAAGGTGAATAGGATGTCCTTCATGGACCGACCATCAACCTTGAGATCATGGGTAAAATTCGCAATCATAAGGTGGTGGCATTGACTCCGCGTTCCCCATCCCCTTGCACTTTAAGACCTCTTGCTCCATAGCTTCGAGCCTAGCCTCCGTGGTCCCGTCCTCTTGGGCCCTTGGACGTCCCGGATGTGAAGCACCCCCTCACGCATCTCAATGGCTTGATGGTGTTGCATCACCTCCCACAAATATGGGTTGATGACATTGTTGCAGAACTTGTTCTTGCAGGAGCTTGAGGCGGCCATGGCGATCTAGATCTGTCAGAAGAACATCAAGAAAGAAGAAAAGAAGATTTCTCCATGATACGGTGGTCAATAGGTTTTGGGGGTATATGAAGATTTTTTTATCTTGGGAAACAAGCAAGCGAGAGCAATCAGAGTCTGTATGGTACCCGAGGTAGGCACAACCCACCTGGCGCACCAGGCAACCCAGACGCGCCCTGGTGTCTTAGGCCCTCCTCGGTTGCCTTCTGGGTTGTTTATTATTTTCCTAATTTTTGTAATATTCCAAAACAGACAAAAAATATTTTTTTTCGGATTTTTGGAGTCCGTTTACTTATCGTATCACGTACCTCCTTTTATTCATGATTCGAGAGTGTTTCGGAAGGTTTCTTTTATTTTCCTCCGGTTTCATAGTTTGGATATCTTGATTTCAACATTAATAGGTGTACCTGACATATAGTGTTTGATTGTTTTCCCATTGACAACCTTCGGGTTAGTACCTTCGGCATTATTTATTTTGATATCTCCAGAGCGATAAACTCTTTGATAATATATGGTCCTTCCCACTTGGAGAGAAGTTTTCATGTAAAGAATCTGAGACAAGAGTTGTACAAAAGAACATATTCTCCAACTTTGAACTCCCGCTTTTGGATTCTTTTATCATGCGATCTATTAACTTTTTCTTTAAATAGTTTTACATTTTCATAAGCTTGGGTTCTCCATTCATCTAGTGAGCTAATATCAAATGACCTCTTTTCACCAGCAAATTTGAAATCATTGTTGAGTTCTTTAATTTCCCAATATGCTTTATGTTCTAACTCAAGAGGCAAATGACAAGCTTTTCCATAAACCATTTTATAAGGAGACACACTTATAGGATTTTTATATGCTGTTTTGTAAGCCCAAAGTGCATCATCTAACTTATTAGACAAATTCTTTTGGGACCTGTTGACAGTCTTTTGTAATATTAGTTTTATTTCTCTATTGCTAAGTTCAAGTTGACCACTACACTGGGTATGATAGGGTGATGCAATTGTATGGTTAACATCATATTTAGCAAGCATTTTACGGAAGGCGCCATGAATAAAGTGTGAACAACTATCGGTCATTAAATACCTAGGGACTCCATGTGACGCCCCCGATTCAATCGTACACAATCATGCACGCAAATGTGTACGATCAAGATCAGGGACTCACGGTAAGATATCACAACACAAGTCTAAAAGTAAAATAAGTCATACAAGCATAATAATACAAGCCAGGGGCCTCGAGGGCTCAAATACAAGTGCTCGATCATAGACGAGTCAGCGAAAGCAACAATATCTGAGTACAGACATAAGTAACAAGTTGCCATAAGATGGCTAGCACAAACTGGGATACAGATCGAAAGAGGCGCAGGCCTCCTGCCTGGGATCCTCCTAACTACTCCTGGTCATCGTCAGCAGCCTGCACGTAGTAGTAGGCACCTCCAGTGTAGTAGTCGTCGATGACGGTGGCGTCTGGCTCCTGGGCTCCAACGTCTGGTTGCGGCATCCGAGAAGAAGGGGAAAATGGGGGAAAAGAGGGAGCAAAGCAACCGTGAGTACTCACCCAAAGTACTCGCAAGCAAGGATCTACACTACATATGCATGGGTATATGTGTAAAGAGGCAATATCGGTGGACTGAACTGCAGAATGCCAGAATAAGATGGGGATAGCTAGTCCTATCGAAGACTATGCTTCTGGCAGCCTCCGTCTTGCAGCATGTAGAAGAGAGTAGATTGAAGTCCTCCAAGTAGCATCACATAGCATAATCCTACTCGGCGATCCTCCCCTCATCGCCCTGTGGAAAAGCGATCACCGGGTTGTTTGTGGAACTTGTCTGGGTGTATTTTATTAAGTATCCAGTTCTAGTTGTCATAAGGTCAAGGTACAACTCTGGGTCGTCCTTTTACCGAGGGACACGGCTATTCGAATAGATAAACTTCCCTGCAGGGGTGCACCACGTAACCCAACACGCTTGATCTCATTTGGCCGGGCACACTTTCCTGGGTCATGCCTGGCCTCGGAAGATCAACACGTCGTAGCCCCACCTAGGCACAACAGAGAGGTCAGCACACCGGTCTAAATCCTATGCACGCAGGGGTCTGGGCCCATCACCCATTGCACACCTGCACGTTGCGCACGCGGCCGGTGAGCAGACCTAGCAACCTCCATTACAAAGGAAGTTGCATTACGCGGTCCAACCCGGCGCGCGCCACTCAGTCGCTGACGTTAAGAAGGCTTCGGCTGATACCACGACGTCGAGTGCCCATAACTGTTCCCGCATAGTTGGTTAGTGCGTATAGGCCAGTGGCCAGACTCAGATCAAATACCAAGATCTTAAGCTTGTTATTATGAAGTAACCACAAACGCCGACCAAGGCCAGGCCCACCTCTCGCCTAGGTGGTCTCAACCTGCGCTGTTGCTCCACCACATAGTAACAGTCGGGGGCCGTCGGGAACCCAGGCCCACCTCTACCGGGATGGAGCCACCTGCCCTGTCAGCCCCCACATCGGAATCACTTGCGTGTACTCAACGAGCCAACCCGACTTTAGTCACCATCTGTATAGTATGTATATATGTATAGTATATACCCATGATCACCTCCCAAGTGATCACGGCCCGATAGTATAGCAAGGCAGACTGACAAGAATGTAGGGCCAATGATGATAAACTAGCATCCTATACTAAGCATTTAGGATTGTGGGTAAGGTATCAATGATTGTAGCAACAATGACAGGCTATGCAACAGAATAGGAGTAACCGAACAGTAACATGCTACACTACTCTAATGCAAGCAGTATAGAGAAGAATAGGCGATATCTGGTGATTAACGGGGGGCTTGCCTGGTTGCTCTGGCAAGAAGGAGGGGTCGTCATCACCGTAGTCGAACTGGGCAGCAGCAGCGTCGGTCTCGTAGTCTACCGCAGAGAAGAGGGGGAAGAAACAGTAAATACAATGCAAACATAAGCATGACGATGCATGACATGACAATGAGCGGGGTTAGGTGTGCCCTAACGCGGTAGTAGGTGATACCGGCAGAAGGGGGAAACATCCGGGAAAGTATCCCCGGTGTTTCGCATTTTCGGACAGGTGATCCGGAGGGGGGAAAGTTGCGTGTTCGATATGTTAGGGATGTGTGACGGACGAATGGGCTGCGTATCCGGATTCGTCTTGTCGTTCTAAGCAAGTTTCATGTACAAAGTTTTTTCATCCGAGCTACGGTTTATTTTATATTAATTTAAAAAGGATTTAATCGATTTTCGGAATTATCAGAATTAGTTTAGAAAAGGCAATTATGATGTCAGCGGGACTAAAGCTTGACTAGGTCAACCCTGCAGGTGGGTCCCGTTCATCATGGTCACAGGCTAATTAAACGGTTAATTAATTTGACCAAATGATTAGGTTAATTAAACATCATCAATTAAGTTAATTACTTACTTAATTAATTAATTAACTAATTGTTTTAATTATTATATTTTTCCTTTTCTACTCTTTTTTAATAAACATTATGGGGATGGGCCCCTGCTGTCATTGGGCCAGGGCCATAGCGGGCACAGGGGGATGCGGGCGCCCGAGTTACGGGCGGGGCAACGAGCAGCGACGAAGGGGGCGGGCGCGGGGCCTGGCTCCGGTGGCCATGGCCACGGCCGGAGCCGGGCGGCGCGGGCGACGGCAGGTGCGAGCGCTACGGGAAGGAGGCCACGGATCCGGGGCGACAGCGGTTGGCAGTGGCGAGGCAACGGCGGGGCGGTGCCAGGGCGTGGGGCGGAGATGGTCGCGAGTGGGTGAGCGGCACGAACAGTAGGGGCCACAAGTATGCGTCGAGGAGCTCGAGCTCGACGGAAGAGATGCAACAAGCAAAACGAGTGGCGCTAAGTTCTTACAGCGTCTACTCAAAGCCTCCAGCTCTCTGGTTGGCATAGCAGGCCAAGACAGGAACTACAGCGGCGGCGATGGAGCTCCGACAATAGCAACAGCTAGCAACAAGCTCGGATTCAAGCGTAAAAGAGAGGGATTTTGTCGCGGTGCTCACCGGGGAGGCACACATAGGCCCGGTGGAAGCTTTGGAGCAGCAGGGGCGGTGTAGTCGTCGAAGGACACCGGTGATGCAGACGAGGGAATCGGCTCGATCCCGCGAGTTGTGGCATCGCCCGGGTCCGTTTGATCCTCATCATCGATGAAGAAGAGGCGGGTGAAGTTCCTAAACACGGAGAGGCGGCGCGGGGCAGCCGGTTGTCGCGTGGACGGAGCCATGGCGTCGACGGTGATTGGGTGCGGGCGGATCTAGAGGAGAGGGCGAGGCCAAAGGGAGAGAGAGCAGGCGTGGGCCAGAGAGAGGGAGGGGAGAAATATCCCGGGGGGAGGCGAAGTGGCCTCCTTATCACCCCCCGCGGCGCTGTACGGCATGGCCGGCGAGGGGGCTCGGCGGCAACGCGCGGGCACGGGTCGGTTGAACAGGAGAAGGGGAAGATGACACGGGAGGCGGGGTGGGCCGCTGGGCCTTTGCCCAGTTGGGCTGGCCAGCTGGGGCCACAGTTGGCCCAGTGGGGGGGGTAGTTTTTCTTTTGTTTTCTTTTATTTCTTTATTTTTTTTACTGTTTTCTCTAATTTCCAATATACCTTAGTTTTAGTAAAATATCAAAGTTGTACCTAATTTAGTATATGTAAATATGCCACAACCACATTTAACTTGGCACATAAAGTAAAATAGTTTGTGAGGGTTTGTTATTATAAAAGCTTTTAAATAATTGTTTTTGCTGCTGTTTTGTTCATTTTAGAGTATTTAAATATTTTATAAAAGTGTGATTTCTCCACCACAATTACCTATGCATTATTTGGTTCACTCCGAACATTTTAGTTTCAATATCCGAAAACTTTTATTGTTTGCTTGATTTTCGATTTGAATTTGAATCGGTTTCGAACTAACGTGAGATTAGCAACAGTAATCAAAGTGGCGTGGCATCATTAGCAGAGAATTACTGTAGCTTAATTAGCCGGGCGTCACACTCCAAACCTTGGGAAAATAACTTCTTTAAGAATTTTAATAGAGGTGTTGTGGTCAGCACTACTAGTTGGAATAGCTTCTACCCACTTGGTAACATAATCAACATCAACCAAAATATGAGTATACCCATTAGAGGAAGGAAAAGATCCCATATAATCGGAACCCCAAACATCAAATGGTTTAACAACAAGTGATTAATTCATAGGCATTTCCTGACGCTTACCGATATTACCAATTCTTTGGCATTCATGACAAGATAAAACATACTTACGGAAATCCTTGAAGAGAGTAGGCCAGTAAAAACCAGATTGCAATACCTTGTGAGCAGTTCTATGTCCCGCATGATGTCCTCCATAAGCTTCAGAGTGGCATTTCCATAGGATTTGTTCCTGTTCATGGTCAGGTACACAACGTCTAATAATACCATCCACCCCTTCTTTATAGAGGTGTGGGTCATCCCAAAAGTAATGTCTTAATAATATAAGATTTTTTTCTTTTGTTGGTATGCGAAACTAGGTGGTATATATTTAGCAACAATGTAATTAGCATAATCAGCATACCAAAGAGTGTTACGAGAGACATTTATTGCAACTAGTTTTTCATCAAGAAAGCTATCGTCAATAGGTAGTGGGTCATCAAGAACATTTTCTAACCTAGACAAGTTATCAGCTACGGGGTTCTCAGCTCCCTTTCTATCAGTAATATGTAAATCAAATTCTTGTAGCAAGAGAACCCACCTAATGAGTCTAGGTGTAGCATCTTTATTTTCCATAAGATATTTTATAGAAACATGATAGATGTGAATAGTTACTTTACAATCGACGATATAAGATCTGAATTTATCACAAGCAAACACAACTTCTAAAAATTCTTTTTCTATAGTAGCATAATTTCATTGAGCATTGTCTATAGTTTTACTAGCATAATGGATAACATTTAATTTTTTATCAACTCTTTGTCCTAGAACAGCACCAACCGCATAATCACTAGCATCACACATAATTTGAAAAGGCGAGTTCCAATCAGGTGGTTGTACTATATGTGCAGAAGTTAAGGCTTTCTTGAGTGTTTCAAAGGCTTCTACACAATCATCATCAAAACAAATGGAACATCCTTTTGTAAAAGATTTACAAGAGGCCTAGAAATTTTAGAGAAGTCTTTAATAAACCTCCTATAGAAACCAACATCACCAAGGAAACTACGAATACTTTAATATCTTTAGGACATGGCATTTTCTCAATTGCATCAACTTTAGCTTTATCCATGTCAATACCTCGTTCAGAAATCTTATGCCCCAATACAATACGTTCATTAACCATAAAGTGGCACTTTTCCCAACTAAAGACAAGATTAGTTTTCTCACCCCTCTACAAAACTCGATCAAGGTTGCTTAAGAAATCATCAAAAGAAGTTCGATAAAGAGAAAAATCATCCATGAAAAACTCAACAATCTTTTCACAAAAATCAGAGAATATAGCAGTCATACATCTTTGAAAGGTAGCAGGTGCACTACAAAAACCAAAAGGCGTATGTCTATAAGATAAGTTCCAAAAGGGCATGTAAAGGTGGTTTTCTCTTGATCAAGTTGTGAAACAGGTATTTGAGAAAAACCAGAATATCCATCAAGGAAGCAAAAGTGTGTGTGCTTAGATAGTCTTTCTAGCATTTGATCAATAAAAGGCAAAGGGTAATGATCTTTTCTAGTTTCTTTATTTAATTTCCTAAAATCAATTACCATTCTATAGCCAGTAACAATTATTTGTGGAATGAGTTCATTTTTATCGTAAGGAACTACAGTAATACCTCTCTTCTTAGGGACACAATGAACGGGACTTACCATCTACTATTAGCTATGGGATAGATTATAACTACTTCAAGAAGCTTTAATATTTCAGTTCTTACCACTTCTTTCATCTTAGGATTCAAATGTCGTTGATGATCAACAACGGGTTTAGCATCAGGTTCCATATTAATCTTGTGCTGGCATAGAGTGGGACTAATGCCCTTAAGATCATCAAGAGTATACCCAAAAGAGACTTGGTGCTTCTTCAGAATTTTCAATAATCTTTCTTCTTCATGTTCTAAAAGGTTAGCACTAGTAATAACATGATATATCTTTTTCTCATCAAGGTAAGCATATTTCAAAGTGTCTGGCAATTGTTTTAATTCCAACACAGGATCACCCTTAGGCGGAGGAGGATCTCCTAGAGTTTCAATAGGCAAATTGTGTTTGAGCACAGGTCGTTGTTCAAAGAAAAATTTATCTATTTCATTTCTTTCATGCATATGCATATCATTTTCATGGTCTAGCAAATATTGTTCTAATGGATTAGTAGGAGGCACGGCAATAGAAGCAAGACCAACTATTTCATCCTTAGTAGGTAATTCTTTCTTATGATGTTTTCTACTAAACTTAGAAAAATGAATCTCATAAGACTCATCACCAAAACTAACACCGATAGTTTGTTTCTCACAATCTATTTTAGCATTAACGGTGTTCAAGAAAGGTCTAACAAAAATAAGGCGACAGAAGCCATCGTGTGGGGAACCAAGAACTAGAAAGTTAGTAGGGTATTTTACTTTCCCACATAAGACTTCTATATCTCTAACAATCCCAAGTGGTGTGATGGTGTCTCTATTAGCAAGTTTAACAGTAACATCTATGTCTTCTATTTTAATGGGCGTTATATCATCCATAATTTTTTGATATAAGGTAAAACGAATAGCAGTCACACTAGCACCCAAGTCATATAAACCATGATAACACTGATCTCCTATTTTGACTGGGACAACAGGCATGCCAACAACAGGTCATTGTTTATCTTTTTCATTGTGTTTGGCAATTCTAGCAGCTTCATCACAGAAGTAAATAACATGCCGATATTTTCTACCAAGAGATCTTTAACAATAGCAACACTAGGTTCTACTTCGATTTGTTCTGAAGGTCTAGGTGCTTTGATATTACTTTTGTGGACCACAGTTGAAACCTTAGCATGTTCCTTTATCCTAACATGGAAAGGTGTTTTTTTAATATAAGCAGTAGGAACAACTGGATCAACATTGTAAATGATAGTTTCTTCTTTAGCTACTACCGGTTCTTTAATTCTTCTTTAATAGGTGGATGATATTTAAACCACTTCTCCTTAGGGAGATCAATATGAGATGAAAATTATTCACAACAAGAGGCTACTATCTCAGTGTCAAGTCCGTATTTAGTGCTAAATTTGTGAAAAGCATCGGTATTCATAAAATATTTAACACAATCAAACTTACGCTTCATACTTGACTCTTTACCTTCATCGAGTTCCAAATCTTTAGAGTTGAGTTTAATTATTTCTAAAAGATCCCACTTGAATTCAATAGTCTTCATCATAAAAGAACCAACACAAGAAGTATCGAGCATGGATCGATCATCATGAGAAAGCCGAGCATAAAAATTCTGGATAATAATTTCTCTTGAGAGCTCATGATTGGGGCATGAATATAACATTGACTTAAGCCTCCCCCAAGATATAGTGATACTTTCTCCTTCATGAGGCCAAAAATTATATATCTAATTCTGATCATGATGAACCTGCATAGGATAAATTTTTTGGTGAAATTCCAATTTCAATCAAGTCCATTTCCAAGATCCAATGTCATCGCATAGCCAATACCATGCCAATGCTTTTCCCTTCAAAGATAAAGGGAACCTTCTTCTTAACTTAATCTCCGGGTAAACCTGCAAGCTTAAATAATCCAAAATTTTAGCCACATATATAAGTGCATATTAGGATGTTCAGTTCCATCTCCTGCATAAGGATTAGCTAGCAGTTGTTCTATCATACCCGATGTAATTTCATAACCAATATTTACAGTACATAGGTGGAGTAGGTTGAGGGACAACTAATTGTGGTTCCGGTTGAGGTGAATATACCCCGAACAAACCCATCAAAGGATGGTTCTCCGTAGTAATAGGTGACAATAAATTTCAGCATGCAGTAATAATTTTCCCTTACCATTTTCCACTTACCAAGAGCGCTGTACTCCCCGGCAACAACGCCAGAAAAGAGTCTTGCTAACCCACAAGTATAGGGGATCAATCGTAGTCCTTTGGATAAGAAAGAATGTCGAACCCAACGAGGAGCAGAAGGAAATGACAAGTGGTTTTCAGCAAGGTAATTTCTGCAAGCACTGAAATTGTCGGTAATAGATAGTTTGATAGCAAGGTAATCTGTAACGAGAAAGTAACGGTAACGGTAAATAAAGTGCAGCAAGGTAGCCCAAACATTTTGTGTCAAAGGACAGGCCAAAACAGTTTCTTATAATAGGCAAAGCGTTCTTGAGGGTACACGGGAATTTCATCTAGTCACTTTCATCATGTTGATTGGATTCTTGTTCGCTACTTTGATAATTTGATATGTTCGTGGACCGGAGCTTAGGTGTTGTTCTTACTTGAAAAAACCTCCTACTTATGATTAACCCCCTCACAAGCATCCGCAACTACGAGAAAAGTTTTAAGATAAAATCTAACCATAGCATTATACTTTTGGATTCAAATCGGTCCCTTACGAAGTAGTGCATAAACTAGGGTTTAAGCTTCTGTCACTCTAGCAACCCATCATCTAATAACTACTCCACAATGCATTACCTTAGGCCAAAATATGGTGAAGTGCCATGTAGTCGACGTTCACATGACACCACTAAGGGAATCACAACATACATATCATCAAAATATCAAACACATCTCAATTTCACATGATTACTTGCAGCAAGATTTCTACCGTGACCTCAAGAACAAAAGTAACTACTCACAAATGATAATCATGCTCAAGATCAAAGGGGTATTATATAGCATAATGGATCTGAACATATAATCTTCCACCAAATAAACCATATTGTAATTAACTACAAGATGTAATCAACACTACTAGTCACCCACAGGTACCAATCTGAGGTTCCGGTACAGAGATTGAACACGGGAGATGAACTAGGGTTAGAGAGGAGATGGTGATGTTGAAGATGTTGATGGAGATTGCCCTCCCAAAGATGAGAGGGTTGTTGGTGATGATGATGACGATGATTTCCCCCTCTAGGAGGGATGTTCCTCCCGCAGAATTGCTCCGCTGGAGGGCAAAAGTGCTCCTGCCCAAGTTCTGCCTCGAGATGGTAGCGCTCCATCCCGAAAGTCCTCTCCTTATTTTTTTTCTAGGTCACAATGATTATATACCAGAAGAGGGGCATAGGAGGTGGACCGAGGAGGGCACAACCCACCAAGGCGCACCTGGGGTGCCTGGCGCGCCCAGGTGGGTTGTGCCCACCTAGTGGGCCTCCTCAGGTAGTTATTTTCTCTAGTATTTTTCTTTTATTCCAAAACAATACTTCGTAAAGTTTCAGCTCATTTCGAGATGTGCGGAATAGGTAACTCTAACGTAGCCTTTTCAGGTCCAGCATTCCAGCTGCCGGCATTCTCCCTCCTTGTGTAAACCTTGCATATTGTGAGAGAAAGGCATTAGAATTACTCCAAAAAGCATTGTTATGCATGAAAACATTATAAATAATAGTATGAACGATGATGCAAATTGGACATATCATGCCCGCCGTGCACGCACACGTGCGCACCACCTCCTGCTTGGATGGCCCCTCCCCGACTCCTCTGGACGACGCCATGCGCCACCCCGTCCCCTATCGCCTGTCACTCGTCCTCGTCCCCTCCTCTAGCCCCCTCTCTCTCGCAACCGAGCGCCACCCGACCATAGCCGTCGCCGCCGCTCCTTGTTGCCGTAGCCACCGCCTTCCCCTCGCCTCGCCGACTTGCCCACGAGCCCTGCCATAGAGCACCTCGTCTCCAATCCGAAGGAAACGACCTCGGATGCCCTGCATCTCTCCCATCGAGCCATCTCCTACACGCACGGATATCGGATGCCGCTCGTCAATTCGACGACTCCGATGCCTCCCTGAGCCGACTAACATGCACATCGATCCCAAGTGAGCTCTGTCGTTGTTTCCCCCTATTCCCCTGGTCACGCTCGTCCGCTAACTGACCTGGCTGTCCTGCCCACAAGCTCCAGCCGCATTGTTTGTCTCCGCCCGTCGTTATTGTGGGCCAAAGTAACATCTGAGCATGTGGTCGAGCTCCTGCTGCCCCGTAGCTACCGCATGTGCTCTCCGTTTGCTCGAACGAGAGCTGCAGCCCTGGGCCCGCGCTATCATGTGCTCTAGCCCCCGCCAAACCTCGACAACATCGACTGCTCTGGCATCCCCATGACCAGCTAAGACCACAATCCATAGCGCCTCATCACGCTGGTTCCCTAGAGCCCAAGAGCACGAGCTCTCGTGGCTGGAATCGCAGGGCCAGCGAGCACCGCCGTGCTGTGCTTAGCACCAGCATTTAGCCACCGACGTGGACATCATTAGTGTCTAATGACCCACCAATCAACCACTTCAGTAACACCAACAGCTGGCCCCCACCCCTTAATTAAACACAAGTTTATTTCCCTATTTAAATTAAGCTAATGCACGTGGCCCCACCGGTCAGTTTGACCTTGCCACCTCAGCATTGCCCTGGCCCCACTGGTCAGCCTCCGTTGCTGACCCTGTTACATTGATATGTGGGACCCATAGTTCAGTTTGACCTAGACAGCCCCTGTTGCCCGCTGGTGTCACACTGACCCAGTAAATCGTTTCCTGGATTTCAAATAATCCAGAAAATTGTTCTTTAAAAATTCACAAAAATTCAACCGTAACTCCAAAGGAAATAATTTATATATATGAAAAATGATCAGAAAAATCCAATCTATCCAATGGTACTGTTTTCATGCATGTTAAAGTAAGTTATAGCTACTGATCAGGTCAAATCAATTAAATGGCATTTGAAAATAACATATGGAGTTTCAATTTGAACCTTTGTTTCAAACCAACTTCATTTAATCTAGTTGCTAGTTGCATTAGCTCGAGCAACAACATATTGCCATGTCATGATCATGCATCATATGTTGCATTGCATCGATTGTGTCCCTTCTCTGTTGCTGGTATTTGTCCTCTCTCAGTAGATATTGTCCCAACGATGTGATCGATGACACCGATGAAGACACAATACTATCTTCAGAAGTGTCAGGCAAGCAACCCCCTTTGAGCATTCTGATACAATCCCACTCTCTCGATCTTGCTCTCTATTAGTGCATTAGGACAACAACAATTCAACTGTTACATGTTGTGGTGGTTGAACCCATTCCCCTTCATGACCTGTATTTGCCACAGTGAATAGTTGAAACCCACTTGCATGAGTAGGAGTTGTTTAGGCCATGATGTGCCTACTCATTCATGCTTTCTTATTATGCCTGCTGTGCTTAGAGTATGTGGAGTTTGCTATTCCTGAAAATAAGATGAATTGCAATTGTTTGATGACTGAGAATGAAGTTTGCTAGTTTTCAAGAAAGTTTATGGTCTATGCTTTGACATGTGAATTGCTTTTTACTATATTGTGAGAAGTTTTATGAGATGAACTACTGTTATGACATATTATCATGCTAGAAAAGGTCATTGAAATTATCATTGATCAAACTTGTGCACCTTCTAGCATTCACACTTCATAAATTCTTTCTTTTATCATTTACCTACTCGAGGACGAGTAGGAATTAAGCTTGGGGATGCTGATACGTCTCCAACGTATCTATAATTTATGAAGCATTCATGCTATTTTATTATCTGTTTTGAATGACTATGGGCTTTATTCTACAATTTATATTACTTTTGGGATTAACCTAATAACCAGAGGCCCAACCCATATTGCTGTTTTATTGCCTGTTTCAGTATTTCGAAGAAAAGGAATATCAAACGGAGTCCAAACGGAATGAAACCTTTGGCAGCGTGACTTTTCGGAAAGAATATGATCCTGGAGACTTGGAGTTCACGTCAGAAGATCCTCGAGGAGGCCAGGAGATAGGGGGCGCACCCCCTACTGGGCGCACCCCCTGTCTTGTGGGCCCCTCGAGCACCCCCGACCGACTTCTTTCGCCTATATAGTCCATGTACCCTAAAAACATCCACGAAGAAGATAGATTGGGAGTTCCGCCGCCGCAAGCCTCTGTAGCCAACAAAAACCTCTCGGGAGCCCGTTCCGGCACCCTGCCGGAGGGGGAACCCTTCAACGGTGGCCATATTCATCATCCCGGCACTACCCATGACGAGTAGGGAGTAGTTCACCCTCGGGGCTAAGGGTATGTACCAGTAGCTATGTGTTTGATCTCTCTCTCTCTCTCTCTCTCTCTCGTGTTCTCTCTATGGCACAATCTTGATGTATCGCGAGCTTTGCTATTATAGTTGGATCTTATGATGTTTCTCCCCCTCTACTCTCTTGTAATGGATTGAGTTTTCCCTTTGAAGTTATCTTATTGGATTGAGTCTTTAAGGATTTTAGATCACTTGATGTATGTCTTGCCGTGTTTATCAGTGGTGACAATGGGATATCACGTGCCACTTGATGTATGTTTTGGTGACCAACTTGCGGGTTCCACCCATGAACCGATGCATAGGGGTTGGCACACGTTTTCGTCTTGACTTTTTGGTAGAAACTTTGGGGCACTATTTGAAGTACTTTGTGTTGGTTGGATGAATCTGAGATTGTGTGATGCATATCGTATAATCATGCCCACGGATACTTGAGGTGACAATGGAGTATCTAGGTGACATTAGGGTTTTTGTTGATTTGTGTCTTAAGGTTTTATTCTAGTACGAACTCTTGAATAAATAGATCTGAAAAAATAACCTTGAGGTGGTTTCGTACCTTACCATAATCTCTTCGTTTGTTCTCTGCTATTAGTGGCTTTGGAGTGACTCTTTGTTGCATGTTGAGGGATTGTTATATGATCTATATATGTTATTATTGTTGAGAGAACTTGCACTAGTGAAAGTATGAACCCTATGCCTTGTTTCTTATCATTGCAATACCGTTTGTGCTCACTTTTATCATTAGTTACCTTGTTGTTTTTATATATTCAGATTACAAAAACCTATATCTACTATCCATATTGCACTTGTATCACCATCTCTTCGCCGAACTAGTGCACCTATACAATTTGCCATTGTATTGGGTGTGTTGGGACACAAGAGACTCTTTGTTATTTGGTTGCAGGGTTGTTTGAGAGAGACAATCTTCATCCTATGCCTCCCACGGATTGATAAACCTTAGGTCGTCCACTTGATGGAAATTTGCTACTGTCCTACAAACCTGTGCACTTGCAGGCCCAACAACGTCTACAAGAAGAAGTTGTGTAGTAGACATCAAGCTCTTTTCTGGCGCCGTTGCCGGGGAGGTGAGTGCTTGAAGGTATATCTTTAGATCTTGCAATCGAATCTTTTTGTTTGTTGTTTTATCACTAGTTTAGTGTCACATCCCTAGCTTCTGGTGCTGCCTAGTGTTTGCATCATGTTTAAATTTTTGAACTTGAACTGGGGAAATTTGGAAGCCTAAAAAAAAACTTAAATAAAAGAAGGGCAAAAACCCTAAAATGCATTCAATGTTTCCAAAATGGCCTTAACTAATGTTGGTTATATTTTGGCAAGGGTTTTATACCAAACCAAAAATAATGAACATTTTTGAGGAATATTTTGAGAATTGAATTTAAATCATATTCTATTTGAATTTGGAATTATATTCATAATATATAATGTATATATTTTCAAATGACCTGAGATATTTTATGTATATGTGGAGAAGTCCATTAAGTGACTTAAAAGTATCCAGGGGAGTTTTGGCACTGTTTTCAAATTTGTTTGAATTAGAATTCAGTGGCAATTAAATAAAACAAAACAGAAGAAAAATAAAAAAAGAGCAGAAGACCTATCTGTCGCTTACCTGGACCTACCTGGCTGGCTCAGCTCCTGCACGGCCCAACACTGCTGCCCAGCCCACCGCGACCTACTGTCGTCTTCCTCCCCTCGCCCCAAAGCTGCTGCTGTTGCCGTGAGAACGCGCCCGCGCACGCAGGCTCCACCTCCTGCTTCGCGCTGGAGGCTCAACCTCCTCCCTGTCCCCGCGCCTGGAGACGCCTCGACCCCCTCTGTTCTTTCCCCCCCCTCTTTCCTGGCTCTCCCCCTCTCTTGCCCGCAGCCATGGCCGAACGCCACCATCGCCACCGACGCCGTTCGCCGCGGCCACAGCCACCGCCTAGCCTTCCCAACTGTCCAGGAGCTCCACCTCCGTCGTCTACGCCTCCTCAAGGACACACGCGCCGCCGGACGCCCCCGAACGCCCACACCGCCGCCTTCTTCAACCTTCGGCCCCGTCGATCACCGTCGTCGATTCGCCCCCTACAAGACATCTTCGAGCCCACTAACCCTCCCAACGGACTCGCGGTGAGCCCCGTCGTGTTTCCCCTCTCTCCATTCGCTCGCCCCCATGCTGTACCCGCCGTCTCACCGCAACCGGAGCTCGCTGCCGCCGGCCATTTTACCGTCGCGGCCATGGCTTGTTTCGGTCACGTCCGAGCACGGCATTGAGCTCGTGGGGCTCACAGGAAGCCCATGCGCAGCTCAGCTTGTCCAAAACCCCACCAGGGCCTCGCGCCCGTTACCACCCGAACTCCGGCGCCGCCGCGAGCTCCGTTCCGGCGAGCCCCGGCGTTCCCGCAGCTTCCCACCTACCCCATCAGATGCGGGAGAGCCCGGGCTACGCCCCGGTGCCCTCAGCCGCCGCCTCCGTCGCCTTTAGCGCAAGTCCGGCGCGTTGCCGCCGCCATTTTGGTCGCCGGCGTCCAACTCCGGTGGCTGGTGACGTGGCAATGTCATTAAACGCTAATGACGCACTAACTAACCCCCTCTTTCACTAACTACTGGGCCCCACGCCTGAACTAACCGCAGTTTAGTTTATGATTAGTTTTAACTAATAACAGTGGCCCCACAAGTCAAAGTTGACCGTGCTGACGTGTCTGTTGACCGGACCCACCTGTCATTGACCCTAGGCTGCACTGGGTCACTGACCAGTGGGCCCCATTGGTCAAGTTTGACCTGGACCCGCCTAGTTGACCTGCTGACATCAGCATGACCTAGTGCTGACTCAATAAATCATTTTCTGGTTTTAAAATAATCCAGGAAATTCCAAAAATTGTACAAACTTCTAAAATTCATAGAAATTCAACCGTAACTCCAAATGAAATAAATTATATATGAAAAATTATCAGAAAACTTCAAGGAATCCATCTGTACTATTTTCATGCATGTTAGAACAACTTATGACCACTGCTTAGGACAATTCAATTAAATGGCATTTAAATAACCACATGTGGAGTTTGAATTTGAATCTTGGATTCAAACCAACTTCATTTAATCTGGTTTAGTTGCATCAGCACAAATCACATCATATTGCCATGTCACATTCATGCATCATATTGTCGCATTGCATTGATTGTGTTCTTCCTTGTTTGCCGGTAATTGTCCCCTCTCGATAGACGTGTACCGGCGATGTGATCGATGACACCGATGAAGAGCTATATTATCTTCAGAAGTGCCAGGCAAGCAAAACCCCCTTGTTCATTCCGATAAAATCCCACTCTCTCGCTCCTGCTCTCTTTTACTGCATTAGGACAACAATGACATATTTGTTACTTGCTGCGGTAGCTGAACCCCTTATCCTCTGCATGACCTGTCATTGCCACAGTAAATAGATGAAACCCACTAGCATGAGTAGGAGTTGTTTGAGCCCTGTTGTGCCTACTCATTCATGCTTGTTTGTCATGCCTGCTACTGCTTAGAGTTGAGTCAGGTCTGATTCATCGGGGATGAATCAGAGGTGTGTGAACATGCCCTACCGTTGAGAGCTAGGTGTGTGAACACGATTTGGTAAAGGTAGCGGTGAGAGGCCATGTAGGAGTACATGGTGGGTTGTCTCATTGCAGCCGTCCTCAGGAACTGAGTCCTGTGTTTGTGATCCATGACCAGTTACTACCACACATTGGGTTCCGGTAACTCGACCCCTCTCGACTTATTAATCAACATGATCTCTGTCCAGGAGTTGCAACTAGTTTCTGGTGTTTGTAGGTAGTGTTAGTAGTCTACCAAGTGGCACCTGGTACAGGTGGGCTTGGGACAGACTAGGCACAGTGGCCCGGTGTACCAAGTGGCACCCGGATGGTGGGCTTGGGAACCCTGCTCACATCGTTTGGGGCCATGAGCGACACCCCGGCCGGATGTCCTTGCGGATGGAACCCGAATAGGCGATAAACCTGGACGAGAGACTTGTATGGTTAGTCAGGTCGTGGCCGACTCCCTCGCCCGGCTTCCTCTTGAAGGTTGCCGAGGTACATGACGTGTACAGGGCGATAAGTGGCGAGAGCGTGTGTGAAGAAGTACACCCCTGCAGGGTTATCACTATCTATTCGAATAGCCGGATTCCTCGGATATGGAAACTTGGACCCCTTGGATAGTTCATAGACAAGTGAAAGAGGATACTCTAAAATACGCAAGATAAGCGTGAGTGCTATGGATGGCGTTCTCGTAGGGAGACGAGAGGGGATCCATAGTGGTGTATTGTTATGGTGAATATGTGGACTCGTGTGCGCCACCTCAAAAGAGTTACTTGCAGTCCTAGTCCAGGATAGCCACCGAGTCAAAGCTGGCTTGCTGCAGTTAAACTCCACCACCCCCTTTGTTGATAATGATGCATATGTAGTTAGATCTGATGTAAGTCTTGCTGGGTACATTTGTACTCACGTTGCTTAATTTATGTTTTTGCAGAGAGACTTCAGTCTCACTAGTAGTTCCGCGTGGACTTCGACGTTTAGCTTGTTACCTCCGCTACGATCTTGTGCCCTTGGCAGGATCTGGTAGATAGTCAGGCTTCTCAGCCTTTTTCATTTCTAGATGTCTGTACTCAGACATGTTAAGCTTTCGCATGTGCTTTGACTTGTATGCTCTGATTGTTGGGTCATGAGACCCATGTTTGTAATATCTCGCTCCTCGGAGCCTATTGAATAAATACTTGAGTCGTAGAGTCATTTTGTGATGCCATGTTGTATTGCACATATCGAGCATATTGTGTGTACGTTATTGAAATGCTTGGTATGTGTGGGATCTGACTATCTAGTTGTTTATCTTTAGTAGCCTCTCTTACCGGGAAATGTCTCCTAGTGTTTCCATTGAGCCTTGGTAGCTTGCTACTGCTCCGGAACACTTAGGCTGGCCGGCATGTGTCCTTCTTTGTTCCTGTGTCTGTCCCTTCGGGGAAATGTCACGCATTGAGTACCGGAGCCCTGTTAGCCCGCTACAGCCCGGTTTACCGGAGTCCTGCTAGCCCAGTGCTACAGCCCGGACCCACTTGCTGATGACCGACACGTTCGATGCTGGGTCATGGATGCCTGTCCCTGTAAGTCTGCGCCACTTTGGGTTTACGACTAGTCATGTCAGCCCGGGCTCCTTATCATATGGATGCTAGCGACATCATCATATACGTGAGCCAAAAGGCGCAAACGGTCCCGGGCAAAGGTAAGGCGACACCCGTGGGAATACCGTGCGTGAGGCCGCAAAGTGATATGAGGTGTTACAGGCTAGATCGATGTGACATTGAGTCGGGGTCCTGACAGCGTTGGTATCAGAGCTTGACAGCCTGTAGGATTACCAAGCCAAACTGGTCGAAGTTGAGTCTAGAAATTCTTTAGTTATGTAAGGGAATTGATTGTGGGTTGAAACGTAAGGCTCTTTTTACTCCTTATACCTCGTGGCCTTCTGATCTGAGTCAACCTCTTCTCTTCTACGGGGATTAAGAACTAGGGTTCTCATCTATCTACTAGGATGACGAGTTACTATGTTAGAGACTTATAGGATTGATAGTTTCAAGTCTCAATTCAGTTTCTACCTCTGTATGCTAACTATTGATCTCGGAACCTTGATATTGTGCTTCTGAGTGGCTATGCCACCATTTTTGTAGCATGTCTCCAATCTTTTGAGCATTTACAGCCGTTATGCTGTCCGAGTCATCCCAGGTTTCTAAATAGTCGGATGCATTTGCAAATCCCTTCTTCCTGTTTCCGATGTGCCTTTGGTCAGATTAATCACACAAATCAGTGAGTTGAGGTACTTTATTGCCTTGACATATATGTTGGAGCTAGTATTATGACCCTAAGTGCTTAGGGGATCATCTAGTGGTCTAGCCATGATTTGTGTCCCAGTGTGATGATTCTGGCCTTTATTTCCGAAAGCATCCCGTGATGCAATTTAGTTAGTAGGTATTCTACTCCTTGGGTTTTGAACCCGAGATCCACCCTACTTACCTCATGTTGATAGTGTTTGCTAGTTCCTTTACGTTATTAGTAACCTTTGAAATAGTCCTCGAAGTTCGTGGTATTTCCTTTTTCCAAATACTATGAACCGCTTATGGCAGATGTTTATTGGATCAATAGATCACAATTAGAGTACTCTTGAGGAGTTCTCCATTCATAAATCGTGACTCTGCCAGTCCTACCTCTCTGCATGGCTTATCCGGAGGAAAGATGTTGAATTGGTTTGACATACTAATCTATGCATCCACAACTCAGAAAATTATATGTTCCTTTGAGTTGTTCTCTTTAGTTGCATTCTGACCCTCGTCTATCAATTGATAGTCAAGAGTATGCGTGCATTCGTTTATCGAGGCCTATTACTCTTGTGGTCCGTCAAGCCATTCTATTCCGGAATAACTAGGAGAAACAAACTCCAGTACCTCATCCATATCCAGGATCGAGTCAAAGAAGTTGTCTTCCGCAGATCAGATGCAATCCAGCTTTTGATTCTGTTCTACCCTGGAGTATCACCCCCTTTATGTCAGGATTTTCATGAGAATTGCTCCAGCCCTTGTGAATTCTTGACCTAGTGATACTTCTCGCCATCATTTTCATTTCTCGCTTCCGTGTTGTTGTAACCGGAGTGCCGACAAGTGAATCGTGATGTGTGAACTCAATACTCCTAGCAACCCCGTTGCCTGGTAGTTAATGGACAATAATTATCCTTAGCGTGTTGATTATTGAATCCTCACCCTAGGATTATCATGCTACCTAGTCCTTATTTCTGGTGCACTCTTCGATCAATGAGTTAGGATTATCCAATCCCTTGTTTATTTCACCATATCGTCTTGCCCTGAAAAGCAAGATTGCTCTCGAGCTTAGTAACATACCGGTGGTTCGTGATTTTTCGATTATCTTCTCGGAAGTATTACCAGGTTGTCACCTGACCGCTATGTTGAGTTCGTGACCAAGTTGGTTTATTCCTGTAAACCACCCCTTCTCCAAGAGTCTGTGTTGGATACCCCTGAGCTAGACGGTTAAGCTGAACAGCAACTTGGAGAGTTGGAAGATAAAAGCTTGCCTAACTTAGTTCATTGTTCCAAAAGGGATATCTTGTGTTTGTGTGAGTTGAAGAAAGATGATATCTTCAGCGATTGGTCCCTGTGATCAGTTATTGGACCTATTGCCTTATAAAAACTTTGATTTGAGTATGGGTTATCGTCAAATCAAATCAGAACCAACGATGTTCGTAATGTTGTCTTACTCGTGGATTTTCCTCGAGCATACACCATTACATCTTTTGGTCTGACCAATGCTATCACCTTGTTCACCAAGTCGTGGAATTCCATCTTCATGGAAATCTCGATGATTTGTTGTTGAGCCCATCAACATCATTTTATCTTCTCCAAGATCTTGTTGGACAATAAGTTAGTGTTGGAAACTTTTGAAAGCATTTTATTCATGCTAGCTCATGAAGTATTTGTTTGATGAAAGGAGTGACTTCCTCTTATACACGTGCATTTGGTGAAAGTTGCCGCTGTGAATTTGAGAAAGTTAGTTTTGCTTCCTCTAGAATCATCCCAAGTCAGCCATGCACGTGCAAAGTATTCTGTGGTCTGTTAGACTGATCATCTTCGTTCCATAGGAATTCTGTAGCACACCAAGCCACTGACTGATTTGGTCTAGGAGAAGGAGTTCTTTTTAAGAGCTAACCCGGGCTTAATCAAGAACTTTGATATCCTCGATGATGGTTCCCAACCAGAACTTGGTAGTGCTTTATTATAAGACTACCATGTGATCATGCTTGTCTGGGACAACATGTTCACATGTTTGTAGCAGAACCAGCTCATGTTTTGGAGCTTGCTATCGCAGTTCGTCCCTCGAGAATCTCGCAACGTCATCTCGTCGATTTGTGTTGCAAACTTTCATTTTTCTTCCTAGACTCGATGAGTCAGGATTATTCTGACACCAACCAGATCTGAATCTCAGGCAGATATGATGGTTGGAACATTTCCCAAGAACTATAATATTGGTCCCTCGATAACTGGTAAAGTGGATGTCGTGGCCAGCACCACCCAGCCGAAGGACCTATTATTGTAGTATCTTGATTAAAGAAGTTGGCCACCTTCCCATAAGGACTTCGTAGGATTTACTCCCTAGTTGTGCCTTATGATTTTTGTGCTCCTGAAGTCCGACCTTTACTTGATGTCCTAGATATCAACCCAGTTTAATAAATGGGTTGCGCTGGCACATCAAGGAGAACATTAGAAGCGGAGTGCTAAATGTCTCTCGGTCGATCATCCAGATTTTGTTTCCTTGGCCTCGCTAAGGTGAAATCTGAGAAAGTGTTATCTTCCTTTGCATCTGTATCATCCATCATCATTCATCATGGTAGCAAGTTGTGTTGCCAGGATCCTTGACACGGATGTTGGTAAAACCTTGATGAATATGGAGATGCTCAAGTTCTTGAGAGCACGCACAAGCGCTAGGTGTTATCATCGGCACTAACTGGATTGCCTCAGTTTCCTCGATTATGCTATAACTTTTCAAACAGTGGACTCACTCTCTACTGTTGAGCTTCTCCCCAGTTACTAAAATCATTCCTTGTGTTGTTTTCAACAAGGTAATCCACATCATCCATTTTAATCCGGGTATGCCATTCTACCGAACCCCTCCAAATGGCCGCTCGAGAATTGCCTTAGGTTGGTATAAAATATTTTCAATGATCTCTGAATCAAAGGTAATTCTTTTTGCCACTTAAGGGGATATTTCTACAAGTCACCATCCCTAAGGTGCCCCATTATGGTATCATGGCAATTCAATTCCTCGCTATGTTGACAACCGATCACCACATTCTTAAGTCTGGAATTGTTGTCTACTTAGCGAACCCTCGTCATCTGTCTCACTCCATTTCTTCAGATCTATGCTTCGTGTCTCAGCTCGAGAGATGTGTCAATGTCTCATCCCATGAGTTGATCCTGAGTTGTTCGATCTTTGAGAAGATCGATCCTTCTAGAGTTTTCCTTTCCTATTCTTGTCATGATTAGCTGGAGTTCTCAGAGCAAGACGACGGGACAAAGATGCTGATCGAATCAACACTCTTATGGAGTGCACCCTGGATCATGAAGATTATGTTAGTTGGCGTTTTCCCTTCGTCTTACCCTACGCTTGAATCTCGGGACGAGATTCTTGTTTAGTGGGGGCGAGTTGTCACATCCCTAGCTTCTGGTGCTGCCTAGTGTTTGCAACATGTTTAAATTTTTGAACTTGAACTGGGGAAATTTGGAAGCCTAAAAAAAACTTAAATAAAAGAAGGGCAAAAACCCTAAAATGCATTCAATGTTTCCAAAATGGCCTTAACTAATGTTGGTTATATTTTGGCAAGGGTTTTATACCAAACCAAAAATAATGAACATTTTTGAGGAATATTTTGAGCATTGAATTTAAATCATATTCTATTTGAATTTGGAATTATATTCATAATATATAATGAATATATTTTCAAATGACCTGAGATATTTTATGTATATGTGGAGAAGTCCATTAAGTGACTTAAAAATATCCAGGGGAGTTTTGGCACTGTTTTCAAATTTTGTTTGAATTAGAATTCAGTGGCAATTAAATAAAACAAAACAGAAGAAAAATAAAAAAAGAGCAGAAGACCTATCTGTCGCTTACCTGGACCTACCTGGCTGGCTCAGCTCCTGCACGGCCCAACACTGCTGCCCAGCCCACCGCGACCTACTGTCGTCTTCCTCCCCTCGCCCCAAAGCTGTTGCTGTCGCCGTGAGAAAGCGCCCGCGCACACAGGCTCCACCTCCTGCTTCGCGCTGGAGGCTCAACCTCCTCCCTGTCCCCGCGCCTGGAGACGCCTCGACCCCCTCTGTTCTCCCCCCCCTCTTTCCTGGCTCTCCCCCTCTCTTGCCCGCAGCCATGGCCGAATGCCACCATCGCCACCGACGCCGTTCGCCGTGGCCACAGCCACCGCCTAGCCTTCCCAACTGTCCAGGAGCTCCACCTCCGTCGTCTACGCCTCCCCAAGGAAACACGCGCCGCCGGACGCCCCCGAACGCCCACACCGCCGCCTTCTTCAACCTTCGGCCCCGTCGATCGCCGTCGTCGATTCGCCCCCGACAAGACATCTTCGAGCCCACTAACCCTCCCAACGGACTCGCGGTGAGCCCCGTCGTGTTTCCCCTCTCTCCATTCGCTCGCCCCCATGCTGTACCCGCCGTCTCACCGCAACCGGAGCTCGCTGCCACCGGCCATTTTGCCGTCGCGGCCATGGCTTGTTTCGGTCGCGTCCGAGCACGGCTTTGAGCTCGTGGGGCTCACAGGAAGCCCATGCGCAGCTCAGCTTGTCCAAAACCCCACCAGGGCCTCGCGCCCGTTACCACCCGAACTCCGGCGCCGCCGCGAGCTCCGTTCCGACGAGCCCCGGCGTTCCCGCAGCCTGCCACCTACCCCATCAGATGCGGGAGATCCTGGGCTACGCCCCGGTGCCCTCAGCCGCCGCCTTCGTCGCCTTTAGCGCAAGTCCGGCGCGTTGCCGCCGCCATTTTGGTCGCCGGCGTCCAACTCTGGTGGTTGGTGACGTGGCGATGTCATTAAACGCTAATGACGCACTAACTAACCCCCTCTCTCACTAACTACTGGGCCCCACGCCTTAACTAACCGCAGTTTAGTTTATGATTAGTTTTAACTAATCACAATGGCCCCACAAGTCAAAGTTGACCGTGCTGACGTGTCTGTTGACCGGACCCACCTGTCATTGACCCTAGGCTGCACTGGGTCACTGACCAGTGGGCCCCATTGGTCAAGTTTGACCTGGACCCGCCTAGTTGACCTGCTGACATCAGCATGACCTAGTGCTGACGCAATAAATCATTTTCTGGTTTTAAAATAATCCAGGAAATTCCAAAAATTGTACAAACTTCTAAAATTCATAGAAATTCAACCGTAACTCCAAATGAAATAAATTATATATGAAAAATTATCAGAAAAATTCAAGGAATCCATCTGTACTATTTTCATGCATGTTAGAACAACTTATGACCACTGTTTAGGACAATTCAATTAAATGGCATTTAAATAACCACATGTCGAGTTTGAATTTGAATCTTGGATTCAAACCAACTTTATTTAATCTGGTTTAGTTGCATCAGCACAAATCACATCATATTGCCATGTCACATTCATGCATCATATTGTCGCATTGCATTAATTGTGTTCTTCCTTGTTTGCCGGTAATTGTCCCCTCTCGATAGACGTGTACCGGCGATGTGATCGATGACACCGATGAAGAGCTATATTATCTTCAGAAGTGCCGGGCAAGCAAAACCCCCTTGTTCATTCCGATAAAATCCCACTCTCTCGCTCCTGCTCTCTTTTACTGCATTAGGACAACAACGACATATTTGTTACTTGTTGCGGTAGCTGAACCCCTTATCCTCTGCATGACCTGTCATTGCCACAGTAAATAGATGAAACCCACTAGCATGAGTAGGAGTTGTTTGAGCCCTGTTGTGCCTACTCATTCATGCTTGTTTGTCATGCCTGCTACTGCTTAGAGTTGAGTCAGGTCTGATTCATCGGGGATGAATCAGAGGTGTGTGAGCATGCCCTACCGCTGAGAGCTAGGTGTGTGAACACGATTTGGTAAAGGTAGCGGTGAGAGGCCATGTAGGAGTACATGGTGGGTTGTCTCATTGCAGCCGTCCTCAGGAACTGAGTTTTGTGTTTGTGATCCATGACCAGTTACTACCACACATTGGGTTCCGGTAACTCGACCCCTCTCAACTTATTAATAAACATGATCTCTGTCCAGGAGTTGCAACTAGTTTCTGGTGTTTGTAGGTAGTGTTAGTAGTCTACCAAGTGGCACCCGGTACAGGTGGGCTTGGGACAGACTAGGACAGTGGCCCGGTGTACCAAGTGGCACCCGGATGGTGGGCTTGGGAACCCTGCTCACATCGTTTGGGGCCGTGAGCGACACCCCGGCCGGATCTCCTTGCGGATGGAACCCGAATAGGCGATAAACCTGGACGAGAGACTTGTATGGTTAGTCAGGTCGTGGCCGACTCCCTCGCCCGGCTTCCGCTTGAAGGTTGCCGAGGTACATGACGTGTACAGGGCGATAAGTGGCGAGAGCGTGTGTGAAGAAGTACACCCCTGCAGGGTTATCACTATCTATTCGAATAGCCGGATTCCTCGGATATGGAAACTTGGACCCCTTGCATAGTTCATAGACAAGTGAAAGTGGATACTCTAAAATACGCACGATAAGCGTGAGTGCTATGGATGGCGTTCTCATAGGGAGACGAGAGCGGATCCATAGTGGTGTATTGTTATGGTGAATATGTGGACTTGTGTGCGCCACCTCAAAAGAGTTACTTGCAGTCGTAGTCCAGGATAGCCACCGAGTCAAAGCTGGCTTGCTGCAGTTAAACTCCACCACACCCTTTGTTGATAATGATGCATATGTAGTTAGATCTGATGTAAGTCTTGCTGGGTACATTTGTACTCACGTTGCTTAATTTATGTTTTTGCAGAGAGACTTCAGTCTCACTAGTAGTTCCGCGTGGACTTCTACGTTTAGCTTGTTACCTCGGCTACGATCTTGTGCCCTTGGCAGGATCTGGTAGATAGTCAGGCTTCTCAGCCTTTTTAATTTCTAGATGTCTGTACTCAGACATGTTAAGCTTCCGCATGTGCTTTGACTTGTATGCTCTGATTGTTGGGTCATGAGACCCATGTTTGTAATATCTCGCTCCTCGGAGCCTATTGAATAAATACTTGAGTCGTAGAGTCATTTTGTGATGCCATGTTGTATTGCACATATCGAGCATATTGTGTGTATGTTATTGAAATGCTTGGTATGTGTGGGATCTGACTATCTAGTTGTTTATCTTTAGTAGCCTCTCTTACCGGGAAATGTCTCCTAGTGTTTCCATTGAGCCTTGGTAGCTTGCTACTGCTCCGGAACACTTAGGCTGGCCGGCATGTGTCCTTCTTCATTCCTGTGTCTGTCCCTTCGGGGAAATGTCACGCATTGAGTACCGGAGCCCTGTTAGCCCGCTACAGCCCGGTTTACCGGAGTCCTGCTAGCCCAGTGCTACAGCCCGGACCCACTTGCTGATGACCGACACGTTCGATGCTGGGTCATGGATGCCTGTCCCTGTAAGTCTGTGCCACTTTGGGTTTACGACTAGTCATGTCAGCCCGGGCTCCTTATCATATGGATGCTAGCGACATCATCATATACGTGAGCCAAAAGGCGCAAACGGTCCTGGGCAAAGGTAAGGCGACACCCGTGGGAATACCGTGCGTGAGGCCGCAAAGTGATATGAGGTGTTACAGGCTAGATCGATGTGACATTGAGTCGGGGTCCTGACATTTAGTATATAAAAGAAAACTACAAAAATGGAATTGAGTTTACCTCATACGCTTCATCTTTTTAATATCTTTCGTGAGTATGATGAAAAGGAAAATTGTGCTCAAGTGCTAGAAGAAGAAATCTATAGAATGTTTGATACTAAATCTTTGAATGATGAGCATGATTGCAATGTTGTTAGTATGAATTCCTTGAATATCCGTTATTTTAATGATATGGAAAGCCACAAGCTTGGGGAAGCTATGTTTGATGAATATGATATTTTTTGTCCCCCAAGTTTTGATGAGAATATTTATTATGATGAAAGCATGCCTCCTATTTATGATGATTATATTGATGAAAGTGGGTTTGGAAGAGTGTCAACTTTAGGAAGTATTGATCCCACTATTTTGGAGGATGTTGAATCTTATTGTGATGAACATGAAAATGGATTTGGAAGAGTGTCAACTTTATTTAGTGATGATTCCACTATTTCGGAAGAGGTTCCAATTGATTATGAGAACAAAGTTGTTATCTATGATGATTATTGTGATGACTTGTATGCTATTGGGAATAATGATAACCATGAAACTTGTCATCATGATTTTAGTTTTCAATTGGATTATGCCTCACATGATAATTATTTTGTTGAGTTTGCTCCCACTACTATTCCGAATAAGAAGAATTTTGCTTATGTGGAGAGTAGTAAAATTTCTATGCAAGTAGATCATGAAAAGAATGCTTTAGGTGCTGGTTATATTGTTGAATTCATTCATGATGCCACTGAAAATTATTATGAGGGAGGAACATATGCTTGTAGGAATTGCAATAATATCAAGTTTCCTCTCTATGTGTTGAAAATCTTGAAGCTATGCTTGTTTTACCTTCCTATGCTTGTTGATTATTGTTCCCATAAGTTGTTTTCTCACAAAATCCCTATGCATAGGAAGTGGTTTAGACTTAAATGTTCTAGTAATATGCTTCTTGATGCTCCCGTTATGTTTAAATTCTTATCTTTTATGTGAGCATCATTGTCATCATCATGCCTAGCTAGAAAGGCATTAAAGAAAAGCGCTTGTTGGGAGACAACCCAATATTTACCCTTACTGTTTTTGTATGTTCACATGATTATTCTACTGTAGTAATCATGTTTTATAGCTTTTGTTTCAATGAAGTGCCAAGTAAGACCTTTAGGATAGCTTTCGGTGATAGTTGTGTTGATCTTGCTGAAAATCAGAAACTTTTGCATCCAGTAAATTAGTTTTGTTAATTCCCATAAACGTGTTATTGATCTGATTCTTTTTGTTCTGGATTGGTACACGAATTGATTAGGACTTCCTAATTTGGTAGAATTGTTGGAGTTCCATAAGTATACGTTTGATATAGATTAATACAGACTGTTCTGTTTTTGACAGATTCTGTTTTCTATGTGTTGTTTGCTTATTTTGATGAATCTATGAGTAGTATCGGAGGGTATGAACCATAGAGAAGTTGGATACAGTAGATATTACAACAATATGAATTTAGAATGAGTTCATTGCAGTACCTAAGTGGTGGTTTTATTTTCTTATACTAACGGAGCTTACGAGTTTTCTGTTGAGTTTTGTGTTGTGAAGTTCTCAAATTTTGGGTAAGGAGTCGATGGACTATGGAATAAGGAGTTGCAAGAGACTAAGCTTGGGGATTCCCAAGGCACGCCAAGGTAATATTCAAGGACAACCAAGAGCCTAAGCTTGTGGATGCCCCGGATGGCATCCCCTCTTTCGTCTTCGTTCATCGGTAACTTTACTTGGAGCTATATTTTTATTCACCACATGATATGTGTTTTGCTTGGAGCGTCATTTTCTTTTGTTAGTATTTGCTTGCTGTTATTTATAATAATGTTTTGCATCTTTATTTTCAAAAAAAAGTCAAGGATAGCCTTTACCATGCCTATTTTGCTAGTATACATGTTGCTGTTTGAAAACAGAAAGTTTACCGCTGTTGCAAAAATTCCCTAGAAAATTCAGAGAATGGTATAATGTTCAAACTTTGAGCTCTGATAAATTTATTACAGTGGGAATTTCCCTTCATAATTTTTGGAGTTAGGGAAGTATGATGAATCTTGCATTCTTTACAGACTGTACTGTTTTGGCAGATTGCTGTTATGTTTTCATTTTTTTGCACATGTTTGCTTGTTTAATGATTGTATTTGAGGATATGAGTATTAAATATGCAGAGGCATTTAGTATGCAATGTTGAATAATAATTTTAGTTATTTTTTACATTAGAAAATGATAAGGTTTTGCATTGGTTTATACTAACCTATCTCACGAGTTCTTGTTGAGTTTGGTGTGGATGAAGCTTCTGATAAAAAGAGAAACCATGATATGAGAGGAATTAAGGAGACACAAAAGTTCAAGATTGGGTATTCCCAAGGCACCCCAAGATAATATTTCAAGAAGTCTCAAGCGTCTAAGCTTAGGGATGCCCCGTTAGGCATCCCACCTTTCTTATTCAACAACTATCGGTTAGTATCGGTTGAGCCTAAGTTTTTGCTTCTTCACATGAGTTGTGCTATCCTTGCAATGTCATTTTATTTTGTTTTGCTTGCTGTTTGAATACAATACCAAGATCTGAAATTCTTAAATGAGAGAGAGTCTTCGCATAGTTACATAACTATTTAGCTACTCATTGATCTTCACTTATATCTTTTTGGAGTAGTTTTTTATTCACTCGTGTGATTCACTTATATCCTATGAATAAATTGTTGAATGAGTTGATTGTCATAAATCTGAAATTATCTATGTCTAATTTGCTTATCCCATGGGGAGTAATGACTTCACATCTAAGAAGTAGACGTTGTAAATTTATTGATGGTTAGCAAGCATTGTATTGGTCATTTGAAAAATTCATGAAAGAATATTGAAGGAAGAGAGATTTCATATATAAATACACTATCCTAGACATATTTTATAATTGGGAGCACTCATTAAGTATGACATGCTAAAGAGTTGATGTTGGACAAGGAAGACAACGTAATGGGTTATGTTTTTCCAACATCTCAGTTAAAGTATATTGTCGTGTATCATTAAAACATGCTGAGCTTGCCTTTCCCCCTCATGCTTGCCAAAATTACTTGCACCAAGTAGAGATACTACTTGTGCTTCCAAATATTCTTAAACCCAGTTTTGCCATGAGAGTCCACCATACCTACCTATGGATTGAGTAAGATCCTTAAAGTAAGTTGTCATCGGTGCAAGCAATAAAATTTGCTCTCTAAATATGTATAATCTTTTGGTGTGAAGAAAATAGCTTTATACGATCTTGTTATGGAAGCAATAAAAGTGACAGACTGCATAATAAAGGTCCATATACAAGTGGCAATATAAAGTGACATTCATTCGCATTAAGATTTTGTGCATCCAACCCTAAAACCGCATGACAACCTCTGCTTCCCTCTGTGAGGGGCCTATATTTTATTTTTTGTCTGTTACTTTATGCAAGAGTCAAGGTGATCTTCACCTTTCCCTTTTTTCATTGTATCCTTTGGCAAGCACCTCGTGTTGGAAAGATCCTGATATATATATCCAATTGGATGTAAGTTAGCATGAACTATTATTGTTGACATCACCCAAAGGTGAATACGTTGGGAGGCAACACTATAAGCCCCTATCTTTTTCACTGTCCGATTGAAACTCCATAACCATTAGTATTGTGTGAGTGTTAGAGATTTTAGAAGACTATATGATAGTTGAGTATGTGGAGTTTGCTATTCCTAAAAATAAGATGAGTTGCAATTGTTTGATGACTGAGAATGAAGTTTGCTAGTTTTCAAGAAAGTTTATGGTCTATGCTTTGACATGTGAATTGCTTGTTACTTTATCGTAAGAAGTTTTATGAGATGAACTACTGTTATGACATATTATCATGCTAGAAAAGGTCATTGAAATTATCATTGATCAAACTTGTGCACCTTCTAGCATTCACACTTCATAAATTCTTTCTTTTATCATTTACCTACTCAAGGACGAGTAGGAATTAAGCTTGGGGATGCTGATACGTCTCCAACGTATCTATAATTTATGAAGCATTCATGCTATTTTATTATCTGTTTTGAATGATTATGGGCTTTATTAAACACTTTTATATTACTTTTGGGACTAACCTACTAACCGGAGGCCCAACCCATATTGCTGTTTTATTGCCTGTTTTAGTATTTCGAAGAAAAGGAATATCAAACGGAGTCCAAACGGAATGAAACCTTCGGCAGCGTGATTTTTTGGAAGAATATGACCCTAGAGACTTGGAGTTCACGTCAGAAGATCCTTGAGGAGGCCAGGAGATAGGGGGTGCGCCCCCCCTACTGGGTGCGCCCCCCTGTCTCGTGGTCCCCTCGAGCACCCCCCGACCGACTTCTTTCGCCTATATAGTCCCACGTACCCTAAAAACATCCACGAAGAAGATAGATCGGGAGTTCCACCGCCGCAAGCCTCTGTAGCCACCAACAACCTCTCGGGAGCATGTTCCGGCACCCTGCTGGAGGGGAAACCCATCACCGGTGGCCATCTTCATCATCCTGGCGCTATCCATGACGAGGAGAGAGTAGTTCACCCTCGGGGCTGAGGGTATGTACCATCAGCTATGTGTTTGATCTCTCTCTCTCGTGTTCTCTCTATGGCACGATCTTGATGTATTGCGAGCTTTGCTATTATAGTTGGATCTTATGATGTTTCTCCCCCTCTACTCTCTTGCAATGGATTGAGTTTTCCCTTTGAAGTTATCTTATTGGATTGACTCTTTAAGGATTTGAGAACACTTGATGTATTTCTTGCCGTGTTTATCTGTGGTGACAATGGGATATCACGTGCCACTTGATGTATGTTTTGGTGACCAACTTGCGGGTTCCGCCCATGAACCTATGCATAGGGGTTGGCACACGTTTTCGTCTTGACTTTCTTGTAGAAACTTTGGGGCACTCTTTGAAGTACTTTGTGTTGGTTGGATGAATCTGAGATTGTGTGATGCGTATCGTATAATCATGCCCACGGATACTTGAGGTGACAATGGAGTATCTAGGTGACATTAGGGTTTTGGTTGATTTGTGTCTTAAGGTGTTATTCTAGTACGAACTCTTGAATAGATTGATCCGAAAGAATAACTTTGAGGTGGTTTCGTATCCTACCATAATCTCTTCGTTTGTTCTCCGCCATTAGTGGCTTTGGAGTGACTCTTTGTTGCATGTTGAGGGATTGTTATATGATCTATCTATGTTATTATTGTGGAGAGAACTTGCACTAGTGAAAGTATGAACCCTATGCCTTGTTTCTTATCATTGCAATACCGTTTGTGCTCACTTTTATCATTAGTTACCTTGCTGTTTTTATATTTTCAGATTACAAAAACCTATATCTACTATCCATATTGCACTTGTATCACCATCTCTTCGCCGAACTAGTGCACCTATACAATTTGCCATTGTATTGGGTGTGTTGGGGACACAAGAGATTCTTTGTTATTTGGTTGTAGGGTTGTTTGAGAGAGACCATCTTCATCCTACGCCTCCCACGGATTGATAAACCATAGGTCATCCACTTGAGGGAAATTTGCTACTGTCCTACAAACCTGTGCACTTGCAGGCCCAACAACGTCTACAAGAAGAAGGTTGTGTAGTACTCCCTCTGTAAACTAATATAAGAGCGTTTAGATCACTATTTTAGTATTCTAAACGCTCTTATATTAGTTTACGGAGGGAGTAGACATCAAGAGGCCATGTAGGAGTACATGGTGGGTTGTCTCATTGAAATCATCCTCAGGAACTTAGTTATGTGTATGTTATCCAAGAACATATACTACCACACATTGGGCCTGAAACCCATGGACCCTCTCGCTTATTAACCGCCTTGATCTCCGTCCAGGAGTTGCAATGCTTGTAGGTCGTGCTAGTAGTCTACCAAGTTTCACCCGGTACAAGTGGGCTTGGGACAGACTAGGCACCATGGCCCGGTGTACCAAGAGTAGAACCATCTGTCGAGGTGGACTTGGGAACCTTGCACACAATCGTTTGGGGCCATGATGGAAACTTCGCCTGGACTTCACTTGCGAGTTCAACCTCAGATAGGCGATAAACCTGGACTAGAGTCTTGCGTGGTTAGTCAGGTTGTGGCCGACACCCTCGCCAGGCTTCCACTTGAAGGTTGCCAAGATACATGACGTATATATGGTGGTAAGTCATGAGAGCGTGTGTGAAGAAGTACACCCCTACAGGGTAATACAATCTATTCGAATAGCCGCACCTTGGATATGGACTACTTGAAAAGCTTATATGGTTCATAGATAACTAGAAGTGGTACTCTAAAATGCGCAATATAAGCATGAGTGTTGTGGATGGCCTTCTCGTTGGGATACGGGAGCGGATCCATAGTGGTGTATTGATATGGTGAATATGTGGACTCGTGTGTGCCACCTCAAAGAAATTACTTACTTTCGTAGTTCAAGATAGCCACTGAGTCAAAGTTGGCTTGCTGCAGTCAAACTCCACAACCCCCTTTTGTTGATACTAATGCATATGTAGCTAGTTCTGATGTAAGTCTTGCTAGGTACATTTGTACTCACGTTTGCTTAATTTATGTTTTTGCAGAGAGACTTCAGTCTCACTAGTAGTTCTACGTGGGCATCGACAATTAGCTTGGGAATCCCAAACAGAGGTCTGGTTCCAATGGAGGGTCTTGTAGATCGAGAGGCTTCCTATCCTTCTTTCTTCTCAACTGTATGTACTCAGACAGGATTAGCTTCCGCATGTGCTTGTTGCTTGTATGACTTTGTATGTTGGGCCATGAGACCCATGTTTGTAATACCATGCTATGTATGGCTCCTCAGAGCCTTTTAATTAAATACTTGAGTCGTAGAGTTATGTTGTGATGTGATACGTCTCCGTCATATCTATAATTTTTGATTGTTCCATGCCAATATTATTCAACTTTCATATACTTTTGGCAACTTTTTATACTATTTTTCGGGACTAACATATTGATCCAGTGCCCAGTGCCAGTTCTTGTCTGTTGCATGTTTTATGTTTCGCAGAAAACCAATATCAAACAGAGTCCAAATGGGATAAAAACGGACGGAGAATTATTTTGGAATATTTGTGATTTTTGGGAAGTAAAATCAATGCCCGAGGGGGCCAGGAGATAGGGGCGCGCCCCAAGGAGGCAGGCACGCCCTGGACTCTCCTTGGCCCCCGTAAGGCGGTTGACGCTCTTCTTTTGCTGCAAGAAAGCTAATTATACGAGAAACTTCTAGGCGAAAGATTCACCCCAATCGGAGTTACAGATCTACGGATATAAAAGAAATGGTGAAGGGGAAGGATCTGGGAGCGCAGAAACAAAGAGAGACACAGAGATAGATGCAATCTCGAAGGGGCTCTCGCCCCACCCACGCCATGGGAGCCAAGGACCACAGGGGAAACCCTTCTCCCATCTAGGGAGAAGGTCAAGGAAGAAGAAGAAGAAGATGGGGGGCTCTCAGCCCCTTGTTTCCGGTGGCGCTGGAACGCCACCGGGGGCCATCATCATCACCGCGATCTTCACCAACAACTTCACCGCCTTCATCACCAACTCTTCCCCCCTCTATGCAGCGGTGTGACCTCTCTCTTACCCGCTGTAATCTCTACTTAAACATGGTGCTCAACACTATATATTTTTTTCCCAATGATGTATGGCTATCTTATGATGTCTGAGTAGATCCATTTTGTCCTATGGGTTAATTGATGATCGTGATTGGTTTGAGTTGCATGTATTATTATTGGTGTTGTCCTATGGTGCTCTCCATGTGTTGCAAGTGTGAGGGATCCCGGCTGTAGGGTTTGCAATATGTTCATGATTTGCTTATGGTGGGTGGCGTGAGTGAACATAAGCACATACCCGAGTAAGTAGGTTATTTGCATATGGGATAAAGGGGACTTGATGCTTTAATGCTATGGTTGGGTTTTACCTTAATGAATCTTTAGTAGTTGTGGATGCTTTCTAGAGTTCCAATCATAAGTGCATATGATCCAAGAAGAGAAAGTATGTTAGCTTATGCCTCTCCCTCAAATAGAATTGCAATAGTGATTACCGGTCTAAGTTATTGATTGCCTAGGGACAAATAACTTTCTCGTGACAAAAAGCTCTCTACTAATATTTACTTCATTGCATCTTTATCTAAACAGCCCCTACCTTTTATTTACGTGCTCTTTATTATCTTGAAAACCTATGCTATCACACCTACAAAGTCCTTTTAGTTTCATACTTGTTCTAGGTAAAGCGAACATGAAGCGTGCGTAGAGTGGTATCAGTGGTCGATAGAACTTGAGGGAATATTTGTTCTACCTTTAGCTCCTCGTTGGGTTCGACATTCCTACTTATCGAAAACTATTGCGATCCCCTTCACTTGTGGGTTATCAAGACATTTTTCTGGCGCCATTGCCGGGGAGTCATGGCGTGGGGTGAAGATTCTTGTGTGTGCTTGTTTGCTTTATCACTAAGTAATTTTTATTTGCTATTTTAAGTTGTTCTCTATCTTTAGCTGTGGATATGGAACACAAAAATACCAAAAAAGTTAGGTGTACTTGCTACTCATGGAGATGGGGAACCTCCTAAAAACCTCAATGCTCGTTATGTGACAGAAATTATGTATTACTTTGATAATCCTGAGAAAACCCCATTCAACTTTGTTATGGGAGACATGTTGGATCAACGTGAATACTTTAGGGATTATCGCTTGACACAAAAAGGGAAACTATTATGGGATCAAATTTCTATGTTGCATTGGTATGCTCGTCAACTATGCTTGATACATGATTATACTTGTTGCTCTAGGATGAAGGCTCCACACCTTCGCTTTTCATGCAAATTCAATGATAATAAAACCTTAGCTTCTTATGCTAATGGTGTATATGATTACTATGATGTGGAACAAATAGAAGAATCTGTTGTTTTTATGGGTGCTTATGACAATGAATCTATGTTTAAAGAGTTTGATGATTTTGATGATTCAGTTTATAGACCTGAAAAGTTTGCTATACTTAGACATTGCTATAAAAATTATGAATACAATTACAATATTGATGCATTTATTGAGAAAGTCTCAGCTGCCCAAGAAGAGACTAAAATTTGCAGGAAGCTATGGAAGAAGAAATGGATGAAACTGTGAGCTCATTGGATGAAAAATATGATGAGGAGAGCGAAGAACAAAAGGAGGAAGAGCGGATTAGCTACCCGTGCCCACCTTCTAATGAGAGTAACTCTTCAACTCATACATTGTTTAATTCCCCTTCGTGCTTACCAAAGGATGATAGCTATGATAATTGTTATGACCCCGTCGATTCTCTTGAAATATCCATTTTTGATGATGCTTGCTATGCTTGTGGCCAAGATGCCAATATGAATTATGCTTATGGAGATGAACTTGCTATAGTTCCTTATGTTAAACATGAAATTGTTGCTATTGCACCCACACATGATAGTTCTATTATCTTTTTGAATTCTCCCAACTACACTATATCGGAGAAGTTTGTGCTTACTAAGGATTATATTGATGGGTTGCCTTTTACTACTACACATGATGATTTTGATAGATATAATATGCATATGCTTGCTGCTCCTACTTGCAATTATTATGAGAGAGGAACTATATCTCCACCTCTCTATGTTTCCAATACGATAGAATTGCAAGAAACTGCTTATACTATGCATTGTGTGCATGAATTGTTCTTTTATGACATGTCGATGCATAGGAAGAGAGTTAGACTTCGTTGCTGCATGATATATGTTACTTTGTGCTCACTACTAAATTACAAATCATTTTTAATTAAAATTGGCTTTGATATACCTTGGGATCTGGGTGGATTCATTACTTGCACTATATGCCTAGCTTAAGGGATTTAAAGAAACTGCTGCCAGGGAGACAACCCGGAAGTTTTAGAGAGTCATTTATTTCTGTTGAGTGCTTTTATATAGTTTAAAAACAAAAAAATAAAGAGGGGAACCTAAAAACTTTTCGAAAAGGAAAGTGAAAGTGAGAAAGACAAGCATTGTTGAAGTGGGAGCTAGCCTTGAACTTTGTTCAGGCTCACGGAAACTTTGTGAATCTTGATTACAGAAAAATTTCATCAAAAATAATTATCCCCTTGTACAATTCCATTGTTTTATAAAAATAATGTGCTAAGGTTTGCCTTTAGGATGTTTACAATGCTTGTTGGTTTGTGCGGTGCAGCACAAAAACTTTGGCTGTAGTGCAAAATTTTACATTTTTAACTGGAAAGTCAAATGGTTCTGATTCTTTTTGAACTGTGCTGATGTATAAATTTTTTATTTTTCATAATTTTGGTATAATTTTTGGGGTACCAGAAGTATGGTGGATATTCAGATTGCTACACACTGTTCTGTTTTTGACAGATTCTGTTTTTGGTGCATAGTTTTCTTGTTTTGATGAATCTATCAATTTATATTAGTGGATTAAGCCATGAAAAAGTTATATTACAGTAGACACAATGCAAAAACAAAATATGAATTGGTTTGCAACAGTACTTAGAGTAGTGATTTGCTTTATTATACTAACGGAACTTACCGAGTTTTCTATCGAAGTTTTGTGTGGATGAAGTGTTTGATCGAGGAGGTTTCGACATGAGGAAAAGGAAGAGAGGCAAGAGCTCAATCTTGGGGATGCCCAAGTCACCCCAAGTAAATATTCAAGGATACTCAAGCGTCTAAGCTTGGGGATGCCCCGGAAGGCATCCCCTCTTTCTTCAACAAGTATCGGTATGTTTTCGTATTTGTTTCATTCATGCAATATGTGCAAGTCTTGGAGCATCTTTTGCATTTGGTTTTCACTTTCATTTTATGCACCATGCTGGTATGAGATAGTCCTTGGTTGATTTATAGAATGCTCATTTCACTTCACTTAAATCTTTTGAGTATGGATTTATAGAATGCTTCATGTGCTTCACTTATATCATTTGAAGTTTGCATTGCCTGTTTCTCTTCACATAGAAAAACCACCATTTGTAGAATGCTCTTTTGCTTCACTTATATTTGTTAGAGTGTGGACATATCTTTTGTAGAAAGAATTAAACTCTCTTGCTTCACTTATATCTATTTAGAGAGATGACAGGAATTGGTCATTCACATGGTTAGTCATAAAATCGTACATAAACTTGTAGATCGTTGAATATGATATGCTTGATTCCTTGCAATAGTTTTGCGATATAAAGGTGGTGATATTAGATTTATGCTAGTGGGTGACTATGGATTAGTAGAAACACTTGTGTTGAGGTTTGTGATTCCCGTAGCATGCACGTATGGTGAACCGCTTTGTGATGAAGTTGGAGCAAAATTTTATTTATTGATTGTCTTCCTTAAGAGTGGCGGTCAGGGATGAGCGATGGTCTTTTCCTACCAATCTATCCCCCTAGGAGCGTGCGCATAGTACTTTGTTTTCAATTGCTTGTAGATATTTGCAATAAGTATATGAGTTCTTTATGACTAATGTTGAGCCCATGGATTATACGCACTCTCACCCTTCCACCATTGCTAGCCTCTCTTGTGTCGTGCAACGTTCGCCGGTACCATACACCCACCATATACCTTTTTCAAAACAGCCACCATACCTACCTATCATGGAATTTCCATAGCCATTCTGAGATATATTGCCATGCAACCTCCATCATCATCATATATATGACTTGAGCATTCATTGTCATATTCCTTTGCATGATTGTAAGATAGCTAGCATGATGTTTTCATGGCTTGTCCATTTTTTTGATGTCATTGCTATGCTAGATCATTGCACAACCCGGTACACCGCCGGAGGCATTAATATAGAGTCATATCTTTGTTCTAGTATCAAGTTGTAATATTGAGTTGTAAGCAAATAAAAGTGTGATGATCATCATTATTAGAGCATTCCCCTAGTGAGGAAAGGATGATGGAGACTATGATTCCCCCACAAGTCAGGATGAGACTCCGGACTTAATAAAAAAAAGAGAGAGGCCAACGAAGCCTAAATAAAGAAAAGGGAGAGGCCAAAGAAGCCTATTCAAAAAAAGAGAGAAAATAAAAAAAATGAGAGAAAAAGAGAGAAGGGGCAATGCTACTATCCTTTTATCACACTTGTGCTTCAAAGTAGCACCATGTTCTTCACAGAGAGAGTCTCCTATGCTTTCACTTTCATAGACTAGTGAGAATTTTCATTATATAACTTGGCTTGTATATTACGATGATGGGCTTCCTCAAATGCCCAAGGTCTTCATGAGCAAGCAAGTTGGATGCACACCCACTTAGTTTCTTTTGTTGAGCTTTAATACACTTATAGCTCTAGTGCATTCGTTGCATGGCAATCCCTACTCCTCGCATTGACATCAATTGATGGGCATCTCCATAGCCCGTTGATTAGCCGCGTCGATGTGAGGCTTTCTCCCTTTTTTTCTTCTACACATAACCTCCACCATCATATTCTATTCCACCCATAGTGCTATATCCATGGCTCACGCTCATGTATTGCGTGAAATTTGAAAAAGTTGGAGATTACTAAAGTATGAAACAATTGCTTGGCTTCTCATCGGGGTTGTGCATGATTAAATACTTTGTTTGATGAAGATAGAGCAACAGCCAGACCATATGATTTTGTAGGGATAACTTTCTTTGGCCATGTTGTTTTGAAAATACATGACTGCTTTACTGGTACACTCGAAGTATTATTTTTTTTATGTCAAATGATAGAATATTTCTTTGAATCACTCGTGTCTTAACATTCATGCCCTGATTAGATATATGATCAAGATTATGCTAGATAGCATTCCACATTAAAAATTATCTTTTTTGTCATTTACCTACTCGAGGACGAGCAGGAATTAAGCTTGGGGATGCTGATACGTCTCCATCGTATCTATAATTTTTGATTGTTCCATGCCAATATTATTCAACTTTCATATACTTTTGGAAAGTTTTTATACTATTTTTTGGGACTAACATATTGATCCAGTGCCCAGTGTCAGTTCCTGTCTGTTGCATGTTTTATGTTTCACAGAAACCCAGTATCAAACGGAGTCCAAACGGGATAAAAACGGATGGAGAATTATTTTGGAATATTTGTGATTTTTGGGAAGTAAAATCAACACGAGATGGTGCCCGAGGGGGCCAGGAGATAGGGGGGCGCCCCAGGGAGGCAGGCGCGCCCTGGACTCTCCTGGGCCCCCTGTAAGGCAGCTGACGCTCTTATTTTGCTGCAAGAAAGCTAATTTTATGAGAAAAATCTGGGAGAAAGATTCACCCCAATCGAAGTTACGGATCTCTAGATATAAAAGAAACGGTGAAGGGGAAGGATCTGGGAGCGCAGAAACAGAGAGAGACAGATAGATAGATCCAATCTCGGAGGGGCTCTCGCCCCTCCCACGACATGGGAGCCAAGGACCAGAGGGGAAACCCTTCTCCCATCTAGGGAGAAGGTCAAGGAAGAAGAAGAAGAAGAAGGGGGCTCTCTCCCCCTTGCTTCCGGTGGCGCTGGAACGCTGCCGGGGGCCATCATCATCACCGCGATCTTCACCAACAACTTCACCGCCTTCATCATGAACTCTTCCCCCCTCTATGCAGCGGTGTAACCTCTCTCTTATCCTCTGTAATCTCTACTTAAACATGGTGCTCAACGCTATATATTTTTTCCCAATGATGTATGGCTATCTTATGATGTTTGAGTAGATCCGTTTTGTCCTATGGGTTAATTGATGATCGTGATTGGTTTGAGTTGCATGTTTTATTATTGGTGCTGTCCTATGGTGCTCTCCATGTCGCGCAAGCGTGAGGGATCCCCGTTGTAGGGTTTGAAATATGTTCATGATTTGCTTATGGTGGGTGGCGTGAGTGAACAGAAGCGTAGACCCGAGTAAGTAGGTTGTTTGTGTATGGGATAAAGGGGACTTGATGCTTTAATGCTATGGTTGGGTTTTACCTTAATGAATCTTTAGTAGTTGCGGATGCTTGCTAGAGTTTCAATCATAAGTGCATATGATCCAAGAAGAGAAAGTATGTTAGCTTATGCCTCTCCCTCAAATAGAATTGCAATAGTGATTACCGGTCTAAGTTATCGATTGCCTAGTGACAAATAACTTTCTCATGACAAAAAGCTCTCTACTAATATTTACTTTATTGCATCTTTATCTAAACAGCCCCTACCTTTTATTTACGTGCTATTTATTATCTTGCAAACCTATCCTATCACACCTACAAAGTCCTTTTAGTTTCATACTTGTTTGAGGTAAAACGAACGTCAAGCATGCGTAGAGTTGTATCGGTGGTCGATAGAACTTGAGGGAATATTTGTTCTACCTTTAGCTCCTCGTTGGGTTCGACACTCTTACTTATCAAAAACTGTTGCAGTCCACTACACTTGTGGGTTATCATGATGCCATGTTGTATCTGCACATATCGAGCATATTGTGTGTATGTTATTGAAATGCTTTGGTATGTGTGGGATCCGACACCTAGTTGTTTATTCTTGGTAGACTTCCTTATGGGGAAATGTCTCCTAGTGCTTCCACCAGAACACATGGATTGATCGGCATGTGTCCTTCTTTGCTCCTGTGTCTGTCCCTGCGAGGAAATGCCATGCGGTGTTTACCAGAGTCCTGATAGCTTGCTACAGCCCACTTACACTTGCTGCTGACTGACACGTGCATTGCTGGGTCATGTATGCATGTCCATGTAAGTTTGTGCCACCTTGGATTTACGACTAGTCATGTCGGCCCGGGTTCTCTGTCATATGGATGCTAGTGACACAATCATATACGTGAGCCAAAAGGCACAAATGGTCCCGACCAAGGTAAGGTTGCAGCCGTGGGAATACCTTACGTGAGGTTGCAAAGTGATATTATGTGTTGCATGCTAAATTGGTGTGACTTAGGATCGGGGTCCAGACACACTCTTTATTGCTTCTTCCACCATGGCGAGAGGAAGAGGCCACGCCCGTGCTCCGGCCGTGGCAACGAGAGCTTCTCTTCGACCCATTGATCCTGCCTCCACTGTAGTTGCAGAGGCCGGATCGAGTGCATGAGGTGGAGCCGCGGTGCCCAGATGGGGTCCATGCAGCACCCGTGGCAGAGGTGGAGGGAGTGGTGTGCTCGATGTTCCTCCTCCAACATTGATGGGAGGCCATGCGGCGGACCGGCGCTGGAGTTCATTGTCAAGCTGCGCGATCCTCCGCGCAGCCTCATGCGGCTCCCTCAGCCCTTCGCCAGGGTGATGTAGGTCCACCATCCGCTCGGGCTTCGGCTGTGCATGAGCGGTTGCTGTAATGGTGCCATGTGGATGAACATTGAGTTCCCCGCGCCTCACGTAATTCTTCTCAGTTGGTGGAAGGGCCCGTCCTCTACTTCAAGTTGGTGGAGTCCGACATGCTCTCCATCAAGGTCTTCGGGCCCTTAGGTGCTCGCCTAGGGTGCTGCACGGAAAGCTCGAGCAACAACGAAATTTCCTCCTTGAGAGACAGTGATGCGGCGGACACCGACGGTGAAGACGGCGACAAGGAGCCCCCGGTCGTCAAGCATGAAGACAACGACTTAGACTCTAGCTGATACCACACACAGTCACCATCATCTAGGCGCCGACAGCATCATCATCTGCAGCTGAACCCTGGAAAACCGATTTGCCGGGGGTGCTTGGCCTGGACATCACCGCCACCTCCAGCTAGACCCCGGCAGGCTCGTGGACTCCAGCTTCGTCTTCCCTGCCGGTGTCCCTACAAAGCCGCGTCCCTCTGGTCCTGGTGGGGGTGACTAGGGCATCGCCTAGTCGCTCCCTCCATCTCTGGCATCTTCTTCTTTGCCGGGGAGGCGCCCTCCCGATCTCGTCAGGCTGCGTCCCGTTGGTCCTGATGGGATCAGGCTGGGCTTCTGCTCACGTGCTCCTTTTGCCCTCTTTCCTTATCAATGTAATTCCTAGGAGGAGAGGGATAAGAAAGGCATTATAGATCACTTTTCTTTTGAAATCAAAAAATGTTGGCACATGACAAATTTGAATCAAATTTATGTAATCCTTCATCCATGTTGATACTCGTCTGATTTGTACTTGTTTGTCCACGTAATTTTGAAAAAAAGAGCTTGTCTGATACTTGTACATGTACATCAGACATACTGAAGGACGAGCCTTCAATACTCTTCTGTAAGCAAAGTTCCCGGCGAAGCCTTTTGTCGGCCTTTAACACAGATTCTATCAAACCTCGTTTAGTGAGCTCATAAACGGGTTAGGAGCGCGACCAAAGGCCGGTCCCTTACTAATCTCCCCAAACGCGGCTACAACCAACCTTGTCAAGTGGACTCTGGTCAAGGACATGAGCATGAATGATAGATGCAGCGAAGTTTCCTCACGTGCAAGTTCCTCATACATAGGTATAACATGGAAGGATAGGATGTAAGATAGTGAGCTTATCTCTCTTTGTAGTTCTTCTTATCATCTTATATAAGAGAGGGTTGCCGGGAACCAAATGCCCACACTTGCTTGCTTCTATCCTCCTCCCGGGAAAATTGCTTGTGAGGAAATCCTTCTACTTTCATGAAAAGAAAATAGAGAAAGGTGATAGAACATGGCCCTTTACAGCATGAAAGAAACTAGTTGATGTAGTGTAGAACCCTAGATTCCCGATCTTTCACGATTGGAGGGAATCCTACAAAGAACACGAAGAACACGAGGGGAGATCACGAGAGGAAACACAAGAGAATCACTCAAACCAACAAGATCCGGTCATACATATGCTAAATCCTCAAAACACAAAGAGTGATACACGATCCAAAGTCAACAAAGGACGATACAAAGGTCTTCTCCGTGAGGAGGTCTTGAAGGGTCTTCCGTGATGGGGTCTTGAATCCGCTTGGGGGATCTTCTCCGAAGAGGTCGTGAACTCCGATGGAGAAGTACCAAAGTGGATGAGCAAAGCTCTCACACAAATATGAGCTAATACTTTGCTAACCCTAACTAGAAGGAGGAGGAGGTCTATTTATAGTCTAAGTGCAAAGGGGGCGAAATGAAAGGGTACATGGGCCTCGGGCCCGAAGCTGCGCACACACAGGCAGCAGACTTTCGGTCCCTACCGGTCGTCTGAGGGCTCGCGAGGGCCCGGAAGTCCGGTAGGCTCGGACTTTCGCTAATTACGTTCTCTAACAGTGGTACCGGACGTCCGGGATGGCCGGTCGTCCGGCCGCCGGTGGTCCAGTCGCGTCGGATTTCTGCAGAAACAATATGAGTGTGGAACTGCCGATGGTCCAGTGGGGGCCAGACGTCCGCTCGGTCGGAAGTGTTGCCGGACGTCTGGTCCTGGGCGGACGTCCGCTCGCTGTAGCTAGCATCGGCTAGGACGTGGGTCAACTGGGCCTTCAGGCATCGGACGTCCGGTCCTGGTCAGACATCTGCTGGCTGGAGCGTGAGGCGCCAGACGTCCGGTCCTGGTCGGACGTCCGGTGGCTGGAGCTTCTTCGGTAGGTCTTCTTCTTGTCCTTCGTACTTGGTTTCCTCGCCATCCTGTCCATTGGATGTAGCTGTTCCATGGCCTTCCTCCAAGTACCTGATCACACATAGTGTTTCCGCTTGAGGTATTAGCCATGTCTCAATTGTAGAGAGTGGGAGATCGGAGAGGAGCGAGTTCACCTTATCTTCGATAGCCTTTGCTCGAGCTCTTGTCATTGGTCCAAGTGGTGTCGTGGGAGATGTAGATACGTCCATGGGGATGATTGTGGGATGCTCCGCATCATCTCCCGCCCTTGGGAAAGATCCGACCTCAGATCGAAAGCTTCACCACCAAGGAATGGCGACAGGTCTTTGACATTGAAGATGTCGCTCATGTTGTACTTGTCGCTCGGGAGGTCGATCTTGTAAGCGTTGTTGTTGTAGCATGCTAGCACCTTGAAGGGTCCATCGGCTCGGGGTAGAAGTTTGGACTTGTGTTCTTTGGGGAAGCATTCCTTGCGAAGGTGTAGCCACACAAGATGTGCGATGTTGAATATCATGGGTTGCTTGTTTATGTTGAGCTTGGTCGCGAGTCGTTGTACTTGGCGCTCGATGGTGTGCCTTGTATCTTCATACATTTTCTTAAGGTAGCTTGCTCTTGCACTTGCATCCATGTTGGTGCGCTCTTGTAGTGGAAGAGGAAGAATGTCCAATGGGGACAACAGGTTGAAACCGTAGACGACCTCGAAGGGGGACTTGCTGGTTGTGGAGTGTCTTGCACGGTTGTAGGCGTACTCGGCGATGGGTAGGCACTCCTCCCACTCCTTGATATTCCTCTTGATCAACACACATAGCAGGGTGGAGAGTGTTCGGTTCGTCACCTCCGTTTGGCTATCACTTTGAGGATGGTATGCCGAAGAGAACAAGAGCTTGATTCTGAGCTTGGCGCATAGAGTCTTCCAAAAGTAACTCAAGAACTTGACGTCATGGTCCGAGACAATCGTCTTTGGCCCTCCATGGAGGCGCAAGATTTACCTATAAAAAAGATTTGCAATATGTGAAGCATCATCTATCTTGTTGCATGGGATAAAATGAGCCATCTTAGAGAATTGGTCCACAACAACACACATAATCCTTTCCATTTTGAGTTCTAGGCAAACCAAGTACAAAGTCCGTGCTAATGTCTTCCCAAGGTTGATATGGAATAGGAAGTTGCGTGTAAAGACCATGGGATTGAGCTTTTTACTTAGCTTTGTGACATGTCGAACATCGCTTGGTGAAGCGTGAGACGTCGTGTAACATCTTGGGCCGAAAATAGTTCTTAAAGAGCATAGGGAATGTCTTGTCGCGTCCAAAGTGTCCCATGAGTCCTCCATGAGATTCTTGCAAAAGTAACAAATGAAGAGAACACTCGGGGATGCAAAGTTTGTTAGCTCTCATAAGCTAACCATCCTTGATGTAATAGTGTTCCCAAGATGTATGCATCAAACACTTGGCATAAGGAATTGCAAAAGTAGGGTCATGCGCATACAAGTCTTTTATGTGCTCAAAACCAATGACATTTAATTCAAGTTTAGTAACAAGCATGCATATACGGGAAAGAGCATCCGCCACAACATGTTCCTTACCATTGATGTACTTGATGACATAAGGAAATGACCTAGTGAATTCACTCCACTTAGCATGATGCTTGTTCAACTTAGTTTGACCCGTTAGGTACTTGAGCGTTTCATGATTGGTATGGATGATAAATTCATGAGGGCGAAGATAATGTTCCCATTCACGCAAAACTCACAGTAAAGCATATAACTCTTTGTCATAGATGGGATAATTGAGTTGTGCTCCGGAAAGTTTTTGACTAAAATATGCTATGGGGCACTTTTCTTGCGTTAACACACCTCCTATGCCATTACCACTATCATCGCAATGAATTTCAAAAGGTTTGTCAAAGTTGGGTAATGCAAGCACGGGAGCATGCGTAAGCAAATTCTTAAGCTCATTAAATGCAGTATCTTGGGATGGTCCCCAAACAAATGGCGCATTTTTCTTACTCAAAGCATGCAAAGGTGAAGCAATGGTGCTAAACTTCTTCCCAAATCTACGATAGAAACCGGCTAAACCAACAAAACTACGCACTTGTTGCAAGTTGGCTGGTTGGGGCCAAGTTTTAATAGCATTGATCTTAGACTCATCTACATGAACACCCTTATAAGACACAACGAAACCCAAGAAAACAAGCTTATCAACACCAAAAAGGCATTTTTCCATATTAGCATAAAGGTGCTCTTTCCTAAGGGTTTGCAACATGGTTCTAAGATGGGTGACATGATATTTGAGAGATTTGCTAAAGACAAGAATATCATAAAAATAGACCACCACAAATACACCAATATAGGGTCGAAGAACAAAATGCATGACTCGCATGAAAGTACTGGGTGCTTCAGATAAACCCATTGGCATAACTAGCCATTCGTATCAGCCGAATTTGGTCTTAAATGTGGTTTTCCATTCATCACCTTCTTGGATGCATACTTGATAGTAGCCAATCTTAAGATCAATCTTAGAGAAGATTGTGGCTCCGCTAAGCTCATCAAGCATATCATCTAGGCGTGGAATAGGGTAACGATATCTAATGGTGATATCATTCATGGGACAACAATCAAAACACATGCAATAGGTGCCATATTTCTTTGGAACAAGGACTACCGATATGGCATAAGGGCTCAAGCTTTCACGTACATGACCATTGTCGATGAGTTGTTTTACTTGCCATTGGATCTCCCTAGTTTCTTCGGGGTTGACGCTGTAGGGAGCCTTGTTAGGTAGAGGTGCTCCGGGGATGATGTCGATTCGGTTTTCAATGCCTCATACAGGAGGTAGACTCGGAGGTAGCTCGTCAAGGAAAACATCTTGTAATTCCTGCAAAAGAGAAGACAACACTAAAGGTAGATTGTGAGAAGTGTTAGCTTTTACTGCCTTGTCCTTGCACAAAAGGACATAGTGCATAAAACTTGATGGGTTCTCACACACTTCTCTCATCTAACTTTTGGTGGCAAATAGAACTAAGTTCTTCTTGTCGCTTATCGTGGAGGCACTCGATTTTGTCTTGTGGCGCTCACTCTCTTTGTGGTGGTTCACTCTCTCACTATTCACTCAATGATGGGTGGCTTGCTTGTCGGCAATTACTTGAGTTGGAGACATAGGCCGTAGCACGTACTCCTTTCCTTTCATCTTGAAGCTATAGTGATTGGTACGCCCATTGTGGATGACGCCTCGGTCAAATTGCCATGGTCGACCAAGAAGGAGGTGGCAAGTCGACATCGAGATGACATCACACTCCAAAGTGTCTTCATATGATCCTATCTTGAAGGAAACTTGTACCATATGCTCGACTTCGATTGTGCCAGAATCACTTAGCCATCGATCCTTGTAGGGGTGCGGGTGCTTCATCTTGACCAATTGGAGCTTGGAGCATAGTTCTTCACTTGCCAAGTTATGGCAACTACATCCATCGATGATGACCTTGACAGACCTTCCATGGATGCCGGCCTGGGTGTGGAAGATATGGCATCTTTGGTCTTCATCTTGTTGATGTTGAAGAGTCAAGACCTTGGAGACAACCAGAGCAGGGCTCGAATCCTCATCACAAAAGACTTTATCATCTTCATCTTTGTTCACGCGCTGGTGCATGGCCGCTTGCTCAAGGGCTTCAATCTCCTCTTCACTCATGGAGTCATATGTTCCGTCGTCGTTGAGGATCATGGTGCTCTTGTTGGTACACTCAACGGACTTGTGGCCTCGGCCGCCGCATGTGAAACACTTGATGGAACTTCTCTTGACGGTCCCATCGGTTGGAGTAGATGATGAAGCTCTCGGCTTGACGTTTCCTGTAGTAGGAGGACGACCTTAGGTTGTTGAAGTTTTTTTGTAACTTTACTTGTCGCCGTTGCCTGTAGGTGGCTTGGTTGAGGTGGAATATGTTGGAGTCGTTGAAGCTTGGTTGTTGGAGAAGCCATAGCTCTGGGAAGAGTACTTGGAGTACTTGAAGTCATCTTGCACTTGACGTTCCGCTTTGGTTGATTGATGCACTAGCTCAATGAGGTTGGATTAGGGTTGGAAGTCGGAAATCTTCTTGATGGGATGATTGAGGCCATTCAAGAAACGCACCATAGTTTGCTCATCATCTTCCGTGACATTGGCTCTAATCATGGCAATATCCATTTCCTTGTAGTATTCTTCAACGCTCTTTGTTCATTTCTTGAGGAGTTGGAGTTTCTTGAAGAGGTCGCAGTTGTAGTATGTTGGCACGAAGCATGCTCGCATGACATCCTTCATTTGATCCCATGTGGTGATTGGTGGTTCACCTCTTGCTTCTCGGTGCTCAAGGACTTGTTCCCACCATATGAGCAGATAGTCGTGGAACTCAAGGGATGCCATAGAGATCTTCTTCTCTTCCTCATAGTTGTGCAAATGAAAGATCTTCTCGACCTTCAATGCGCATGAAAGGTACTCTTCGGGATCATTGCTTCCTGTGAACTTGGGCATGTCAACTTGAGCTTGCCGTAGCGTTGCTCTTCATTGTGTTAGGGTCGAGGGTGATGATGAAGCCCATGACGTGGATGATTGTCAACCTCATATTGCTCTTGGCGTGGAGGATTTCCATAGTCATCATGCTCTTGGTGAAATGGAGGTTGTCGAGGAGCTTGTCGGGCTTGTGGAGGAGCTTGAGGAACTCGATGATGAACTCTTGCTTGGTAGTTTTGCTCTTGAATTTCTTCGTGAAGTGCTTCTTCTTGATTGCACGTATCTCGGTTGCGGTTGGCGACGACTCAACTTGACTCTCAAAGGGCATGTTGCGCCTCAAGTGCTTGTGCTTCACGTTGTTTTTGTTGAAGACGTTGAGCCTCGACATCTTGTTCGTGTGTTGGCGCGCTCGCTCTTCCTCTTGGTGATGTTTATGTTGCCATTCCTGCGCTTGTGCAAGAGTAGCTTGGTTTTGGCAACGACGATGTGCTTGCTCGTCGAATTTCTCTTGTGGATGATTTCCGTGTAGAGGATTGCGATTTGCTTGATGGTCTTGGTGCGCGGCTCGACATAGAGTGTTCGATGTCGGTGTAATTGAGCCGGAGAGGGCGTCGTCGGAGTGTCGACTCGAGCGGTTCCATCTTGAGTAGGACGGTGTGGGAGAAGAGCGGTTTACCAACAAGGCATGAATCTCATTCATTCTTGCATCGTTCTCTTATTTGTGTGCGTGGAGCTTGTTGTCAAAGTAGTCTCTTGTTCATTGCTTGGAGAGTCGCCAGTCGGTGGCGAGATTGTCGATGCGGTCGCTCATTGCTTGTTGTTCTTGATGCAAAGCTCTTTGTGCACCAAAGAGGTGGCTCTTGGTGAGATAGGATGACATGTCGTTGTCTTTCTCGATGAAGAGTGGGTTGGTAGAAGAAGTTGGCCTATCCATCATTCCGAGCAAATATGCGAGTGGGAGAAAGAGAAGAACTTATACCAGATGTACCTTGACTGATGTTGAAGATGGATCAATGATCACTCAAGTGTCGAACGAGGAAATAGCACAATTGGTACCATTTCTTGTCGGTTCTCACACCTACACTAGTAAAAGCTTATGGTGGAGTTCGTTTAGGATGGTGGCACAAATTTTTTATGCAATTGTTAGTAAGCCGCAATAATGTTGGAAAAGATTCACAAATTTGCAAATGCAACAAGTAGACCAATAGCAAGATATGGTACACGGAAACACACACGCAAATAGGTAAGTGGGGTTGTGCAACCAAGGAATGGGCCAAAATGTGGAAACCACGAAATATCTCTTGTTGCACAACAAAAGAGAGACGCTAGCACGATTGCACAATAGGCGGATACGAAACTTGTGCACAACCTACTAAGCAAAAATGCAATGACTTCTATCATAAGTATGCTATATGTATGGTATTCCTATGGTATGATCCGAGATGATCCAGTATGGCAATCTTAATGTAGTATGATGATATGGTTCTTGCTTATAAGCTTTTTGCTTATCTTTCCCTCTTGCTTAAAAGCTTGTTTGGCTCTTTTTCTTTTGAGCTCTTTTCTCATGCAAACTTCACGAACCATGATAGAAATTGTGTATATGCAATGACAACTTTTTGACACAAGAGATAATACCAAGATATGCACCACGATGGTATGGTATGTATGCTATGGGAAGTATGATCACTAATGTGCACAAGTCACGTTGCCGGCAATACTCAAAGGCTAGTCTCGATGGGTAAGCGATGCGAAGGTATGGCTATGTGGTTATCAATGCAATGGCAAGGAGTAGACAAAGATGTCGTCAAGGTTACCGTCGAGGTAGTCATTTGTAAGCAAGGACGGTTGTTGGCGATGACGAGTCCTTGGCGAAGATGAGCGGTGGTGATGCTGATGTCGAACTGTACCTATATAGCCGAAACAGAATAGGACACGAGAACCACAACTCAAATTCTCAAAGACCAAAACGTGTCAAAATTGTCAGAGTTGATAGTGGGTAAGCGATGATGGTGCTTGCGGAAAGCGGTGGTGGTATTGGAGTGCGTATGCGGAGGTGAAGGTGGAGAGGTGGTGGTGGCCGAAGTGAACTTTTTCAGTTTCGTCAGGGAACAGTGGACCTCCGGTGGTCGAGCGGTCGTCCGATTGTCGGACGTCCGGTAGCTAGTGGCCGTCCGGTGCCAGGGCAATTTCGGGCATGGGATGAACAGCTAGGGTTTGTGGTAGAGGTGGCAAAATTTGTCAAATCCAAGCAATTTTGTTGATGGAAATGGTGGAGATGATGGGGGAAAGCTAGATCCACACGTGGCAAAGCAAATCCATGGATCAAATCCAACAAAACTTCATCACACCAACAAATCACAAAAAAAATTGGGGCTATTTTTGGTGGAGATTTTCGAAATTGGGAAGTACACAACAAAATCAAGATAGAAAACAAGGGGTAGGGGCTCCAAATACGTGATCAACATGGCTCATGATACCAAGATGATGTAGGGTAGAACCCTAGATGCCCGATCTTTCACGATTGGAGGGAATACTACAAGAACACGAAGAACACGAGGGGAGATCACGAGGGGAAACACGAGAGTATCACTCAAACCAACAAGATCCGGTCACACATATGCTAAATCCTCGAAACAGAAAGAGTGATACACGATCCAAAGTCACCAAAGGATGATATAAATGTCTTCTCCATGAGGAGGTCTTGAAGGGTCTTCCCGTGATGGGGTCTTGAATCCGCTTGGTGGATCTTCTCCGAAGAGGTCATGAACTCCGATGGAGAACTAACCAAGTGGATGAGCAAAGATCTCACACAAATATGAGCTATTCTTTTGCTCACCCTAACTAGGAGGAGGAGGAGGTCTAATTATAGTCTAAGTGCAAAGGGGGCAAAATGAAAGGGTACATGGGCCTCGGTCCCGAAGCTGCACACACATAGGCAGCAGACGTCCGGTCCATACCGGTGTCCAGTGGCTCGTGAGGGCCTGGACGTTCGGTAGGCTCGGAATTCTGATAATTAAGTTCAGTAACAGTGGTGCCGGACGTCCGGAGATGGCCGGTCATCCAGTCGCGTCAGATTTTCACTGAATCTGTACGGGTGTGGAACTGCCGGCCGTCTGGTGGGGGTCGGACATCCGCTCGCTGGGAAGTGTTGCAGGACGTCCGGTCCTGGGTGGACGTTCGCTCGCTATAGCTGGCGTCTGCTGGGACGTGGGTCAGCTGGTCCTTCAGGCGCCGGACGTCCGTTGTCTAGAGCGTTATGCACCGGACGTCCGGTCCTGGTCGGACGTCCAGTGGCTGGAGCTTCTTCAATAGCTCTTCTTCTTGTCCTTCGTACTCGGTGTCCTCGCCGTCTTGTCCCTTGGATGTAGTTGTTCCATGGCCTTCCTTCAAGTACGTGATGACATATAGTGTTTCTGCTTGAGGTAGTAGCCATGTGTCTTGTGTAGAGAGTGGGAGTTCGGAGAGGAACGAGTTCACCTTATCTTCGATAGCCTTTGCTCGAGCTCTTGTCATTGGTCCAAGTGGTGTCATGGGAGATGTAGATACGTCCATGGGGATGATCGTGAGATGCTCCGCATCACTAGTGTAATCACAATAATATTATACTTAAGTAAACAAGAAATCATGCATGCGAGTTATGTGAAAACACTTTGCTTATTCAGCTAGGCTCAGGGCCTGCGCCTGGCTTTGTACAAAGGGTTACAAATCCCGGAGACTATGCTTGTACAAAACAGGTTGCTGGGGCAAGGCCCAACAACCGCGCCTTAAGGGTAGAACTTGCGAGGATTCTAAATATTCCATGAGTTTTGCGTTGGGATGCCATCCTCAGTCTCCAGATGGACTGCGTCGAGTATGGTGACACGTACTCTTCGGTAAGGGCCTTCCACTTTGACTCAACTTGTTTGCACCCTTGGCGGACTGAACGCGCCTAAAAACAAGGTCGCCTTCCTCAAGGCTCTAGGCATGAACCTTGCAACTGTGATAGCGGCACATGGCATGCTGGTATCGTGCATCACATACAGCTACCTGGAGACGATCTTCCTGGAGGAGTGCGACATCGTCATGCCGTAGCTACTCCTGCGGTACTTCATCATAGGCAAGTACTCGAGGCGGCCCATATGTGAGTTCCGTGGGGAGTACTGCTTCTGCACCATATACTAGGGAGAAGGGAGTCTGGCCGGTAGCTCGATTTAGTGTCGTTCTAATTGACCAAACAACAACCGGTAACTCATCAAGCCAGCGACTGCCGCATTTTTGCAACTTATCAAAAGTTCTTGTCTTGAGCCTACACAACACTTCACCATTCATCCTTTCAACATGTCCATTGCTTCTAGGATGGGCAACGGAGACCTTGCTTCCAAGGCTCTGGATGTACTGTGTTCGGGATATAACTTTTGGGTATGACCCGCCCAGGAGGGGCCGGGTCATACCACTGGCGGTTCATAACAAGAGGGCCCATGAAGATGTTGAAGATGGCGGTTCACAAAGTAAGCTCACTGAAGGCCCTAGACCCAAAGGCAACTTGAGGCCCACGGGCGTAAACCGCCATATGTTAACTTATATGTTAAGGAAAGTGTAGATTCTGTCACCGAGCCGGACATGTTGTCTATGAGCCGGCCGGGACTCTGTAAGCCACCAGGCATCAGCTTGTGTATATAAAAAGGGGTGACCCGGCGGTGATTTAGGGCAAGAAAGAAGAGATCGAGAACTAGGTCAAGCATATTCGCTCCCTGGTAACCGAAGCCCAAGCAATACAACCCTAAACGGGAGTAGGCCTTAACCTCCACCACGAGGGGCTAAACTAGTATAAACTCTCTGTGTCTCTTGTCCCGTTTAACCCCTTCAAGCACTACAAAAAAAATACACTTCCGTGATGATACATGTTTATCATAGTAGGTCGCGTTTTTTTCATGCATGTACATCCATGACAAATTAATGATAGAATCAAGATAGTCATAGCAGTGCTATCGTAGAAGTGTTCCATGACATTACCAAAATTATCATCACAGAAGTGTCCACTTCCATGACGATAAATCACGCGCCACAAAAGTGCTTTCGTGAAGGGTGACCGACACGTGGCATCCACCGTAACGGAACACCGTTAAGCTATCGGGTCGGGTTTTGGATCCGATAACCCGTTAACAGCCCCAACCAATGGGGGATTTCCACGTGTAAAATCATCATTGGCTGGAGGAGACACGTGTCAGGTCCGCGCTGGCACAGGTGTCACTCATCCAATGGGCGAGATGCGCCGATGATATGTTGACACGTGGACCCATCAAGTTTAAATGGGCCGGCCCAACTAAAGGCCCACAAGATTTTGCGGACCATAATGGGCCGGCCCAGCTAAAGGCCCACGAGATTTTGCGGGCCATAATGGGCTGGCCCAGCTAACGACCCACAAGATTTCGTGGGCCATAATGGGCCGGCCCAGGTAAAGGCCCACAAGATTTTTGTTGGCCATAATGGGCTGGCCCAGGTAAAGGCCCACAAAGATTCTTGCGGATCATAATGGGCCGGGCCGGCTAAAGGCCCACGAGATTTCGCCGACATTAACAGGTCGGCCCAGCTGTACGCCCACAAGAATTTGAGGGCCCTAGTAGGCCGGCCCATTAACTGGCTGCCATGTTTTGGGCCAAATGTCGGCCCATATTTGATCCGGTCCATTAATGGCCTACCACGTTCCGAGCCTGATAGTGGCCCACATGAGATCCGGCCCGTTAAAATCCTACCACGTTCTGGGCCAAATTACGGCCCAGATCAGGTATGACCCTTTAAGAGGCTATGGGCTCAATTATGGCCCATATCAGATTCGGCCCGTCAACTGGACACTATGCTTTTGGGCCCACTTGCTAGAGGCCCACTTAGTAATTCGGCCTGACATTAGTTTTGGCCTCTTAAGGACCCGTTTAACATTTCGGACCTATATTAATTTCGGCCTGTTAAATGCTCGTCATATAGTTGGGCCTAACTACGGCCCGGTTTGCATCCGTCCTGCTCGCAGCCGATATCTGATTGGGCCAAAGAAGGACTGAGACAATTTTGGCCTGTTAAAAGCCCGTGATTTGATTCGCACAATAATGGGCCGGGGTTCATTTTGGGCTGCTGCCGGCCCGTTAGCTGTTCGGCACGTTTCAGGCCCAACCTACATCGTGATTGCATGACGGCTTGATTATGTACCGTAATTTTACGGTTTGGCCGGTTTACTGCGAAGACAGTAAAATAACTACAGCATTGTGAATAAGAAAAACCTAGACTATACAATAAAGAAATTATAGCATATTACATCCACTGGGCATCCAAGTTCGCCACTATGATAATAAAGCACAAGCAGACATCAGATTACATACACTGGCCATCAAAGATCGCCGCCAGTGCAAATAAACACACCGACAAAATAATATACAAAATCGACAACACTTCAATATAGTTTAAGAAAGGTTAGCCCTGCCAGGGAGCTGCAGCGCAAGCAGCTGAGCAAGATGATGAGACTGCACTTGTTCAACACTTAAATCTTCCTCACTCTGAAAGATAAACAAGCAGACAGATGACAGGTTTTGCACATAAAAGTATTAGTGCTGACAATGCATCACATTTCTTACTGACGAATAAAGTGACACAGTTTAAAATTGCATTAACACAATATGGTATTGTTCAGGTCAAGACATGGCAGGAAATGATATTGTGAAGGAGTTGGCAGCTTCACGACACCACTGGATTACAGATCAAGAACTCATAAGTCTCAATGGTTAGTGTGCTGCCAATTTATCCCATTTCAGATTGGCAAATAAAGAGACGTTTAAATAATACTCCCTCCGTCCGGAATTACTTGTCATCAAAATGGATGTGTCTAGACTAAAATACATCTAGATACATCCATTTCAATGACAAGTATTTTCATACGGAGGGAGTAGTAGAATGATATGAAATTGTTCATAGTTAAGACATTGCATAATATGACATTGTGCAATAGTGGGTAGGTTCACCACACCACTGGATTACAGATGAAGAATAGAAGCATACATGCAGTGCAAAAGAAGATCACTTTCTCTGTATTCTTTAATTTACATGGTATGAATAAGGAACTTGGTTGTACAACTGAAAACTTAAATTGAGAAAGGACAAACTTTTGTTTATGAACTACTCCCTCCGTTCTAAAATAGATGACCCAACTTCATACTAACTTCAGTACAAAATTGGGTCATCTATTTTGGAACGGAGGGAGTACATAATAAACTTTAAACATGCAATTTGATGCAAACACCAAAAATAAACAGCTGTTGCAGTCATGCCTAACCAAATATATACAACAAAGTTTGAAGGCTTGAGATGGACAAACTTACAATATTGGTGAAGACAGGCTCTGTAAAGGCCTTGTCCATGCTGATGGGGGGGGGCAATTCAAGAAGTTTACCATAGAATCTTCTTCATAAGCATTGCCTTTATTCTACATTTTGTTAAGAGTAAATATAGATGTGATAATATACGAAAAAATGGAGAATATTTAAGATAAGATGAAGAGTGATGCTACATAACCAAGTAGCTATAAATGTAAGTGCAGCGCCAGGCAAAAGGTACAGCCAAGAGCAATGCACAGCTAAACTTCTTCAGTACCAACCTTATGGTAAGAGTAAATATAGATCTGATGTGTAGAAAATGGAGGGCAAAGGAAAATAAGCTGCAGAGTGATGGTACATGAACAACTACCTGTCATTATAAGTACACTGATAAAGGACAACATGTACTTACGAGAACAATGCAGAGCTAAAAAAACATTGCCATTGGATACTGAAGAATTTGGAGCGAACAATTAATAAGCAAGCTATCATGCATACTGCTGTCACATAATGAACAAGGTATGTATGCAAGTACAGTGATACAGGACAACAGGTACTAACAAGAGCAAAGAAGCGGGCAGCATATTTGCGATATCCTGTCGTTCTTTTCAAACCGGAATTCTTCTTCGAGCAGATTTCCTGCAAACAAGATCCATAAGGCACATGCGGAAAAGTAGAAGTTCAAATTGTCATGTTATTTCATAGACATTGCCTCATCCTGGGAACGAAACCAGTGCATAACAATGTTTTTCCATTCAATGTCTTCTAAATTTAGCAAAGGAGACTTCACCGGAAATTCATTTATAGATTTGCCACCAAAGTGTGATTTCCTCAGGTAACACCGATACTGCTGCAATGTTTCCTTGAAAAGCACAAGCAAGCTTTCCTCGTCATGACTATCCGTATTGACCCTCGCCTAGTTACAACAATGTAATGTAAATCATTGATGTGTTCAATCAGCAGAAAACAGGAAAATAATAACCATGAATAATAGCACCTATGTAAGTTGGACAGGAAGATGTGAAAATGGCGTTTGTTTTCACAATAATCTTCCCATGATGGGAATATATGCACGTAGTCCCTAACAACATTGAAAGCATTGTCTTTTAAACTGGGAATAAATGGAATGGGGTTCCAATCTCAGGAATTGGCCGTCTCTGCAGTTGGGATAGGTCTTCGGCCGGTGGACTTGCTGTACTTTTTGCTGGAGTGGGATTTTCCTGTGGTACGGCTGGTGCTATGGCAAATGAAATCGGTATACCTTTTGCTGGAGTGCAGGTCCTGTGTGGTGGGGCTAGTGGTGTGGCCAGTGAAGTATGGGTACAGTCTGCTGGAGTCGGTCCTACGTTTTGTGTCACAGCTCTATCGAACATGGTAAAGAAGAGCCAGCAGATTTTGGATAATAAAATGTTGGTTGCGCAGTGCCCACACATGATGAACCAGAGTGCATTAAGAATGCAAATCCCAGCTGTCTCTCGACCATTTAAGGCGGTTGGATGAAGATCCTACGTCTCCTAACCCTTCTTCTTCCTCGTCTGTGATTCTTCCCATACAGAATACCGCACGGGCCGCCGGCCGGACCACCGGCCCCCACCGCCTGTGTTCCTCCGGCACCCACACCCCCCACCCGCGTCGAGTTTTCTTCGTTCGGCGAGGCCCCACAACCACCCGAGCACCTTGGATCGCACCGGCGAACTCCGGCGAGCTCTGAAAAATCGACTAACCCAATTTTGAAATTTAGTCTACTATGATTTAACTAGTGTGGAATATAAAAGGGGAAAACCATAAGCATTGGGAGTATAGTGTTGAGCGTGCCATGGCGGATCTGAAGGTGCAAACCGGACAAAGGAAACTTCGTAACCAAGACAAGAAATCAGAGTAAAGCAGTGGCGATCTATTTTCTTGCTGCGATAAATAAGTTGAGAAGATACGAAAGAGCACCGCCTCTGGTGCGCCACCGTGTATGCATCTGGTGAGAATTTGACGGTGCTACGGTAGCGATGGCTGTCGGTGGCATGGAAGCAGATCTAGGAGGGTAGACGGTGGCGGCGGGGCGCGGTGGACGAGACGGTCGTAGGAGCGGCACCGCAAGGTGGACGACGGCAGGGATGAAGCGAGAGGACGGGATGCAAGGATCCCGGTCCGAAGGCATGGATGAGAGAGGTCGATCTCCTGTAATGGACGGCGACATCGGGTTATCAGCTCCGGCATGGTGGAGGAGGACGGCGGTGGATGGGGTGGCGGGCGGCAGCGGACGGAGGAGGGTGGGGTGGAGAGGGTGTTTTGGCGCCCACGGAGTACGAATGGGGAAAAGGGAGCTAGAGAGGAAGGGGGGGAACCATGTAGTCAGGGTGCGCTTGTCTCAAATGCGAGGAAATTTACAAACTTAGCCCCCGTTTCAAATTTCTACTACATCACAACAACATTAGTCAGTTAGGGATAGGACGGTAATCTCGCATACACCGAATATTTGCCGATGAGAGTTTGTTTTTGGCGCCCACCGTGTATGAATATGAATCGGGGAGGGAGTCGATCTCGGCCGAGGGCACACTGTGTTTTGGCGCCCACCGTGTATGAATCCGGGTGAGAGGCCGTTACGTCACGTTTGGGTGAAATTACAAACCTACCCCTATCAAAACCTATAGAAATCCAGCAGACAGGCTTTGTGCGGCAGGGATAGGCAGTAGTGATTTCCATCTCACAGATTTTGGTTTTGGGCGGTTACTGCGACTTTCCCCGCTTCGTTCAAATTTTGCATAGAGCACGTTTACCGTGCCAACTCAATTCGAATCCCATTTGTATTCTACTATTTTTTTCGGGCGGGATCCATTTTCAATTGGAATTACATTCTATATACATCATTTTTTTACATGTATAATATGATTTACAAATACAACGATCTCGAAATCTTAAGGTTGAATTCGAATTTTTTAACCAAATTATGTTCTAGTAAAATGTATGGATCAGTAATATCTACATATTAAATAACATAGATGTGCGTGAGTTCATATGAGTATGCATGTTTGATAGATTAATTTTGGTTCGAGTATGGATTACATGTATCATCATCTCGAATTCAAATATTTGAATCCCTTTTTTGTTCACTCCTTTCACGCCCATCTCTCTCGCATGCATGCTCCTTCAGGTAGCCATCACTCTCTTTTCTCCACCTCACCCGCACGCTCACTTCATGTTTCTCCTATCCTCGCAAACATGGTCTCTCGACATCTCCCTTGAGAAGTGTCACACTCTCCCTATCATTATACATTACACGGTTTTCATTATCTCTCATGTCTCTACTGTTCTCTAGTATCACTCGGTACCTAAGCTTTATTTTTCACCGCCACACATAGAGTCTCCACTCGTCTTTCACTTTGTCTTTCTCTCTATGGGATTCTCTCACACACCCTATATGTCTCTACATATGACTCATACCACTAAAATTACTCTCTCTCTCTCTCTCTCTCTCCTGTAGACACAACATTTGTTGTGGTCTCCTTTTCGTCTCCATCCCAGACTGACACCGATCAGACAACCCCGACTACTGTCTCCTCTCTCTCTCTCTCAGGCACACACACACAACTCGTCCTTTCACCCCCCTTCCCAACTACCATCTCTCTCTCTCACACACACAAAACTCTCGCTTTCGCACCCCGACTCGTATTTCTCTCACATGCATTTATTGACTAGCTAGCCTCTAGATAGGTTTATACACCCGCACACTCATGCTTCCACCATCGCATACATGTCACTCTCTCGCTCCTTGTATCTATGTAGCTTTTTCTTCTCTTCTTGAGACACACCCTCTCGATCGTGCACACACACACTATCGCCTCATGTTAAGCTGATACCTATCGCACACACACTACTTGTGTCTTTGTCACACATGCACTCCGTCCTCCTCCACTCTCCCTCTCTCTCACACACACATGGGCTTTTTGTAACAACTAGCAAGATACCATGCGTTGCACGGAACATCAAGATGCATTTGTATGAGTAGTTTATCTTGTGGGGGAAAAGGATGAACGAGGGAAGACCTTATTTGCAAATGTGGAGAGGGGTGTGGGTATCTTTTTGCAAAATTGCCATAGTTTCCTTCCTATCCGTCATATATAAATCGGACGGCCTATATTGCATGATGGCAGGCACACGATCATCACCGACAATGCACGGGCATCTTGCTAGTAAGAGTAGAAGTTAGACATATACCACTTCTCGAATCTTGAAACCAACAACATGCCTCCCTTATCTCATCAAAACCGCCAAAGGAATATATTTTGAGTGAAATATAACATATTTTTAGTGATATACGTATTTCAAAACTAGACTTTTTTTTCTATCAAATCGGTGAATATGTATTAATCTACTTTGATCGTGTGGCAACGCATTGGCACATTGCTAGTAGTTATTATAATTTTCTGGACACCAGACAAACAGTGGAGTACATATACGAAGAGAAGAGGCGCACGCACGCAGTCGGCCTCTCGCAGTCTTGCACACATGAGTGTTACGTAAAGGCGATGTTAACAAATAAACCCTAAAACTCTAGGTGCATGATTAATGCATTCGCGGGTACCGGGTACGTGGTGGAGCACCTTTGTAGGAGTTGATGGTCGGGACCACAGGTGAATGACTTGGAGCGCGGTGGCTCGCTAGTTGCCACAGACCGAGTAGCCACGTTTAAAATATCATTTTTTAGCGGGGTTAAGAGTTCCAATTTTAAATGGCACGTTATAAGTAATAAGTAGTTTTTAGAATGATTGGTATGGAGCGAAAATAGAATTCATAGTACTACGTACCTCCTTGGCGTATGGTTGTATGGGTTTATGTTACGAGATGTTGAACCTGGTAGTTCTAGGGCAAATACTATGGTTTAGATTTAGATGCTGGTTTTCAGTAATCGGAAAGGGAAACCCTTCTTTGATTAAAAAAACTACTACCTCCATTCTGGTTTACTAGTCCCCATCGTACTTCGGGTCAAAGTTTGTCCACGAATTTTACTTGTAAAATGTGAATGGAAAACGAGATTTTGTTATACCCAAACAAAAAAGGACTGGAGGGAGTGATTGCTCTGACACGGACGCGACCTCTCATAGCGCAGGCATTGAACCGGCGCACCGGCCAAGAGGGCCGCACTCGCTGCAGGCCCGGCTGAGCACGCCTCCTCACCGCGTGCAACCAGCTTAAGAGTGCCCCGCCTGCCTTCATTGAATCCGCGTGTGTGCCGGCAACACGTCCTTCTGCGAGCCGGCAGGCATTTTAGAACACAAAAAATGACTAAAATATAATTAGTTTATGCATGGTCTTGACTTGTTGTGCTCGCACTGGTAGCAGGAACTAGTAGAGGTTTTTCTTTATTTATAACTCTCCTCACATTTTTTGGCTTTGAAGTGTATCATGGTTGTGGACATTATGTATGAATGTGCAGATATCTGTGAACATGAGTTTGATGTGGAAGTTGGACTTGGAATGTCGGGCTTGCGCGCGAACTATACCATATCCAATGCTTCGTCTGTTATTGTTTGGAAAGTAATTGTTGTTATTATATGACCTGAAAAAAACATTTTGTGCCACATCAGTAGATGCACAGACATCACAACAGGCATGCTGACTGGATAAACATTTGAACCTAGCTATTATGAAGGAAATTTTGTATTGACAACAGTTTTAGATAGCAGGAGACGCCTAGCCTGCTCTGCCTCTGCTAGCTTATTTCTGGCTTCTTCCATCTCTTCTTTGTCTTGGGTGAAGAGAGCATCTAATTGCTCTTTTCGCTTCTTCAGGAACTCAGCTACATTCTCAAGGGCTGCTGCATGCTTTCTTTCAGCCTTTACTAATGCCACGAGGACACGAACAGCTGACGACTCCACCTGGCTTGTGTGTAATCCAGCATCATCTGGGAATTTGCACCTTGTGTTTAATCCAGCATCATTAGGGAACTGGCACCTTGTGTGTAATCCAACCTCATTTTGGAAACATGATCTCGAGGTTGACCATACTTCCCTCCTCGCAGGAACTGCATCCTGACATGAAGTTACTTCTTTTTTAGATCAATACTCAGAGAAACCTAGATCCATTTAGTAGAAGCCAGATAAAGAGAACTCGGAGAAGTGAATTCAAAAGGAAAAGAAATATAAAAACATACTACACGGTGAGAACACCCACTTCCTACATCAAGTTAAAAACGAAAGCATTAGGACGATTAAGACTCTTCTTATTACACATCGAAGAACACCATGCTTAAGAGAAACAGAAACTACAACATATACACATCAAAGAACACGAGGCTAAACGAAAGTAATTGAAAGGGTGTTACTTACCAAAGCTCGTTTTACAGGTTCGGTGCAGCTCCTCTTTAACTTGCCACGCTCCTTGAAGATGTCCCGAATATCCCGTGTTTGGTCTTCATTGCTCCGCTGCATGTTCACACTCGTGGTTTCAAAATCTCAACATGGCAAGAAAAATACTACTAGTAATACTCGCGCATCTTGTGCAACATTAAAGCACTCATCTGCCATGTTAGAGCATCTCCAACAGAATCACAATGCGCGGCGCTTTAAAAAAGCGTTTACAGTGCTGAGATCGAGAAGTAGATACTAGAGAGTAGAGGATAGTTCTCAGCATAGGTAGATACAAAAAAGATAATTCAACTACTCCTCGTCGTCCGACTGCTCCTCGGTGATGTCCTCCTCCGACGTCTGACTGTAGGCGTGAAGATACCGATCATCGTCGGATTCCCAGGGCGACGCTGCTCCTAGCCTCATGTTGAATTGAGCGTCCGCTTTTCGCCTATGCTTGTCCTCGCAATAGGCGGCTCGCTTCGCCCTCCTCTTATCCCTCTCCACCCTCCTTTGCGCATAGAACTCGCGCTCGTTGATGATATCCTGCGGGATGTGTTGGCGCCACAACGCAATGGCTTCCTCGTCCATCTCGGAGATGCCGAGATAGTGCTCCCGCCTCCGGTTGTCGCAACGATCCTCGTCGGTGCTAACCTGCGGCAGAGGCGCAAGCTCCTGCGCCCGCTCCCGCGTCGACACGTTGGGGAAGTTCAATGTTCTATGAGGCCACCGGAGGTGCCACGCTGCCGCGTCGTATGCACGGGCGGCCTCGGTGGTGGTGTCGAAATTGCCAAGGCCGAGGCACATCCCGCGGAACCGGATCTCGGCGGAGAAGCCGCCGGAGGGGCGCGCGCGGACGCCGCGGTATCCCCAAGTTTCCCGGCGACGCAGCGGCATGGTGGCGTGGCAGCAGTGAGGCAAAAAAGAGCGGGGAGAGAGCGGTGGCGAGGCACAGAGCGGTGGCAAGGCACAGAGCGGTGGGAGGGCGTTGGATTTTATAAAGCGCGCCGGACGCCGCGCGCCAAAACTAGTGCACGCCTGGCCGCCTTTTCCCAAGCGTGCATGATCCTTTCCTGACGTCTCTGCTATCTCTACTCTCTTCTCTACAGTTATATTTATTTTATATTTTATATTTAATATTTATCTCTACTTCCTTTACTGTCTACTTTTTTTCTCTATACTTTTTTTCTAGCAATATAGGCCGTCCGATTTATATCTGACTGATAGGAAGGAAACAAATTGGAATTTGCAAAAAGATACTCATACCCCTCTCCGGATTTGCAAATAACGCCTTCCCTCGTTCATCCTTTTCTCCCACAACATAAACTACTCATACAAATGCATCTTGATGCGTGCAATGCATGGGCATCTTGCTAGTTCTGAAAACCTTTCCATCATTTGCCACACTGCTGGTTGCAGATGAAAAACCTACCCAAGCACAGCGCGATATAGGAGCAACGCACAATTACAAGATGATATTCTGTTGGACAATGGAGGCTATAACCAATTACTTTTACGGGAACAATAGCTCCCAGGAAAATTGCAGGGTAGGTATGAACAAAATTGGAACTGCACATGTACTGCTAAGTGATTCAATACACACATTATCAATCGAGGAGGAGAACGATGGTCGCGGCGGCCTCTGTGAGTCATGGTCGGCAACGGGAGTCAGTTAATTGTCCATGACGGTGGTACTTCTGCGCTTGGCGTCGGCTTCTGGGAAGCAGATCCGAGACCATGGAAGACAATGCCGGGGAAGAGGCTCCGTCTACGACGACGACGGTGGACCGGCTCCAGTGCGGCGTACGAGGTTGTTGATGAGGCAGATGCATTGTGGTGGGCGAGTGCGCCAATGTAAAGGGGAGGAGCACGAAGGTTGCGATGCCGTGGAGAAGTCTATTTTTTGGTGGGGATAGAAAATGGGGAGTATTCAGGTGTACTACTCTGGGTGCCGGGGTGGGGCTGGCTGGGTAGGGTGAACCTGAAGTTATGAAAATAGCCCCTACCAAGCGTCATACGTAGGCCTGTTCCGAAGGCTATGATGGTAACTTCCCACTGCTCAAATCAGGGTCGCGGGAGATTTTCCTGCCGACCTCAAAATTTTGTGACACTAGACTCCCCGTGTGGCGTGTTGAGTGATTTGGCTAAGCAACTAGCGAGTAGTAGTAGTAAACTCTGCATATTAGTTTTGACCGAAGTCAAACTTCCTAAAGTTTGACCAAGTTTATATAAAAATATAAACATTTACCATAACAAATATGTATGATGTGGAAGTACATTCAATAATGAATCTAATGGTATTTATTTGTTATTGTATATGTTAATATTTTTTGTTATAAGCTTTCTGAGAGTTTACAAAACTTGACTTTGACCAATGCTAATACGTGGACTTAAATAAAAACGGAGGGAGTACACATTTGTTTTCTTAGTTTGTAGTGAACTAATCATTTGTTGAAATTGTGAAATAAATATATTAGGCTATTGACTTCGAATGTAATGGTCTATACAATTCAATAGTTACAATCATTGTCGAATCCCAAGATGTATACAAGGTCTATAGTACTTCACAACATGCTCAAACTCACATAATCCCAGTCAAATGAGAATCTAAATGCATTTCATAGTTATTACTTTGTAGGATGCAACAAAAACAACCAAAACTCTACATCAGCCATTATAGAATCAACATTTTGACATATCCCATTGTGTGAATGAAACGTGCAGAGAGAGCTTTTGAAGATGGAGCAGATAGGGCGGGAAAGATTGTAAGTATGTGGATGAGAGATTAGGAGACAAACCTAACGAGACACACACACACAGAGAGAGAGAGAGAGAAAGAGAGAGGAAGAAGTTAGGTCTGTGAGAAAGATGGAGAGATGTAATATACGTGATTCTGTATACGTGGAAGGAGAAGAGACAACATGTTTGATGAGAGAGCTGGAAAAACATGGACGAGAGGGGAAGGATCTCATGGGTTGAGGGATTGACAATTTTGTGCGGGGGAGAGAGGGATTGGTAATTTTGTGCAAGAGAGAGAGAGGG